>NC_058127.1:4699444-5299444 GCF_914725855.1 Thunnus albacares | reverse complement strand
GTGACTCATTTACTCAGCCGTCGACTGAGGAGCAGCTCTGGATGGAAACTGCTGGAGTCAAGGATCAATCGACCAACAAGTCTGAGTTGATTGATCATGGCAGAATGTCACCTCGAAGACTGATAGATTGATTGGAACCCTTAGCAACCTTTTTGAAGATTGGAGACCTGATCGACAAACTGCAAGTCTGATCTACAGATTTAAAGATCAACTGATAGAACAGCAGGCTGATTGGAGAATTGGAAGCCTTGTTGACCGGTTTAAGGATTGACTGATTGATTGATTGCTTGATTTGAAGCCAGAACAACTGATATCAAATCTCATTGACTAACTGGAAGCCTGATGTGATTGGAAGTATAACTGATTTTATCTGACAACTCATTGACTGATTGGAGATCTTTTTGGCTGATTTGACACCTGATCAGCTGATGTGCATTGACTCCTGGGGATCCTGATTGGAAGATTTGTCACTTGATAGGATTGGGAGCTCAGCCAACTGATTGGAGGCCTAATTGATTGTTTGGAAGCTTTGTTTTTGGCGTCAGGATGAGCGGAGCTGGTGAGGTGGTCTGTGAAGGCTGGCTGCGAAAATCACCACCAGAGAAAAAGCTACGGCGTTATGTGAGTAGTCAACTTTTATTTTAGCTTTTAATACAAACAAATCTCAGAATAAAAAAAACATATCTGTACATGTGCTGTCAAATGAACACATCTAGTATTTTCAGTGTGTGTTTTGGCATATTAAAACCTCGGTCAAGGACACTTCATCACAGGAGTACAGACTGTTTATGGAAACACTTCTGTGTAGTTTTTTAATTAGGCTTGAAGATTAGCCCTCGGTTTCATCATTGTTTACCCACTAAGGCATTTCTTAAAGTTACAGAGTCATAATTATAAACTAATAAAACATTAAGCAGGACACAACTGTCTGCTGCTCCAACTGGAGAGGAACTAATGCCACCTTTTTAGTTTTCCTTTGGTCACTCAGATTATAGATTAATCATAAATATAAGTGTGTTTTTTTTTTTCAAACTTAAAGCACAAAAACAATCAAAAGTGAATATTAGCCTTGCTAGTGAACATATAGTCACATAAAAGGTTTATAACAAATATATAAATATACTGCATAGATGTATGCATCTATTTATAGGTATATTCTATTTATTTATCTGAAGGACTGCATCAGTAGCTGAAATTTGTAACACTGTTTTTTTTGTTTTGTTCACAATCAGGAAGCAGAAGCTAATTTAGCCAATTTAGAGACTTTATAAGTGAACTCACAGTACATATTTCATAGAAGGCTGACAGGTTTATTTCCAACATGCGAGTGGTAGCAAATATGATGATCTGGAGAACAACTTAACAAGATTTTGTAATTTGGAACCCTTGTATCCTTAACTGACCTTCATACTTAAACAACACACTTGCTCAAAGCCAAAAGAGCTATTTCTTACACACTGGTCTGTTTTGTTTAATATATCACATGTCCACACTTTCCAGTCTTCATTAGCAAGTGATTTTTATCCATTCCTGTGGGAAGCATCATCATTTGTCAGAGAAACAACTGTTTCTAACTAGCTAAGCTACAAAAATGTTAAGGTATGCATCTTTCAAAACTGAAAACTGCCAACCTGGCTATGTGCCTAGACTGGATACCAGAGACTTGCACAAGTTTACAGTTTTTAAGGAATTTGACTTACTTCAACTTATTTGTTAGGTTAAACTGTTAAGTTACAGTGTTAGATACAGATAAGCAATGCATCTGCCTTTTATATAAATAACTGATGGTCTATATTCATTGAGTAATTGATTCAAGAATTGGGTAAACTATTTGTTTAATATGCTGTTTTAGCACTATTGATTCCAACTTGAAAATATATATATAGATACATACATACATGGCAAATATACATAAAATGTCATAAACCAAAATCCCAAAGAAGTTCTGGAACAATTCAAAGCAGCACGAGGCTGTTTGTCCAGCAGCAGGACGGCTCTCTTTCCAGTAAAGAAGCAGCTTAAACACACACACACACGCACACACCACACACACACACACACACACATGCACACACACACACTGCATATCTGGCATGCCTGACCAGTGAGTTGAGCTAATCTCATCTCTCCTCTCCATATTTTCCCTTATTCTTTCTTTGTGTCCAGAAAGAACATTGTTTTTATTTTAGTGTAACTATCGGCCCCTTTCTCTTTCAGTCGTTTACTTTCTCTTCCTTTTCTCTTGTCAAACACTTTCCTTTCTCAGGGGAAGTGTGTATGGAAAGTGAAGGAGGAATAAATAGGGCAGAAGAAAAGTAATTGTTTAGAGACAGGAAGAGACAACGTGCCTTTACCAACACTGTCTGGAAGAGCAGTTGAGGTTTCAAAGTTGTTTCTTTGACATCTTTCACACTGAAACAAACTGTGGCAAAAAAGAACTGATGAAAGAACAAATGAATGAACCATAAAATCATCCTGAGAGGTTTAACTGTTGTAAAGATGACAACTTTATTACCCACAATCCCCGTTAGCTGCCATCAGTGAACTAAATGTCATCCCAGCAGGGCAAGTTTTTGAGAAGGAACAAACAGATTGCCAAGACGATTTGCTTGTGTCGCACTTTGTTGTTCTTCGGCCTTCCTCAGCAGGTGGGAGCAGCAAAGAAGAAGAAGAGGTGGATGTAAAAATGGTAGAAGAAAACGAAACAAGAGTAAGAAGAGGTGGAGAGAGATGAGAAGGAGAGGTTATGTGTACATTCAGCTCTGAGTTTCATCTCCATATGGGTATATACAACCCAGTGTGTACACACACACAATGTCTGGCCAGCTGTGTGTCTACTGTCAACACACACACTCACACGAAGTGCCCTATAATGGCCGTAGCAGGCCGAGTGTGTGTTCATGTGTTCATGTAAAGCATTGGGCCAAAGTTCATGGAGTATACCTCATTATAGACTCCCTGTTCTGTTGAAAGCTCTGTGTGTGTGTGTGTGTGTGTGAGTGTGTGTATTTTCCCTGTGTTATGTAATAAACTAATCGCTCTCAGCTGGGCTGGGTTGGAAGAGGAGGCCTCCCTCAAGATTTAGAAGATTTGGAAACACACACACACACACACACACACACTTCTGCACACTCATTGGAACAGAACTGAAGAGAATGATGAGGTAAATTCTGCAACCTTCAGTGCCATAATAAATGTTACACACACACTCACTCAGAAGGTCAGACACAGTTTAAGGACAGCTGGGTTAAAGATACTACAGGTTCAGTCCATAGACTGTATATAAAGATGGACGTAGCGAGGTGTGATGTCACCCGTTTGTTTGCATTGGAGCCGGTTTGAAACCCAGATCTGCTGCTTATGGTCGGCGCCATCTTTTCCGGCTCCAAAGACTAATAACAGCGATCACGTTTTCACTCTCCTGCACATGCTCAGTGGCGTCTGCCTTACTCAGAAGTACTGTATGGAAACTGAAAACATGATCGCTGTTATTAGTTTCTAAACAAACTAACAAACCCAAAACTCTTTGTGGCGAATGAAGATGTCACACAGTGTAGCAGTGGTGCTCACTGACATGTGTTTAATAGTATTTGGACAACAACGGATGTTTATGACACAGAGGAATAAGATATATCAGGCTTTGGATACACACACAGTACTTGTGAGTAGATCAATTCATTGTCGGTTTGACTCTAAACATGAGATTTGTTGACAATAAGAAAAATAAGAGATATATCCTTTAAATTAAAGTATTGAATTTGAAAATAATTTTGATGCTTTTCATTGTTTCCATTTTGGGGAGTTAGTAAGTAAGCGATAAAAAAACAACAAGTTGCATATGGAAATATGACAATAAGGGATGAGGAGAAGGTAAAGAATGCTAAAAAACGCAAAACAAAGCAGCTTTCCACTGCTTAGTCCGTCATTTTCAATATTAGAATTCTTCAGATTATTGTGCTGACACCACACTATAACACTTACCACAGGAAAAAAGAGAAGCTGTGTAGCTAACCACGGTACCATCAACATTAGAGTTGTTGCAATGTTTACCAGCAGTTAACAGTAATTTACCTTGTGCACCGATTTAGTATTTAGGATGGCACTTTAGTTAGAATTAAGTGGTTTCCATGCCATGGTATAATTTGATATATTCTTATTTTCATGAATCTTACATGATGTCTCTCTTTTGACAGTTCAACTGTAAACAAATGTTTTATTTCAGTTCCTTTACAGTGTCTTGTCATATTGAAAGTGTTGCGATGCCATGTGACAGCATTTGTGAGAACTAAGCATTTAAATGTGTTGGAAACAGGAGGAATAGATCAGTAAAAAAAAGGAATTGAGAGGTGGGAAATTTGTTTTTCAGGTTTGGTGTTAATTTTGGTTTGGAGGCAGGAAGGAGGAAGTGTTGTTTTAGATCCATTGTGGCTTCTTCCTGTCAGGGTCAGAGGTTAAAGAAGTAAACAAAACAAAAAGGGGGAAGGAGAAATGAGGTGGGCAGAGATTAGAGAAAGAGGAGATCATTATCATTATTAAATTTACATTGCTAATATTAGGGGCAGCTCAATGTGGATAAAAGGGAAAATATTAGTAAGTGCAGGCAATTTAAAGAATTATTGAATTAGAATGTGGACATTAAGTACACAGAATAGCAACAGATGTACAGATGAAAAAAATGATGAATGATGATGATGAAAACCAATAAAACAAAGAGTCAAAAAAACACCAGCGCCTTACAAGGAGTATAAGTATATAAGTAACAACGTTAAGTGTTCATGAAGTACTGATTTACGCATCACTGAATCAAAACCGGTCGTGCCACACAAACAAGTTCTTACAAAGAGATTAGTTTTTGCTTAAATATTTACACCCACTGCCAGGCGTAGCTGTTGTATAGATAACTGAATCAACCGACAAAGCTAACGTTAGTTTGCTAATGTCTGACTCGTTTAGATCAAAGAGTAATAAATATGGTCAACATATCTGACATGACACTTGATTACATTTAACAAAAATAACACATTATACCTCAAATTACAAAACTTTATGTTAGCTTAATCAGATACTTTCCACTCTGAAACACAAAGTCCATGCAAGGATAAAGGGGACATATTCTGCACAGTCTATATTTTAATCTGGGGCTCTATTGGAATATATGTTTGCATGATTAACAGTTACAACTCCTGTTTAACTCATAATAACCCTTTCCACAGCCCCTCAGTTCAGCTGAGTCTGTCTGAAACAGGCCGTTTTAGCTCCTTTCTCGTTAAGGCCCCCCTTCTGATGAGCCCGCTCCGATCTGATTGGCCAGCTTCAGAAAGCTTCCTCCTAGGATTTTACTTTTTCTTCATTCTTTACTCAAAATGTCAACTTCTGACATCAGCTCTTTGGCAAGGTAGACAACGACTTTGCAATGGAAGCGTTCAGAGCAGGTTGAGGCCCTGGCTTTTGACTTGCAGGGAGCATTTTTGCATACGTTCACCTCAAGTTTTGGAATTTTGACCATGTTTAACATCTGACATCATAACAGTATATAAATAACAAAAAAAATCACAAAAAGCATAATATGTCCCCTTAAATATTGTTTGGTGTCCTATAACTGAGATTTATTAAAGTTATGTTACAGCTTGTGATGTTACTTCCTACAGATGTATCCTAGCAACCAATTTACACATTACTAAAGTCTTTACAAGCTAAGACATTAGCGGCGGTACCTGATTTAGTAGATCGCTGAATTGAAAGTAGCTAGTAGTTAATAAGAACTTAGCTGATATAAAAGCGGGTCCTGTTTCTTTAACTAGAAGCCATGTAGAAAAAAATTTCCATGTTAGTTGCTGCTACCCTGCTGCGTTCTTTTTGGCCAGCAGCCTGAAGACAACTGATCATCAAACAGAGTGAAGGGGGGTTGGGGAGGGGGACAGAGAATAAACACACACACACATCTACTGCCATCTCTTAGTGGCATTTCCTCTTCAGCTACTTCCTCTTCCTGTCTGTGTTTGGAGAGAGAGAGAGAGAAAGAAAGAGGAAACGTGCTCTACAGTATTTACTTTAATTGTTGTGCGGTTTGATCTCGCTCTCTCTCACACACAAACACACAAGCTTTGGTGTCACGTTGGTTTTTGTTGAGAAACGCTATTAAAAAGGGATCAGAGGAGAATTCGTACAAACTTTGTATTTAGCGGCAAAAACAGAAGTACAAAGCTCAATCCTACATTTTAGGATTAGATAGTTGTGGAGCAAAACTAACTTCTGTGATTCCTTTAATCAGAAAAACACTGAGATCATCATCTGGACAGATTGTGTATGTGTGTGTGTGTGTGTGTGCACGCACATGCTGCTATTAAATTTAAGTCCTTCCTCATGTTCTGCCTCACTCCTTTAAATAATCATGACGTGTCTTTCGCACACACATACACCACCTACATACTAGTACTATCCCCCCCCACACACACACACACACACACACACACGGGTTGGTGAGTCATGTCTAAAATATGAGGTGTCATCATGGATCACTCATGGGAGATGGACCCTACCCATAATGCTCGGTGTGGGATGGCAAAAACCTGAGAGAGGTGACAAACATTTTGCAATTCACTGCGGTGTTGAGTTTGTAATGTTTAGTTAACATTCATGTGCACCGGAGTGTAAAAACCTCTGACATGGAAGAGGGACACCAGCAGTAGAGGAACATAATGGAAATGAAAACATTACCTAAACTGACCCTGTAAACAATGATCTATACATCCGTTCTGCAAGCAGACTAAGAGACTAAAGCAGCAACCGGAGACTGCGGGACCTTTACTGAAGCACTGGACAGACCAAATATACACGTATATGGTCTGTTTTTCTATTCATAAAATCCCTCCACTAGTAGCTTTACAAAATATAAAGTTTGTCCCGGTGGCACTAGAGGGAAAGCTCACTGGGGGTCCAAAATGAAAGGGGAAAATGTTCATTTACATGTTTTGGACCCAACATACATAAATTAAATCTATTGTTGGCCCAACTTTTGTAGTTGAATTAGTTGAGACAACACATGACATTGTGTTAAAATTATGTAATGCACATAGTGGATTAACTAAGAGTTTCAACTTGAGTTTCAAGCTTGGGGGCTTAAACTAAGAGTTGGGGTTGGAGTCTAGCGAAATCTGGTATTTTATCAAGCTGAAACCTTGTTCTGTTGAAATAGATGCTTTACGTTTTTACAAATGTTGGAAGAATAAAGTCCAAATTATAAATGTTCAAGTGTTTCATTAAATTGTTTTTGTTGATATGACCAATATCTCATATGAAGTCGAGTCAACTTTTCACTAAAGAGAAATACTGACTTGAGCAATATTTTCTACAATAAGTTCAGCTAGTTAAATATTTTGATTTGTATAAAAAATTGGGCCAACTTAATATAGTTGAGTGCAAATTTGACCAACTAAATGACAATCTAACATGCAAAGATAAGGCAACAATTGTTCAAAGGAGCTGAATAAATTCAAAAAGCCAGGAAACTTTTTACTAAACTTTTTACGTTGGGGCACCTTAAACATATACATATACAGTATATTACAGTGTACCACTAGGGGTCTAAATGTGAAGATTATGTTTAGGGTGGCACTATAGGAAGGGTCAGGGAGTCACCAAAATCAATACAATAACATGTTTTTTGATCCAACACTTGTGTATTGTGGAGTCACAAGTGACGTTTAAAACTTTTAGTCTTGTGGAAGTGGGTGGAGATGTAGTTTTAGATTAAACATGCTAGCAGTGTGGCTAATATCAGTCCACCACTTTGGTCCAAACTGAAATGTCTCAACAACTATGGGACGGATTGTCATGAAATTTTCTAAAGTCATCAGTGGTCCCCAGAAGACAAATTCTTATGTCTTTGGTGATTCAATGACCTGTGATTCCTGTAGCCGCACCATGAGGTTGAGATTTTGAGTTTTTATTGAAAAGTCTTGACAGCTGTCAGATGGACTGCCGTACAATTTGCAACACATATTCAAGATAAATTGACCATGGGGACTTTTCATCTAGCGCCATCACCAGCACAAAATTTCAATGTGTAGAATCCTTTGGTTTATGATCAAATACCTGCAAACCTGATTCCCATCAGCCTCGGCTGTACTTTGTGTTTTGTGCTAAATAGCAGATGTTAGCATGCTAGCACATCAAGCTAAGATAATAAGCATCATAGGCTACCAACTGAACATCAGTATATCAGCATTGTTATTGTGAATATATCAACCTCTTGACTAGTCTTGTTCTCTCAACTGTCTCTGTCTCTTCCTGTCTTTCTCTATCAGAGCGCAGATGTTTAATTCACATGAACCTTATTTGTGTCTCAAAAAAGGAATTTAAAAGTATTTTTTTTCTCCATTGGTTAGTAATAACTCTCACACCCTCTCTATCTGCAGGCATGGAAGAGGCGTTGGTTTGTGCTGCGTAGCGGTCGGCTGAGCGGGGAGCCGGACGTCCTGCAGTACTACAAGAACCAGCAGTCCCGCCGGCCAATCAGGACCATCAACCTTAACCTGTGTGAACAGGTAAACACACAAACACATGGCTGAAAAAAATGAAAGAAATAAAAGTAAAATTGAGCATCTGCGGTAAAAATATCTGAAACAGTGGCTCATCTCGACTAATGAGCCTTGTTTAAATTAATGAACAGAATGAATTAACGTGCCAATAAGATATTTTAAAGGTATTTATTAAAAACGTCATTGTTAGATTTGTGTTTTTATAGTTTTATGTTTATTCTTGAGCTTGTTTTGTCAGTTTGAGTATTTAGTTTTTTAATTTTTCAACATGTATTAATTTGTTTCTAGATAAGTCATTTTTAATCCTCCATAATTGTCCTTGAGTGGGTAATTAAAGTAATATGTGATGTGTTAATTTTAATTAAAGTGGGTTTGACAGGTGATTTCATTGATTTTGTAGAATTAATTTATTAGTCTACCAGTTTGAGCTGTCAGTAACACAGGTCACATACAGTATTTGTTAAGTGAATATTAGCTGCTGGTGTTTTAGAAGTATAGATATTTTAATTTCCTTTGATGACAGGCAATTGAACAAAGTCTCTGCACACCTGAATATGTGACAGGCGGAAGAAAAAATAAGATCTACTAATAACTAATTCTAATAAATATTCCCTCCTCCAGGTGGATGCTGGTCTGTCGTTCACAAAGAAGGAGCTGGAGAACAGCTTCGTGTTCGACCTGAGGACTGAGGAGAGGACCTGGTACCTGGTGGCCGAGTCTGAGGAGGACATGAACCGCTGGGTGTCTTCCATCTGCCTGCTCTGTGGTTTCAACCCAACTGATGACAGTACGGTGGATAGTTAGATTAATAGATAGATAGCACTTTTCTTGTTTTGCATTTGAAATGGATAAATGTGTGTGTGGGTTGTAGCTGAGTCAGTGTGAAAACAAATGGGAGGCGAGAGAAGAGAGCAGCTTTGCCCTGTACAGTCATTTGAACTTTGTCTTGTTTTTGTAAAGATCACAAAGACTTTAACGTTCACAATTAGTCATTCTTTATTCAGTCTTGTACAGTAATAGTCATCTCTATCATTTGGCATGCAGATAGTGACTCATAGTGCTCACAATTCCTAGTATTGATTAGCCCATAGGGGCACTGTGAGAAGCACTCAAAATCAAACTTGTAATCCACATGATGCTGTTAGTTGTAGAGACGTCTATGCCTCATGATGTAAAAGATCAACTTTTAGCACCTTGCATGACACTCTTTTCTCAAGCAGAGTTGATTTCATTGGGGTAAATGTAACTGATCTTCTTTGGAGCTTTATTTCCAAACAGTAGATTTCAGTTTTAATACACTTATTGGAGCCTAGAAAATATTTAACATACTATTAGGCTGATATGTTTTCCCACATCTGGGAATTCATATTTACAGTAAACCAGATATAAAAGTAAGATGCGGTGTCCTATGCAAAACAAACGTTAATTTCACACAAGGAGAAGAGATATATTATACCAGTTTTAGCTCAATCTTTCAATCTGCAGTCCCTGGACAGTCACATAAAAAGCATTTCAAAAAATGAGACGATAACATTTGAGATAAAGTACTCCACAGATTTAGCATTGCACTTCCATAATATGGTCAGACTCACGATGAACAGTTTATAAAAAGTGTCAAAACTGATGCAGATAAACAGATATATCAGTTTAATTCTATGCATTCTTCTTATCCAAACCTGGCGCCTACATTACCCAAAATGCAACTCAACCACCACAAGTTCAGTTAGAGACTCATGTGTGTTATGCTAGTAGAGGCTATTGTAGCCTGGAGCTGCTAGCCTCCAGCAGAGATTAGGAGCAGGATACAGAGGTCTGGTAACCTCACTTATTTCTAACTCCACACCCACAGATTTTTTTCATTTTCAAATTTGTAGTCTTCAGCCCCAACTGACACTGACTCAAGTGACATCACTTGAGGTAATTTATCAGATTTCACACAGCTCCCTCTGGAGACACAAGAGTTCATCTTCAAAGTACCCACTGAGACACCTGTTGATAGGTTGGCATTCAAATTGCTCTCATACTGCAATAATGAAAAAAACTCCAATACCCACAATGCCCTGCAGGGCAATACAGGAACTTCATATTTTATAGTCATTTTCATCACCTTGCTGCTAGGAGTCACACATCTTGTTGTTCAACAACTCTCTTTTTCCTCCAGTTCCTGAGAGACCTCCTGTGTCTGTCCCATCTTCCATCACTACAATAACCTCAACCAGTGGCACTGCTGCTGTCACCATGGTAACGGGGTCAGTCCCACCGCCCTACGACCCGGTGAGCGTGAGACACCTGGAGCCTGACGGCAGCATAGAAGAAGATTACCTGTGGTTATCGCACTGCCAGAGTCACATCAGGTAAAGTCAAACACACACTCCCACTTAACAGCTTATACTTGTGGTCTCCCTCAACCAGTGAAGTTTGCTCAGTTGTCATGGTGATAGCTTAGTTGTCATCACCTATGTATGATTGTTGTGATGATGTTATGATATGTGGAGGAGATTATAATCTCTGTCTGGTCAAAGATGGCTTACAATACATTTAATATTGCTGTAACATTGAGCTAAAGTACATTTTTTATTTCAAGGATTGTTTCGCTCAGATTTTCAAGTATGATGTCTGTTTCTGACATGCAATAAGTATTCAGGGTGGGAACATGACAAAATAACCCGACATAATGACTAATGTTGCACAATACTGGTATGTTAAGTATTTATTATTTCAGCTGATGGGTTATAAAAAAGTAGATAAAATGAGGAGTTTCAAAGCAAACAAACACAACGTACATAAATGCAGCAAAGTCAGCTTTTCCACATTGGTTCAAAAGAAAACCAGCTGACGGTAATTCAACAATCAGAGTTGCAGGTTCAGACGTGTTGAATCTTGGAGAGGCATTATAGGTTTATCTTAGCCTGGATCACACCCATAGATCCCTAAAAGGTTGTTCCCACAACTGTCATGGAACAGTTCATCAGAACAACTGATACAATTAAACTTAGATTCCCTCTTTAGATTTTTATCCCTTCAGGTGGTTTTGGTTGTGATTTGTCAAAGTTTGGAGATCTCGTTGGGAGCTCTTTGAGTCATAGCAAGAAGGCTGCTTTTGAAATATTCAACAGCAATTTATTTATATAAAAATTGCCACTACTTCCTTCTAAAGAACTTTTGTTTTCCCTTTAATCCTAATGTAACTATATTTTTCTGTCTCCAGGCCTCCTTTAGGTTCCTCCACCTCTCTGGAAACTGACTACAGCGACAACGTCTACCCTCCTCCCTCTGCCACCTCCTCCTCCTCCTCCTCTTCATCCTCTCCGTCTCTCCTTCCCAAGGGCCTTCACCCTCCTGCCTCCTCTTCCTCTGGCTTTAGGACAGCCCCTTGGACAAGCGCCACAATGACAAGCCCCCTCAGTCAGTCTTTAGACACCAACATGACCCCAGACCTCCAGAAACGAGCTGGCAGACCTCGATGTCACCCCTCCCCACATCCCAGAAAGCACTCTTTAGATTTCCACCTGCGTCCTGTGGCGATACCTCTTGGTAATGACACACACTCTGGCGTGCATTCAAATGCACACTCATACACCCCCAGTGGATACCAGATCCCCCGTCCGGCATTCACCCCTCTGCCACGCCCTCCTCACCGCCCATCTTCTACTCCCAGTGTGGACTCTCTAACCCAGGCAGAGCTCCATGCTTCCACCCCGGCTCCTCCTCCACGCCCGCCAAAGCCCTCAGCCATCGCAGCCCAGGTAGAGCGCTCAGCTGTGGGCACAGGGCTGGCCACGCTCCCCCGATCCACCTCAAAGACAGAGAGGAGGGATGGATGTGTGGAAGGAGGAGGAGGCCTGCCAAGGTGTAACACTGTCGCTTCACCAGGACGCACACAGACAGGTAGGAAACGGCATGTCCTAAAAGTTTTACCCATTTTGAGCTTGCCACCCTGCCAGTTGAGGTGTTGTGAAAAGATCGGGATCCTCACATCCCCTCATTCATAGTAAGCCAGTAATTTTTGGGCCACCAGGGGGCAGAAGAACTCCACAATAAGCTGGCAAATACATATTTTTGGCTAACATGTTAGGAAACCATTGCAAATTAAAACCTCCAGCAAACACAGAGCAACATTAGCCTTCATTTGGAGTCATGTTTGTGTCCATCAGATTCATGTAGTTCTTGTTTGAGCTCTGGTTTGGTCTCCACCGGCTCCTTAGCTGCTAATTGTTCCCCTTTGCCAACTTTGGTTTAGTTTGGTGCTGGACAGGTAGTGTACAGTGGGTTTATTAGCTTTTTCTTGCTGAAAACAGCCTCCTCCTGCTTTTGGAAATAAGGTTGATGCGATCACTGAGAGTGTACAGTATATGTGCTATATTAACGCAACTATAAGCTAAAAGAGAGCTGCAGAGTTTGGTGTTAATTCTCTGTGGGTTTGTCACAACATGTGACCACTTTCACATTACACCCACTCATTTAATTCATTCTTAATATAAAAACAATGTTAATGGAGCTTTCATTCACACTCTGATTTTGTTAGCTCAAACAGTGGAAGCTAACGTAGCTAGCAAGATTATTGCCAGCTAGCCCCAGATTTGTGCCTCTCATACAGTCATTCTTATATGTGAGAATTAAGATGTATGATTACATTTAAGTCACAGATATAAACCACCCTTTTCCTCAAACATAAACATAGTTCAAATACTAAAAAAACCCAGCAAGTCTTTGACATTCTTAAATTCCTACATATCTAAGAATTCTCTGTCTGTCCTTTATTATTGTAAAACCATCTGGTTTAGTGATAATTTGGGGAGAATGCAAATAATGGTAATAAGCTGTAACTGTAAGCTAGAAAACGCCAAACATAACTGTGTGCCAAAGATGATCTTTTTAATCCAATATCTGTCCTGAATGTCGTCAAATATGTGGACGTGTGTTTCCAACTTTGTATAGCACGGCGTGTAAACTAATCACGACTGCAACTCTTGAGTTATGTTTAGCAAACAGTTGCAACCGGAAGTTATGAGACAAACCCAGAAATGGAACCAGCAAAAAAAGGTCAATACAGTGAAGTAGACATTTAACGTGTTAAAAGGTGCATGTCCTGAACAAATCCAACAGCCTACAAGTATGCAGGTATTATTTTGGGACACTATTGTTGTAAAAGTTTGAACTCTACACTAAAGTGTTATTTCAGTGTCTGATATCAGTGATCTAAATGTAATCATCAGTATAAATTCTCAAATGTAAAATGACAAATATCTGAGAGGTGCAAAATAAAACTGCCAGTGCTGCTCACAGACAAAAGAAACCTCTTTGCACCCGTCGTGAACATTATAATGCCCATTTAGTAGTCAATGGGAATATATAATCCTCTGAAAGTGCAGAATCTCTGCAGAAAGTTGCATCGTCAGCATTAGTGTAACACATAGTTTCAAACCTGGAATGTCACAGGAGATCAGAGAGCGCTGTGGTTATAAAGAGGCATTGATGGATTATTTCCTAACAGCTGAAACAATTAGTGCCTGTTTGCAACATAATTTGATTAGTATTAGTTTCATTAATAGAACAAGAACTTTGCCCCACAACAGCACAAAGAGCCGTTTTAACCAGTTCACTGTTTTCTGGCTTTTGGAAGAAATTTTTTCATTTTTCGTTAAGAGATTTTTTCAATGTTCCTCTATTATTAAAGACAAAAAGCTAATTATTGTCTTTTTTAACATTAGTTTTTAATTTAATTATGACACACGAATACATAAAGGAAATACATCAATGTATATTGTGTTTCATTTATTTCTTTGTTTGATTTGTTTTTATTTTGGCATTTTAAATCTTCCATAGATGTTAAGAGCATCAGTAGAGTTGATCATAGTATTGATGAATGTTGGCTTTTTCAACTTTCCATCTTTTATTTTTTACCATTCTTTCTCCTGAAGTGTTTTTTTTTCCTGATGATTGTTTCACTTCTATTATCCTGTCATTTTAATATAATTTAATTAATCCCTGTCTATCCCTGTTATTGTAAATGCTATGATTATTGTCTAACTTCAGATGTACACAGCAGACTGTTTTATCAATCTGTCTTCAAACTGCACAAATTTAGTCTTAAAACATAAAAGTGGTCAGTAAACCAAAACCAAAATAAACATACTGTCTTGCTGTCAGTTCGATGAAGATTAATATGCTAAATATGAAGCTACTGTGGAGCCAGCCGGCAGTTAGCTTAGCTTAGCATAAATCTTTCATCTGTCATGTTTATACTTATACTTTTTACTTGTTTAACATGCAAGATAGAACAGATTAATTAGTGAACATTGCAGGTGTTGGTAGGTGTATTTTTGAACTTTGGACAGAGGCAGGCTAGCTGTTTCCCCCTGTTTCCAGTCTTAATGCTAAGCTAAGCTAATCGCCTCTTCTTTCCAGCGCCATACTTAATGCATAAATGTTAAGTATGTGTTAAGAATGTGTTAAGTATTAAGTTAATTAATCCTCTAATTATCAGCAAGAAAGTGAAAAAGTGAATTTGAAGCACATTTCCCAAAAGTTGAACTGTACTCTGCTTTTGAGGTGGTTTATAAATTAGTCTATATAAAGTATGTGCTGTGTGTTTCAGGTTCTGAGTCTTTTTACATCCCTCGGTCTCTGTCTGACAGAGCAAGCATTTTTGAGTTCAGCGAGAGCTTCAACAGCTACTTTGTAAGTTAAAAGTTTTTAAATTTCTGCTTTTCTGCCCCTTATTTTATGTTTTATGTATTTATCATTTCAGACAAATCATACCGAAACTGTCAACTTCTCCAAATTGTAACTCTGTCTTTCATGGTTTCTTGATCTTTCTCTCTCTCTCTCTCAGTATAATAAAGGCATGGTACCTCTGGGTAGTGTTTGTTCTGAAGATGATGACGTGGACGAAAACTATGTTCCCATGAGCGCCGCCACCACTGAGCCTCCCGTTGCACCAAGGTTAGTCAGATGTAAAATGCTACATGATCATTTTCATGTAAAGGTCAGTTTTAAAAGGACTTTGTACACTTGCAGCACTACAGAACCAAAGTTGTATGTCTTTTTAACATACTTGACAAACATTTTACATTCTACATTTTTTTTTATTTTTGTGTCATTGACTTAAATTAGTAGAAACCTCAAGGTGATTCGGTATTGATTAAGTTTTGTCAAGGGAAACCATTAAGAAAAACATTCTGTTTTGTGCATTTAGCACTTGCCATACTGATGTTTGCAGGAATATGTTTGCCACTCCTGAGGCAATTTGTCATTTGGTTGATCAGTCAATTGACAGACAGTTATTCAGCAACAAATATTATAATATTATAAGGTTCTGGACTGTTTGTAATTGGAAAACTTGAGCTTAGACATTTTTTACTATTTTCTGATATTGTATAGACTTAACAATTAACTGACTAATCGAAAAAATAATTGAGAGATTGATCAACACTGACATGACATATAAACTGTATCAGGCTGTAAATACTCAGACAACACTTGTTTGTTGGATAAATTCATGACTGATTATAGTCTCTCGAAGGAATTTGTAGTTAATAATGCTAAGATAAAATAAGCCATGTCCTTTAAAACACAGGTAGTTTCATCTCTGATTTCCTCTTTTCTCGTTCCAGGGTTCCTCCACCTTCCTCAGTGACCTCTGACCCCTCTGTTCACCCCCAGGATGGCAACTATGTCCCCATGACCCCCCTCACCCCTAGCCTTCCCGCTCACCCAACCACTGCCGCTGGTGACCTGGCGTCACTGGGGAGGCAAGTGCCCCCGCCTGCCCACATGGGTTTCCGTAACTCCCAGCTAACTCCCGTCACTCCCCTCACCCCGCCGCTCCGGAGGCACACCATGAACACTACCGGTGGGGTGGAGGTCGAAGCCATGCCCCCTCCAATCCACCGCAACCTGAAGCCACAACGCAGAGGTGAGGAGGAGCTAGTCAGCCCTTGTCTCATATATAGTTTAATATAATTAAAAAGAAAAAAACTACAGTGACTAAAAGTTTCACAAATATGTTTTGACAATAAATAACACCAAAATAATTTAAAAAATCAAGAATGATCTCCATTCTTCATCAGCTTTTTGCATGTGCAATTGAGAACTGTATGTGTGGAGAGAGCTAGTTAGTTAAATTTATTTAAGATTATGATCTGTTTGCTCAGACAAGAAGGTTTTTATGGTGGTGGTACTGTATGGCTAGAAGGTCAAAGAGAACTTAATTTAAAAAATTGATGCCATAACATTAAGAAAGTAAGGTAAATCAGAGTTATTAATCATGTTACATTCAATATTGCAATAAAATTTAGATAAAATTTAGATTATTGCAATTTTTCCAACAGTAGTAGTCTAAACTAATCTTGGTTCAGGATCCTCTTCCAGTCCGGTCCATGAGTCCCCATCATTCAGGTTGTTTTTACTGGGAGCTGAATTATCCACAGAGGTCTCCACTGGGCCAGAACATACAGACTCTGTGTTTGAAAGCTATAAAAACACTAAATATAGCTGTTCGAGTTTAAAAATCCATGTTTTTCCAATGGGATTCGGCGGCCAGCTTCTCTCAGGTTCAAAATCCTTAAATCCCCATTGTTCAGAAGGTTTTCACTGGTAATCTGTCAAGTATTTTCTTTTTAAAGTCATGATTGATTGATCAAGGAGATTGTTGTTGTTCTGGTTTAAATAGAAATGGAAATTTAGATTCTGCCCGTTCAAGGTAAACATTCCCTTTGGTTGAGTTGCTGAAGTAGACTGTCAGTAAGCTGCAGCACAGTCTGTTTGATGCTTTCTGCTCTCTGATGTTGTTTGTCACCGCAGGAGTTTCTATAACTCAGCCTGCAGAGAGAACAGATGTCCAGGCTGCCGGAGAGCTGACACACAAAACTAGAGGTACAAACAGAGACAGAAATGAGCATCATCTCTGAAACACAGCACATGTTCAAAGTTCATTCTTGACCTTGGAAAGAGTTTGACATGATAATCTTGGCTCAAGGTCCTAACAAGGTACTTACCAGCTTTTTCAACTATGTCTCACGACCTTGAGTCAAGATTGTTTTGTGAAATACAATGATAAGAATAAGACACAGGTGATTATGTGAGAACAACAAGAAAGAAATGCGGTATTCCTACTTGTTGGTCGCTTGAAAGGGTTCGCTAACAGCTCAGCAGCTAAAACTACCTAAAATCTATGAAATCTGGGTAAGAAATAAGGGACAATTGTCCACTAAAGCAGGTAGAATAATGAGGCAAAGCTTCTTTAGTTAGATGAAATGTTGTGATCTTGCTACAGAAAGTTGATATTCCCTGAGTTGAAAAAGTGCTTATACATTTTAGTATCATCAGTATTTTGATAGGAGCTTGGTGTTTGTATTACTTGAGTCAGAGACAGGACTCTAAATGTGAGAGCGGTAAAACTCGACTGAGTCTGCACTCTTGTTTCCCATCAAGACTTTCTAGAAAATAATTCCTGTTTTTGTCTACTTGAGACTGTTCTGCTTGGTAAAGCACATTTCTTTCATTGTTCGTACAGTAAGAAAAACACCTTTTTTTGCCATCTTCAGTTACTGAAACTAAAAAGTTAAAGTCTGAAATATCTGAAACAAGACTGTCTCTGTTCCTGAAATAGTTGGTTGTTTCTCCTCTCTCAGTGTCTCTTGCTCTTTTCTTACTGTCTCTCTTCATTTCCTCTCTTCATGTCTCCCTCTGTTAGTCATTTTTCATCTCTCTTGTTTCCCTTCGACCTCTTTTAGTTTTAATTATTTACCTGCTTCCACTTTGCTCAACAAGGCTGCAGCACCAGGGCATGACAGCCACACACACTCACACTGCTCCAAATATAGAGTCGTAGCTTGTACAAACGTTCCCATAAATATTAATAAAGCTTCATGGCGAAAGAAACAACACTCAGCAAACTGCTGTTACACTTAGGAGTTTTATTTCCTGTAGAGACCTTTCATTTTCAAATATCATAAACTTCATTTGCTATTTCAGTTTTCAGTGTCTTTATGTTATTGCAATGAGAAATAAGTCAGGGTCAGATGAAAAGATCAGTATCAGTTTTATATTTTATATACGGAAATGAGACTGGTCGAGAAAATCTTTAGTTCCATTAAAACTGAAAAGACAAAGCTTGTTTCCCTCAGACAAACACGTTTGCAATCAGTCTCTACAAAAGCATTTTTTCATCAGGATTTTTGTTAGAAATTACACGAAGAGTTTCCTCCACTTCCAGTCTTTAAATACGCTTAATACATCTCCATCATAAATCTTTTCTGGACACACACAGATGATATCAATCTTCTTGTCTGAGCGAAAGCAGGATGACAAACAAAAGATATTCATTACACCACTGGTCTTATGGAAATAAATTGCGTGTTTGTTTGTAGCATCAAATGTCCCTATTTGCTGTGTAGCTAACTAAAAGTAGTTTTTTATTTTAATTATTTGTACAAATAAATATATATAGTATATACACATAGAATATATATATATGGAGATATGACAAAACCCTCAGATTTAACAAGCTGGAAAAGCACTATTCAACCAGTACAATTCATGTAATTTGTGTATTTAATTGACCCACAAAAGAAGAAATAAGGAGGATTGAAAAAAAAGATGGAATTTAGGTGACGTAAAAATCAGCTTGTCTTCTCTCTACAAGACAATTACTTTATTCTATCTTCTGTACAGCTGTAGCTGTTATTTCCTGCTGTTCTGTAGGTATATATATGTGTATAAATAAATTAAGTCTATTAATATTTACATGTGTATGTACATGTATGTAATACCAAACCTACTTCTGTTTACCTTTTTCTATTTTTTCTCAACCAATTTATTTAACAGGACTTTTATTTTCTGTTTAATTTTGCTAGTTTTTATAAAATATATTAATTCTCTCTCTCTCTCTCTCTCTCTCTCTCTGTCTCTCTCTCTCTCTCTCTCTCTCTCTCTCTCTCTCTCTGTCTCTACCAGTGAAACCAGCTCCTCTGGACATCCCTCCGGTGCAGCAGGACTGGCAGGAAGTCCCGCCCCCCGTGCGCTCGCCTGTCACTCGAACCTTCACACGAGGGTAAGTGTTCGTACAAGTTACTGCAGCATCAACAGAAAAACTACAAAACACATTCATGTTTAATATCTAAAACACATTGGGAGAGAAAAGCATGACGTGTGACCTGTTATATTTAGCTGTGTTGCACTGTGCTGCCCCCATGTGGTGCTGAAGGAGTACTGCAACTTGATACTACTGACCTAAATAGTATTAGCAGTAGTAATAAAAATAAAAAGTATAAATGAGTAAAGAATGTAAAAAGTAAATAGTAAAAGTAGCATTAAAAGCTTTAAAACAAAGACTATAAGATGATACTGAACCATTCAACTCTATAAAAGCGTGGCAGATAATTTTCTACTGCTAAATGCTTATAAAACAAAAGCTCTCATTTCTGTCCTTGATGATGTTGTCCGAAGGTGATGGAAAGTCTTGGCTCTTTATCTTCTTCTGTTAGACCTTCCCTCCATAGTCTGAGTGTTTCTATGGACCAGGCTTCGAGTCTTGGCCAGCATGTAAAGTGTTTGGTTCGCTCCCGTTTCTACCGGCTGAGAAACATTTCTAAACTCAGGCCCATTGTGTCCGTAGCTGAGATGGAGATGATTATACATGCGTTCATTTCCTCACGTCTTATTGCAATTCCCTTTTCACCTGTCTTTGTAAGACATCCCTGAACCGCTTAACAATTAGTCCAAAATCCTGCTGCCAAGCTCTTGACCGAGTCCCTCAAAAGGTCTCATGAAACACCAATCCTGATGTCTTTACACTGGATTCCCATCATTTTCAGAATACACTTCAATAGCGTTCAGAGCCCTGCATGGTCAGGCACCTGACTACATTAAAGAGCTGCTGCAGCCTTGTAACACTTGTAGGAATCTGAGGTCCTGGGATCAGGGTTTGTTGGTTGTCCCTTGGTCCAGTCTCGAGACGAAAGGAGACTCGGCTTTTGAGGTTGTGGTTCCTAAACTTTGGAACTCTCTCCCATCGGACTTAAGATCTGTGGACACCTTTTAAAAAACAGCTCAAGACCCATTTGTTTAGACTTCCTTTTGCTTTGTTTATTTCTGCTTTTGCCTTGTGTTTTTAGCTGGATGTCTGCATTTAATGTTTGTTATTCTGTCTCTTATTTACTTTTTTAAATTGTGAAGCACTTTGTGATGTCTGCTCTTTAGAGGTGCTTTATAAATAAACCTATTGTTATTATTATTATTATTATTATTATTACTATAAAGAAGAAAACTTTAAAAGATATTATGTATATATCATTACAGATGCTGGTATGTAATAATTAATTGGGTGTACTTCATTATTCATTTAAATTATTGGAAAGGAATTAGGCAATATATATCTATATGTACTGTATATATTTTGGCTAATTCATACTATACTGAACACATGACTTCAGTAATGTTTTTTGTGTTTTGTGTTGATTTTAGTGAAATGTATGTTGAACATAGTGTAAACAAACACTGTAACTACTGTACTTATTTAGTTGATGTTAATGAGGTTTATTGTCTGTGTGTGTTACAGTCCATCCAGTCGTCGGTCAGTCAGGCCGACCTCAGCTCACAGCTCTTCTCCCTCCTCTGATTCGGATGATCCTGATGAGAACTACGTTGCCATGACAACCTCCAACCTCAGCTTCAGCGCTGGGGAACAGGTACAACACTCCTTCCTTCTTCCATCCTTTCCTTCTTGCTTTTCCCCTTAATTTTTACACTCCCTTTGTCTTTTTCCCATCTATTTAACCAAACTTTGTGTGTTTACGTGTCTACAGTCTTTGAGGCTTATGCTGCACCGAACCTCAGAGGGTGGAGTCAGTAGCCCGATGCTACGACGAGCCAGAGGTGACAAACAGGTGGAGTACCTTGACCTCGACCTTCACACTGGACGATCGACACCAACAAGACAGGTAACACTTTAACACAATGCTTTAAATATGTTGCATTTATAATCAGTAATTAACAGTTAATAAATGGTTTACAACACACTATAATGTAGTTGAAAGCAGATATAAGTGTTTATTAATGTATGTGTCAACAACTATAACTAGTCGCTGCTGTCTAAACAGATAATGAATTACAATATAGTAAAACACAGGTTTAATATTATAAAATGTCTTCATAAGAGAAGTTATAATTGCTGATAATTAATAAACACTTAAAAATATTATTATAGCTGCTTATAACTACATTATAATGTGTTATAAAGCATTTATTAAATCTTTATATACTGCTTATAAATGCTAAACGGGGGACTTAAAGAAAAAATATTGAATATTGCATATTTTCTCTATATTGAACAGCTACAGATGCTGGTATGGAGGTGTTTGTTACATGTTACATGTTATATGTTTTCCAGTTATTGATCAGTAGAAATTAAAATGATCATTCATGTCTGGTAGGGGCTCAGCCACTAGAGGGCGCCAAGTTGACACAATCTTTTCTCAGCTCTCATAATTTATATCTTCTCTCTGTATTTATATACTTATTATTTTTGCTTTAGTTATTATTTTTGGTGTTCTTTTCAATATGTTTATTTTTATACAATAAAATCTGTTTTGTCATAGGCTGCATCACATTTACCAACCCAGTGTTTTGTTTTGGGTTTCTTTCTTACTAAGTTTTCTTGCAATCAATAGATTTATATAATAAGTTACAAATACAAGCCTCTGTAATGTATCTGTTGGTGTCTGTCTGGCCAGAAACGCTGCACGGCTGAGGGAGGAACCGGCGACGACAAGCAAGCCGGAGCAGGTGAGGAGCGTGCGCGTGGCGGGCATACACGAGTGGACTACGTGGTGGTGGATCCCAAAAGGACCAAGGCCCTGAGGAACACCAGAGAAGCATGGCATGATGGGAGGATGTCCACAGAGAAGGAGAAATGATAGAGATGCATAAACATACACAGACAATCTATTCAAAATTATTCTTAGCCAGCTCTGAGGTTGTTACAGGAAAAAACAAAGTTACATACTTTGTTGAAAAGCAATTACTTATAAATTACTGCCTTAGAAACGTAATTACACTTGGTAGAGGAATTTTAGTTTCTAAGTTGTAATAAATGCTTTATCAATGTTAATAAAACATTCTTCCAGCAACATGTAAGAAAATAAAGAAGATATTAGGATATAAGGGTTTGTAATATTTTTGTTAGTGTCAACAAATCCCATAAAAACCAACAAAAAAAGGGTCACAAATGTAGAGTTTGCTTTTAAAAACGATTAAGTCATTTCCTTAAACAGCTGCCCACTTTAGTTTTTAGCAAACGTTTCTCAAACACCAGGAAATAGTGCATTTGTTTGGGACTATTTTCAGCGGCGGATGAATCCACATTTGCTGCTCTCGTGAGCAATAAATAATGAAGCTCTACGACACAGAGAAATGAGATTTATCAGGCTTTGGTTCAACACACAATAGTTAGATGTAGATCAATACGTAGATCAATTGAGTGTTTGTTCTTTTCATGGGATTTGTGAGAACAGGAAAAATATACAATATCACAAGAATTATCCTTTAAAGACAAGTATATTTTGGGGTTGTTTTTGCCTTGCTTGAAAGGATCCTTTGTGGCTCGTCCCACCTTAGTCCCTCACTTTTTACCCAAACTGAATTTTCTCTCTCCTGTAACTGATAAAGACATCAGTGAGCGTAAAAGCCAGAACAAGAAAACCTCAAAATTCTGTTTTAAGGCAACGTGATAAATTATAGACCCTTTCAAATATGCCTTAGGTTCAGTAGTTTTTAATCAACCCTATGATGGACCCATTCCTTTTAAAACTCAGCTCATACTCCTGTAGTCGACTGACAACAGACACAGTAAGATATCTCACTGACAACAGCTGTAATAAAACCCAAAATGAACAATCACTCAGAAAGTTCTTCTATGTTCTGTTATGATGAAGTAGTTAAATATTTTTGTCAAAGGTTGAAAAGCATGCATCAGCGTATTCGAAAAGTGCTTTTTTTCCCCTGTCCACCCAATAATATGTTACTTATATCTTCAAATTTGTCCACTGTGGAGAGTTTTTGAAAACAGTTTTGTTTATGGAGAATGCTGAAAAACAGAGAGGAAAAACCACGTGATAATAAACGTATCTATAACACTATGAACATTGTTATTGAAGACTACAATGTAGCGTTGAACAACTCAATCCTCTCTTACCTTTTTTACTTCGCCAGAGAAACTGAGATACTTCAAGTCCACCTACTGAGATTTAACTCAACCAGTTAGATTATTTCTTTCTCTAGTCCAGAGCACCTCGGCCTCTTAAGAAATACTGTAAAAACTAAGGTCACAGGTGTGATACCACTTCAGTTGAATTTCTCCATCAAAACCGAAAAACGTTTTAAAACACGTTTGATTATGTTGTTCTCTTTCTGGAGCTAACTGTTGCTACCAATTATTAGCATCAAGAAAACATCATGTTTCCTGCTGAAATTGTGAAAAAGATGAACTGTGGGACAAATCGGATGTTCTGATGATAAGAAACATTATGTGATTATTCTTGTGTAATCATCCCAGTGACTGTGTGTGCAGTGAATGATTGTCAATTCCTATCTGTTCTCGTGATGTTACTGCTGAATAAAGTCATTGATTCTGTGAGAAATAAAATGTGATTACAGTAATGACTGCCCAACAGTGAATAAATGAATAAACACTGCACATCACTCTGTGTGCTTCGAGTTTGTTTTTATTGATTTGTACAAGTACAAAGTTGAATCCAAGCAGAGAGCAGCTTAGAGCACTTAAACATACAGTTCCTCTAGTGGCCACTAGATGATGCAAATCATTGTAATTGTTGTGAATCAGCAGACTAGAACTACCTTCAGGGCTGTTAATAAAGCAGGCTGTAAACTTAAGGTTAAGTTAAACTTAAAAACTAAATGTTAAACTTAAGTAATTCGATACCAGTGCAAGTAAGTGCTGAGTCAAATCTTCATGGAATGATACATGCACAAGCTTACAAATACAAGATTACAGGTACAATGTTAACATACAAGATTACGGGAACAAATTTAAACACACAACCTTATAAATATTAGATTACAGGTATAAACGTGAACACAAAAATTTACAAAACTAACACCCCTTTGGTGAAAAAGCAGTGTAATGCAACTCTACTTCTTCTAGTAGCTGCTGCTGCCATTTTTTGAGCTAAGATTTAAACATAAATTGAAACTCAACATTACTCAAATCTGTAATTCAATGAAACGCTGAATGTTTCTAAATACTGCCTGTGACCAATGTCAGCCCAAAAATTGATGAAAAATACCTGTTGTGATGGTGAAGCTGAAGCTGAAGTGGGTTTGACTGGGTGCCATAAACAAGCTAAACCACCATATTATGCTGTGAGCTACATGCTAACATCAGCATGCTAACATGCTCACAATGACATTGCTAACATGCTGATGATGTGTTAGTATGATTTTATATGACCCTATGTATTTTACTGATTTTGGATGTTGGACGTGTGACAGAAACATTCCCTAGTCTGCATGACACCTTGGGTAATATGGCATAGCCCTTCTGGGGGGCCTTTTAGATACAAACAATGGATCCATGGTCAAGTTTGGAACTGTTCCAGATGTGGGTATGTTGTGACACATAATATGTTGTGAGATAGCTGTCAATCACTTGATGGACGGCTCCCAACTGAGGTAGTGCCCCTGGAAAACATGTTATTCATATGATAAGATACAGATGTGTAACCCTATATAAGCTGTGCATCGACAGTGGTACATTGCCCAGACCATCTTTGTATATGGAATGGACCCGATGGCCATTGTCTAATAAACGTCTACAAAACAAGAACTTCGCCAGCTCTTCCTTTGAACAATATCAACACACATCCTTCCTTTCATGATGTGTAATGTTTACCATGGTCACCATCTTAGTTTAGAATGTTAGCTTGCAAAAATAATGGCAGAAGAATGTTAGAAGTCTTGCTGGTCATAAACCAAAGTATTGGACAAATTGAAATTTTAACCTGATGATGGCAGTAGATGCAAAACAGATTGAGCAACAGATTGACATTACAGTATATTTTTATTTATTTATTTTGATCATATTGCTGTATATTGCTGATATTTTTCATATAGGCCACTATAGTACTAAATCTACGAGTACACGCACACTACTACGCAGACAGCAAGCGCCCATTATCTAGATAAAATTAAGTTGTATGGAGACGTTGACATAAAACAAAGTAAAATGAAACTCACTGTGTAATTCGCAGCATCAGAATCACAAGTCCAGCTCCGCTCTCACAAATGTTGACTATCACTGAAACAAGACATTTTTTTAGCAACAGTGCAGATTTAGCTAGTTAGCAAGACTCTGGTTTCAAAACTTAATTCAAGACCAATGCCTTTCACATTTCATCGAAATAAAATTCACTTCAGGAAAACAATTTCAGCAAAAACTCCAAATCATCAAGATTGGTCAATAAGTCAGAGAGAATCTCAAAGAATAGATAGCAGGCTTAATGAAAAAATATATACTAATAAAATAGCTTTTTTTGTCAGATGGTATAGTACCAAATCATTATCATGACAAACATAAGGGTACACAGTGCAATTCAAATTGACAAGAAATGTAATGTATTTTGCCTATACTACCACGCAAGATTAAAGGAAATCACCTGCTGATTTGCTGGATGAGGATGGCTGAAAAATCATCCCCCACTGTCCAGGCACACATGTGCCAACTCTACTGTTGTAGAGAGCTGCTGCCAGCTGCTGCTACCGCCCTAACCCATGACATCACTGGTGATGTCAGCAAGATCTTAAAATCAAGAAGTGGTTCAGTGCCTCTCCCTTTTGTCTGTTGGAAAGCATGATATGGTAGGTTACAACCCAAGCTAATCTGTAACTCAAGAAACTCAGTACTTAAATCAATAAACAATGAATAATGAAATTAAATACTTCTCTGTCTTGATTAAATCATAAATGCAGATGAACACAAACAAAACCCAGGGTAGTATGTGACAGCAATATGACTGGTTAAACAAACAAATGACAAGTCTGGGAAGAAATATAAGTCATTATATCCTTTCTCACCCACTTTTTCAAACTATTCGAAGCAAAAAAAAACAAAAACAAAAAAAAAATCTGTTTCTGTTGGCCAAATACTTTTGAGAGTATAGTTATATGATTGATGCTGATAAGTGTAAGCAGTAAGCAGGCTATTAATTAATGCTATCAGTGAACATTTGCCAGTTTTTGTTATCTATGACTGTGATTATGGGAAAGATAAGGTTGCCAGTAAATTAAAATACAGGTATGAGTATTATTCTGTGGCTAGTTATTTTGGACTGTATAGGTGCTGGATGAGTAAGAGTGAAGTTCCCCTTGGGATGTCAGTCAGAACACACAGGAAGCTCAGATGCAGTTAACTCTTCTTTACTGCTTCTCATGTAACACAACAGCACAGTATTGCAACCATTTGGGCTTACAGGTGCAGAGTTGAAGGAGGTGTGGGTGTATGTGGTCTATAACAGAAACAAAGTGCCAAACATATTAAGAATCAGACAACCTAATATATTCAATATATGAATATATGCTATGGCACATATAAGCCGATCAACACATGAACAGGTAAGCTATTAAACTAATTACACATTCACACCATAAAGAAATAATACTGTATACTGTTTAAGTAACAGTACAGACGGACTCCCCCTCCTTTACTCAATTATCAGAATACCAACAATGTCAAACTCTAACAGCCTAGCAACAGGTAGCAGCAGCTAGTATTTACATTACTGAGCCACATGTATACTAGCTTAGTTTAGCAGATATGCCAGAAGCTAACAGCATCAGTGAGGCTCACTAAATGTCCCGTTCAGTCCATAATAACTTCCTTTATTCACAGTTCGTGAGAGACGCACACAGCTCACACCACTTGGTGGCAGTATAATGTCCACTTCCCTGGCGTACTGACAGTGTGCCTGTTGCTTAGTGAAGTTACAATGAACGGCACCCTTTCACGTACTCACTGGCGCAGTTGCGCACTTCCACCACAAGGGGGCACTGGCGTACCAATCAACAGCCTTTCCAACAAGGATGATGGAATCCATAAGCACATTTAGAAATGAATCATTAACACAAAACTGGATAAGAGTAGCCTATATGATGAAGAAGATACTGAGCCACATGTATACTAGTGGCTCAAGCCTATGACACATTTCTAAAAATATATGTAGATCAGTATATGACAAAAACTGTCCAAAAAGACAATACATCAGAAAGCAAAATTATGCAGATAGGCTGTGGATCACAAAGGGGATACAAAATGCCTGCAAAAAAATACCCTATATAGAGAATTCATAAAATATGGAACTACAGAGACAGAAAATAAATACACAAAATATAAACACATATACCTCCAATTCTATTCACTTTATATCCATGTATGGAATATATATGAACATATATAAATTCATATATATTCAAATTATATCTGGACTTTTTGTGTAAGTTTTTATTCGTAGTAAATTGAGTCTTGAAAGTCATTTCGTCCCTTTTGACACTTACTCACTTTATAAATGGTTAAAAGTTCTTGTGGGTATTATTTGTACGTTTGGTTCTTGTTTTAAGGCAACGATCTTCAAATGCGCGTTCCCGCGGCGAGGGGTGTTTTTCATGGCAGGGGTGCTTAATAAGGCATAACATCTGTTGGATGGAGGAAGAGACAGCCGCTGTCCTCTGGAGAAAATGGTTCACAGCAGAGCAGGTAGGAAGCATTTTACTTTGAATAATCAAAAATCCGTAAATCTCAGAAGACAGGCAGTAGGTTTACTTTACTTTAGTTAATCCAAAATCCACCAGTTGACATATTCCAAGTCAGGGAGCGATCAAAACACACAGACAGAAAACGGAAAAACATCAAAAGCTTGAGCAAAATGTAGATAGGACACGTTAAATTACACGAGTAGTGAGCCCAGTAAACAACAACCAAAACAAATCTTGTATTTTTGGTCGGTGTGGTGAGATATGTATTGATTATTATAATAGTAGAAGAACTTATTCTTTTACACTCATTTTTATTCAGTTATTTTTCGCAGATATTTATGTAAAGATCTTGTCCTTATTTTTTTCAATTCAGTTAAATTCAATTTTATTTATATAGCGCCAAATCACAACAAAAGTCATCTCAGGACACTTTTCACATAGAGCAGGTCTAGAGCGTACTCCTTTTAAGACTCAATAATTCCCCCATGAGCAAGCACTTGGTAACAGCAGCAAAGAAAAACTCCTCTTTAACAGGACTGAACCAGACTTTAAGTGGGCGGCCATCTGCCTCGACCAGTTGGGTTGAGAGAGAAAGAAAAGGGGAGGGAAGACACAGAGAAGCAAAATAACAACAATAATAACAGTAACAATAACAATAATATTAACAGTAATAATAATAGCAGTAACAGCCGGTGCAGGACACCAACAGGACCACGCCATCATCCTGGCACCATCCCTGCGTCAAAGGCCCACAGAGTTTCCTGCGAGATGAGAAAGCACAAAAAACTCCAGGGAAGATGGTACATGAATGCGTATAGATGGGGAGGAGGAGAGAGGAGCTCAAGGGATCATGGGAAGTCCCCTGTCAGTCTAAGCTTATAGCAGCATAACTAAGGCCTGGTCCAAGGCCCTGACTATAAGCTTTATCAAAAAGGAAAGTTTTAAGCCTACTCTTAAACATAGAGAGGGTGTCTGCCCCCTGGACTGAATCTGGAAGATGGTTCCATAAGAGAGGAGCCTGATAGCTGAAGGCTCTGCCTCCCGTTCTACTACTAGACTGAAGGAACCACCAGTGATCCTGCATTCTGGGAGCACAGTGTTCTAGTGGGGTAATAGGGTACTATGAGCTCTTAAAGATATGATGGTGCCTGACCATTAAGGGCTCTGTGGGCGAGGAGAAGGATTTAAAATTCTATTCTGGATTTTACAGGAAGCCAATGCAGCGAAGCTAAAATGGGAGAAATATGATCTCTTTTCCTAGTTCTTGTCAGAACACGTGCGGCTGCATTCTGGACCAGCTGGAGAGTCTTTAGAGACTTGTTAGGGCAGCCTGATAATAAGGAATTGCAATCCAGCCTAGAACTAACAAATGCATGGACTATTTTTTCCGCAACTTGTTGAGACAGGATGTGCCTGATTTTTGCAATATTACGTAGGTGGAAAAAGGCAGTCCTTGAAATGTGTTTTATGTAGGAGTTAAAGGACATATCCTGATTATCCTGATCAAAGATAAGTCCCAGATTCCTTACGGTGGAGGTTGAGGCCAGGATAATGCCACCTAGAGTAGCTATATCATTAGATAATGTCTTTCTAAGGTGTTTAGGGCCAGGCACAATAACACATCAAAATATCCTCACAAGCTACAAACAAGGAGAGGAAAAGCTGAAATGTGGAATATGTGAATACTTGAGTTGAATTTATCCATAAAAGTTCTTATCAGCCAAAGACCATTTATTCTGTTATGTTTTTATGATAAAAACACTGGCATCAAAGTGAGTATAATTCTGAGTATGTGATCACAAACTCTCTTCCTTCCTACTTTGCCTATTTAAATGCAGACTGAGAAGTTTCAGTTCTAAACCTGCTGCTGTGTTCACTTCCTGCATTGACGCTGAAGTTCTTTGTCGTGTTGTAAAAGAGTTTCACAGATCTGTCAACACATATTTTACCAGCATATTAATGACAGCTGAGCATTTCTCATCATGTACTGAGTTCTGCAGCTGCTGAGGCTCTTGGTGATGAAATATTGTGAACAAGATGAGGTCAAAACCTAGTTTATGTCTGGACCGCATATGGTCAATGTTTGGATAGTCAGTGGTTGTGTTTATAATGTGAATTCCTGGATGTTAACTGTTCATCTGCAATTTTTTGTAGTTGTCCCAGTAATGTTTTTTGTTAAGTGTACTTAAGTATTATCACATGATATAGTTCAGCTACTTTTAAGGTTATAAATGCAGTTGCAAGAACAATACTTTCCACTCATATCTTGGGATGTTTGAGATAGAGCAGCAGCCCCACACTAACCTGATATAACAGCTACATGAGTCTCATGTTTTACCTGCAAGACTCTTGTTTTAATGCTGTTGTTCATCTTTTCTGATGTGAAAATGTCACACTGGATGGTAGAGATGCTGGTATATGTCTGTTTAAACAGGAGATTAAAAGACTTGATCGACAACTGCAGTTATAACGGCTGGTCCATGGTCAAAAACAGCAGTTGATCTATGTCTGAAGCAGCTGCAACAGACAGACCGTTTTTGTGCTGAGTGTGAAAGAGCCCGTATTTACTGTTTGACTGCTGGATTAGATTCAGATTAGATTCAACTTTACCATCATTGCACAACATCCTGAGAAAATGAAATGCAGTTTGGCATCTCACCAGAAGTGTGATTACAAACATCAGAATACGCGACTGTATTATGTAAAAGCAAGTGGATCAAAATAAGTGTATATGAATGGTTGTATATATACACAAGGACAAATACATAATAAATATTATGGGTTAGGATGAATATGTACAATAGAATATATATTGATATATACAGATTAGTGTCAGTGCACTTCATATGTTCATTAGGGTAATAGCTGTTCTTGAGTCTGCTGCTCCTGTTGTTTAGTTGCTGCAGTATCTGTGCTTGAGGTGAGAGGAGTCTTTGGTGAAGCACATTTAAAACTTTGAGTTTTCTGAGTTTTATCCAGATTTTCAGTTTATTAATCTGGAAACAAATCTGATGATAATTGAGGATAATTAGGTGTCATAGTTGTTTCTATTAGTTTGAATCAAACTTCATATCAGGTGTAATGTGCAGGTTTGTATAGATTTGTTAGTTTCACTTAATGTGTAGCTGCTGTGACAAACTTTCACTGTTGAAAATAGATTTTTGGCGCCATCTTGTGACAGAAATACATGACTGCACTTGAGAACCTGAAGATTTTTAAATGTTAAATGTATTCAGATATAAAACTAATTGACAATTGAAATGACTAATGTTTGTGTGGTTTTAGTCCACATTGTTTCTGACATGAGAATCGAGGTTTGATGCTGTAGATTTTCCTTCTCACACCTGTGATGATTGAACTTTGACCTCATGTGTTCATGACTCCTCTCCTCTGTCTCCTCTCACAGGGAGAAGATGATCTGCAGGATCCTTCTGCTCATCAGCCTGACCTCCTGTGTCTGTGGTTAGTTTACATCCTCAGTTCATCATCCAAAAAGAGAAAAGTCAAAAGATTTGATGACTTTTTTTGTAAAATATATCAGTGAAAACATTGACAGAACTATTAAAGCGAGTAGAAACTCTTCATTACAGTTGGGAAGATGCTCTATATTCAGTTATTGCTTAGATTGTATTTATTATTGGTATCAATCATGACCTTTTTACTGGTGTATTTTAAACACTTTCCCTCTCTGTCTCCTCAACAGGAACATTTGTAGTGAAAGTGACACAGACCTCCTATCAGGCAGAGGAGAGCGACAACATCACACTGGAATGGATGTTTACAACCAAACCTGACAGTTCCTCCACCTCACTTAACATCTTCTGTGAACTGTTTATTGATGGTAAATCCTTGATCCTGTATCATGTACATGAGGGTGTTGAGGTCTCAGAGTCTCATGATGGACAGTTTGCAGGACGAGTTCAGTGTGACAAAGACGCCCTCAGAGAAGGACGAATCAGACTTCATGTGTCCAGACTCAGGACTGATGACTCGGGTCTGTACATGTGTGCAGTGAGAACAAATTATGGTTGGAGCTCTAGCAGATGTCGCCTCAAAGTCACTGGTAAGATGATTAAAGTTTTTTTTAAGGCATCAGTTATCAGTGATGTACAGACTGGACTGCTAAACTTTATGAAAGTGGTTGCACTCAGCAGTGACTGTATTTGCTTAGATTTACAAATACAATATAAAATATGCTGTATGTGGACACAAACATTATATTCATTATTTCTGTGTCCACAGCAGCTGTTGATCATCCCGAAACTCAGAAACCTACTGAGTCACTAGCAGAGAGTCGGGGAAGGATCGGCCTCTACGTTGGACTGACAGCAGCAGCAGTACTTGTTGTCTGTGCTGGACTCTACTCTGCCTTCAGACGTTGTTTCACTAAATCTCCTAATAAGACAGAAAACATCTATCCAGCAGTATAGAAGTTGTGTTTCTCAGATTTCAGACTTCTGTCTGTCACTGCATCTTTTTATCTTCTGGGTCCATGAAGCTGCTTTTTCCTGCACATCCAACCAGACCTCTGACCTTTTCACCTGAGAGAACCCAGCAGAATGAGAGTGTGAGAGAGGAGAACAACATCTGATTAGATTTATCAGGACTAACAAGGTCTGTCTGGAGGATCATCTTCATCTAAGAGGGTCATTAGAGCTTTATTTATTGTTTAATATGAAGAAAACAGACAGTCTGTGGTCGAGACCTAAAGAGTGAAACTTGACTTTAACAAGCAACGACTTTCTAAACACTCATTAAACTGCATCACTTCAGAGCAAAACCAACTTTAAGAAAATGTTTTCTGTGATACTAAACCCGTGTAAAATTAAACCAGCAGCAGTCTGGAGGTTAAAACCAACACGTTCAACTGTTAATGTTCAAATTTTGAATAATTTACTGCTGTTTTAATCTGACGTTGATGTGATGTAAAATATTATTTGTGCAATAATTTGTTGAAATGATCAAACTACTTTCTTTTGTGTGTATTTTTTGTCGTTTCTGCCTCTCAAATTGTTTTTATTCTTCTGCAAAGCGAAGCACTTTCTAATTACACATAAAATGTGATTCTATTATTTTCTACAAAATCAAAATGTATTTTCCTGTTTTTACTACTAATTTTGTGTTTTACAGATGTGTAGCAGATGTTTTGTTGTTTGTCTAAACCCCTCTTTTTCTTAATAATTTGTATTTTTTTAAACAGGTTAACAGGTTAACAAAATGTATGTCTACAATTAAAAGGGAAATGTGACCTTGGCGACTCCTTCCAAGTCTTTTTCTTTTCTTTTTTTTTAGATGGACAATTGCACTGTCATTGCTGGTTTAAAAGTCATTATAAACTGTACATGAGGAAAGACAATTCATTGTTAAATTAGATTTTGGAAACCTTACAGCCTAAATAGATGAGAAATATTATTTCTGACAAGAGCTTGGAACTCCTCATTAGCTCAATAAGCTGCAGGGACAGTCCTCATGAGGGACGACTGTCAGACGGCTGTGTTGTCTGGAAACAGTCTTCCTCAGATCAGACAGAACTGAATCAGAATCTGTTTATTAGACAAATATGCAAGTATACAAATACAACATAGAGGAATAAAAATATATCCAGAGTAAGGTAATAATAATGAAATAAAAAAATTGCACTAGAATAAAGTGAAAAATGTCAAAGCTATTTACAGAATGGAATAATAATACTTTTGAAATGGGATATAAAACTTGAAATTAAATATTGACTGAACAAAGGAAATATGGACTCTACTAAGGACAAAGAAATGAAATAAAGTGCAAAAAATTAATGTGATGTGTGCAATAAATAAATAAATTATGTAACAGTGGAGGCTGAATGTCATGTACAATGTAATGTCCAATGTGAATAAATATATGAAAGTAACAAGTGCAGGGATTAAATGAGAGACGTGAAATGTAAAGTCCAGTTTGATAACAGCACAGTTCAGATATTTAGTAGAACAAGAGCTTCTGTGTCTGCAGGTGGAGGATTTTATGGATCTCAGTCTTTTTTCTGAGAGAAGAAGTTCAAAGAATCTGTGTCCAGGGTGTGGTGGGTCAGAGATGATCTTGCTTGCATGCTGCCTGGTCCTGGAGGAGTGCAGCTGATCAATGGGGGGAGTTTACAGCTAATGATCTTCTCGACTGAGCGAATGATGAGCTGCAGCCTCTGAATGTCCTGTTTGGTTGCTGCACTGTACCAAACAGTGATGGATGATGTGAGAATGGACTTGACAATGGCAGTGTAGAACTGGATCAACGCTGCCTGTGGGAGAGCAGGAGAACACTGACTGACTGAGGATGACTGACTGTGTTGACCTGTTACTCCGGTATGTAAACTGCATGAGGTCCATCAGGAGTCAGTGATTGATTTTAGGTGGGACAGGACGAGTCTTGCAAAAACCTTCATGGCCACAGGGGTCAGAGTGACGGGCCTCTAGTTGTTGAGTTCTGTAGTCCTCTTCTTGGGGACAGGGACTATGATGGTGGATTTGAAGCAGGCAGGGACCCTGCAGAGTTAAAGTGAGTGGTTGAAGATGTCCATGTATACAGAGGCTAATTGTTCAGTGCAGTGCTTTAAAGTGGATGATCAGCTGGCAGCATGAAGCTCAGTGGTCTCTCAAAGCTCTCAATAAGCCACAAACAGGGGAATCTTTGACTATCAGACAGGCGAGGTCCTCGCTCAGATAAAGCTGCTGAATGTAGCTTTTAACGAAGTCACATCACAAGAAATGGAGGCAGCCACACTGCTCAGAAGGTGACTGTTTAGATGTTTTGTCTTTGCACCAAAGTGAAGGTGATTTTAAAAGTTGTTTTCCTGAAACTGTTATTTATGCTACTGTTTGACATCAAACGTGGTGTATATGAGAAGATGAACATTATTTACAGTGACATTAGTTATTATTGTCCAAACATATTTAAGCACATACACATATGCAGTTCAGATCACAAACAGGTTCTCCAAGTTTTCTTCTAAGATTTGTTTTAACTGAGTGTTGGAGTTTGTGTCTCTTGGTTTTATGACTCAGCTCATCAAACAAGAAATGCATCTTCTCAGATGTTGTTCTCCTCTCTCACACTCTCATCCTGCTGGGTTCTCTCAGGTGAAAAGGTCAGAGGTCTGGTTGGATGTGCAGGAAAAAGCAGCTTCATGAACCCAGAAAAGTAAAAAGATGCAGTGACAGACAGAAGTCTGATCTCTGAGAAACACAACTTCTATACAGCTGGATAGATGATTTCTGTCTTATTAGGAGATTTAGTGAAACAACGTCTGAAGGCAAAGCAGAGTCCAACACAGACAGCGAGTACTGCTGCTGCTGTCAGTCCAACGTAGAGGCCGATCCTTCCCCGACTCTCTGGTTGTGGTCTCACAGTAGGTTTCTGAGGTTTGGGCTGATCAACAGCTGCTGTAAAGCACAGAAAATAATAATAATTGTACTTGTATTCCACAAATTCCGATATCCCAACATTGAACTCTCCTACTTGTGACATTTCACAGTTGTTCATGTCCAAAATTAAAATCTGGACTGTTTGGGTTTGAACCTGCTGATGTTTGTGTTCTCATACAGCATATTTTTAACGATACAGTCACTGCTGAGTGCAACCACACTCATAAAGTTTAGCACTCCAGTAAAAAAGGCTTTAATCATCTTACCAGTGACATTGAGTTGACATCTGTCAGAGCTTTCACCATAATCTGTGAGTACTTCACACAGGTACAGACCCGAGTCATCAGTCCTGAGTCTGGACACATGAAGTCTGATTCGTCCTTCTCTGAGGGCGTCTTTGTCACACTGAACTCGTCCTGCAAACTGTCCATCCTGAGACTCTGGAGACTCAACACCCTCATGTACACGATACAGGATCAAGGCTTTAACATAAGTTAACAGTTGACATAAGATGTAAAGTGAGGTGGAGGAACTGTCAGATTTGGTTGTAAACATCCATTCCAGTGTGATGTTGTCGTTCTCCTCTGCCTGATAGGAGGTCTGTGTCACTTTCACTACAAATGTTCCTGTTGAGGAGACAGAGAGGGAAAGTGTTTAAAATACACCAGTAAAAAGGTCATGATTGATACCAATAATAAATACAATGAAGAGTTTCTACTCGCTTTAATAGTTCTGTTGATGTTTTCACTGATATATTTTTCAACAAAAGTCAAAAATCTTTTGACTTTTCTCTTTTTGGATGATGAACTGAGGATGTAAACTAACCACAGACACAGGAGGTCAGGCTGATGAGCAGAAGGATCCTGCAGATCATCCTCTCCCTGTGAGAGGAGACAGAGGAGAGGAGTCATCAACACATGAGGTCAAAGTTCAGTCATCACAGGTGTGAGAAGGAAAATCTACAGCATCAAACCTCGATTCTCATGTCAGAAACAAGGTGGACTAAAACCACACAAACATTCGTCATTTCTATTGTAAATTACAGCAATCTGGAAAAAAGATGAATAGGTACATGGCCCAATATATGAGCAGGGCCTAGAAAGGAAGTGGTAGTAATACCAGGTGAGCCAAGCACCAGCTACTGGTTGATAGAGCAGTCACCCAAGACTGCAAGATCGCACAGACCAACCTGTGCACTGCTTGGATTGACTACAAGAAAGCCTACAACTCAGTGCCACACACAGATACTGGAATGCTTGGAAATGTACAACATCAACAGGACACTAAGAGCCTTCATCAAGAACTCAATGGGACTGTGGAAAACAACTCTGGAGGCCAACTCAAAGCCAATTGCACAAGTTACCATCAAGTGCAGAGGTCAGGCTGATGAGCAGAAGGATCGTGCAGATCATCCTCTCCCTTCTCTTATAAATTACAGAAATCTGGAGTTTTTCTCTGAATACAATTAACATTTAAAAAATCTTCAGTTTCTCAGGTGCAGTCATGTATTTTTGTCACAAGATGGCACAAATGTCACAAACTTTCCAGCTGTTTGAAATAAAAGGTAATAATACCTGCTCTCCACCATAAGCAGGAAACATCTGTCACCATGGATACAGGATTCTGACAGATGCATTGATCAATGAGTTGCATCACTGATTATGCTGACAGTCTTTAAAAGTAGAACGGGAGGCAGAGCCTTCAACTATCAGGCTCCTCTCCTGTGGAACCATCTTCCAGATTCGGTCCGGGGTGCAGACACCCTCTCTATGTTTAAGAGTAGGCTTAAAACTTTCCTTTTTGATAAAGCTTATAGTTAGGGCCGACCAGGCTCGCCTTGGACCAGCCCTTAGCTATGCTGCTATTGGCCTAGACTGCTGGGGGACTTCCCATGATGCACTGAGCTCCTCTCTCCTCCTCCTCCTCTCCATCTGTATGCATTCATGTAACATCAATGCATGTCACTAACTTTGCTTCTTCCCCGGAGTTTTTTTCTCATCTCGCAGGAAACCCTGGGTTCCGGGCCGAGCCTTTGCGGTCCTTCACAGTCCTGTTGGTATCCTTCCCTGGCTGCTGCTGTTATTGTTATTGTTATGATTGTTGTTATTCTGTCCCCCCCCCCCCCCTTCCCTCTTTCTTTCACTCTCTCAACCCAACCAGTCAAAGCAGATGGCGGCCCACCAAGAGCCAGGGTCTGCTTGAGGTTTCTACCCATTAAAGGGGAGTTTTTCCTTACCGCTGTCGCCAAGTGCTGCTCATGGGGGAATTGTTGGGTCTCTGTAAATTAAAGAGTACGGTCTGGACCTGCTCTATGTGAAAAGTGCCCTGAGATGACTTTTGTTGTGATTTGGCGCTATATAAATAAAAATTGATCGATTGATTGATTGACAGGACAGGGACTTCAGTAAATCAGCAGAACATGGAGAATTTCATCCAAAATCTTTACACAGTGAGTCTGAAATGGATCAGCAGCTCATGGATGAAAGAGTTTATGTTTGCTTCAACAAATCAAAGTGAAATAATAGCAGTTAGTCTCATGTAGTAGGCAGAGGACACATATAAACCTAAAGACAAACTTTAATTTATACACATAAAGACAGTTTTGTAATGGAAAGAGAGACCTCTGCTGGTCATAAAGCATAACAGGAACAACTTCAATGTTGTTAAGCAGCTGAAGTGAAACTAACAACATTTACACAAATATTCACATCACACACAACATGAAGTTTGAGTCCAAACTAAGAGCAGGAACAATCACACTAATTATCCTCCATCATTGTTACTGTAATAGGCTGTAAGTCTCATAAATGAAACAGTCAACCAGAAAATACTGACTTTATAAGACAGTTATCCACCCTGATACACTATGAGGACAATTTTATTTTATCCTCAAACTTTCTTTATTTACAACAAAGAGGTTCAACAATTGTCATACAAAAACAGTGTCAGTAAAAAAAACAGAGGAGTCCAAAGTCTCTTCACTATGAGTACTTTTAATAATTACTTTTAATAATATTTACTTATTTAAAATATTGAACATCTTGTTATGTTTTTAGTTCTTCACATCAGTGATGGAGGCGTCATACTGCTTGAGTTCAACAGTGAACTGATGGAAGCAGGTTTGGATCCAGATCATTTAGATTAGTGGATGTGAACATATATGAGGACAAATACTGCTACTAACTGAGAAGACTGATGGTAACACAGCAGAGACACAAACCACTTCTTAACTTTGCCAAAAAAAAAAAAATCTCCTATTTAAAACTTTAAAAACCTTTATATTACAAATACTGAGGTAAATTTGTAAGAACATTCATCCCCACGTTCAATATTCAACTATTTTAATAAATACTTTAGTAAAACAAATAAACCACCATCAGAACCACAATGTGAAAATACTCAACAAACTCCAAAAGTCAGATGTTAAAACTGTAGTTAAGTGTCAAATGTAAACACTGTTCATTATGCAGAATGACTCGTTTCAGAGTTGATCTCTAATAAAATGATCGAGGCATGTTTACTCTGTTGGTTTCTCTATAACAGGATTAGATAATGAACTATCTGAATACCAACTGTCTGTAAGATCTATCATATACATTACCAGTGGGGTCTTCCGTCATAAAGAAGCAGTTCAGATCAGTATGTGGTCTCAACAAGGCGACATCAGTTCTAAAATTAGACACAGAAAGACAGCTTGACTTTTATATGAATCTCCACCTCAGCAAAACCAAAAGCTTAGTCAGCAGGACGAAAATTCAGGAGGAGGAACTGGTTAGATGAGGTTTCAGACTGTAAAAGGACATTACTAATACCATGCTGTCCGCTCTGTGCATGTGTGTTTGTGTGTTTGTGTGTGTGTGTGTGTGTGTGTGTGTGTTCTGAAGCCTACAGTTTTTTTGAATGTTACAGTCATCAATGTTTTATTAGTCTCATTAATAGCTGCTAGCAGCATTTTCTTGATACGACTGGTCTGAAATTCACAAGGTTTCCTTGATTAATCTCTCAATATTTACTAGGTCGAACTCTTCAGTGTTCTTTGTCCATGTGTTTTTAAGCATAATTTCAAGTTGTTTTACTAAACTTAGGTTTTTTCTTTGAATGTTTGATTCCTAACAAACTTTGATTTGAAATGTCGTTACTGAGTGTTTAGAGGTTCATCGTTATTCTGCAGAACTGATTGTTGCTGCTGAGTAATGCATCTATTCTCATTTCAGTTTAAGTATTAAATTCACACTGTTGAGCCAAACAGTAACAGTATCTGAATAGAATATATATACAGTCTGTTTCATGAAATTCACAAATCAAAATATGTTCTTGCCATTTCACTGCTGGGTCTCCAGAGAGAAAGTGTGTGGTTCAGTATCCTGCAGAGCTGGTTTTGCCTTTCATGGTGGTAAACCTCCTCCCGACTTGTTCACCTGTCTTCCTAACTGTTTCTCATCAGCTATCAGTCCCAGTAGTTCCAGTATAGAGCAGCTCACGTCTAGTGTTTGACAGATTGTCTGTTACCTTTGTGCGTTAGAGGTCCAGCCAGTCTTACTCTGACTTGCTTGTTTGTTAACTGGCTGAAATCTGTTTTCTTCTTGTGATTATGTGTTTCTAGCTGTGAACATTTGGAGGTTTATGTGTCTGTTACCAAAACCAGAGCAGACAAAAACTCTCAGAGAAGGAAACAGAGTTTACACACAGTAAGAGCCGTGTGTTTCCACTCATTACTGTCAAGTCTGTACAGTACAGAACACTGTGTATAATGTGGTCTTTCCCCTAGAAAGACTGTTTGTTCTGCTAATGTTAAGTAATGATACTGTGAATTTAAGGCTGAGCACAGCCTCAGATAGGACATGCATTTCTCAGCAGGTAAAAACTCGATTGAAAGTTTGAACTTTAAATGAATGTATTTGTTTCAGTGCAGAAACTTGTAACTTGTTTGAGAAATGTGCATCACAGTAAACAAGTATTAAAAATTAGTTTGGTTAATGTTAATGGTGATGCTGTTTCATTATTGCATATGATGAAGTTTAGAAACTCTGAACTTGAGAGTCGATGCTGAACAGACAAAAAACGTTAGACCAGCAACTATTAGAACTCAGCAGGATCCTTCTTCTCATCAGCCTGACCTGCTGTGTCTGTGGTTAGTTTACATCCTCAGTTCATTTTCCAAAAACGAGAAGTGAAAAGATTTGATATTTCTTGTTGTTCCAGCAGATCATCTTCTTCCTTTGACAGGCGACAGAGAAGTCACATGACTCCTCCACACAGAAAATACTGAATTTATTAGATAGTTATGAAGGGAAACTGCTGCTACTAACTGAGATAAAATGACAAATAAGAAAATGAGGGATGTTGATATAATTCAGACTTTAGATGAGAACATGCTAGTTTTTGATAAATCGTTATTAACTGTTGGTGTAATTATCTCAATTTAATTGTTATAATTTAGCTTTTAGCTTTCTGTGTGGTTGACTGAGAGCCACAGAGACAGGATTTAAACAGAGGCAGTTCAAGAATAACTTAAGAGATGAATTCACTGTGACACAGCCAGTAGGGTCTGGATTGTCTTCCTCAGAAACATGGATTGCTATATATTGTGTATTCTGCAGTGTATTTAGTAAATACATTTTTTTAGTGTTGCATAGTTTCATAAGTGAGACAGTGCTTTTAATAGAATCAGGTTGTTTATTTCAGTGGCAAAAGAGATTCTGATTCAAGCAATTTGTAAATACTTTGTGTATTTATTTGATAAACTGGCAACTTCAAACAATTTACAGAAAAGTTAGTGACACTGACATCCCAGAACAAACAGTTCTTAATATTTAAAGGAATAGTTTGACATTTTCAAAAATACACATATTCTCTTTCTTGTCTAGAGTTAGATGAATAGATCAATACTCTGTGTGTGCTGTAAATATGAAGTTATATCAAGTACATGGCTGGCTTAGCTTAGTACAAAAGAAATAAATAGACACATAAGCCTCTAAAAATACAACATGTTTTTACAGTTCAGATTTTAAACAAACCATGTTAATTAGTGAACTTTTTTACTGGCAGAGCTGTTTCTCCCTGACAAACACAAAAGATAGAAGAGTCATAACAACTTCTCTCATATAACCTGGGATTTATTTACAATATATACACATTATCAACTGTACATGAGGAAAGACAATTCATTGTTAAATTACATTTTGCAAACCTTACAACCTAAATAGATAAGAAATATTATTTCTAACAAGAGCTTGGAACTCCTCATCATCACAATAAGCTGCAGGGACAGTCCTCATGAGGGACGACTGTCAGACGGCTGTGTTGTCTGGAAACAGTCTTCCTCAGATCAGGCAGAACTTCATCATGCAGATGTTGTTCTCTCTCACACTCTCATCCTGCTGGGTTCTCTCAGGTGAAAAGGTCAGAAGTCTGGTTGGATGTGCAGGAAAAAGCAGCTTCAGGTAAAAAGATGCAGTGACAGACAGAAGTCTGATCTCTGAGTAACACAACTTCTATACTGCTGCATAGATGTTTTCTGTCTTATCAGGAGATTTAATAAAAATCTAAAATTTAATACAAAATCTGAAGGCAAAGCAGAGTCCAGCACAGACAACAAGTACTGCTGCTGCTGTCAGTCCAACGTAGAGGCCGATCCTTCTCCAACTCTCTGGTTGTGGTCTCACAGCAGGTTTCTGAGGTTTGGGCTGAACAACAGCTGCAGTAAAGCACAGAAAATAATAATAATTGTACTTGTGTTTTACAAATTCTGTTATTCCAACATTTAACTCTCTCTCTTATGAAAATCTGGGCTATTTGGGTCTCAACCTGGTGATGTTTGTATCCACAGTCTGTACATCACTGATAACATGAATTAAAAAGGCTTTCTGAGTTCTCCTGAATCATCTTACCAGTGACATTGAGTCGACATCTGCCAGAGCTTTCACCATAATCTGTTTTCACTTCACACAGGTACAGACCCGAGTCATCAGTCCTGAGTCTGGACAAATGAAGTCTGATTCGTCCTTCTCTGAGGGCGTCTTTGTCACACTGAACTCGTCCTGCAAACTGTTCATCCTGAGACTCTGGAGACTCAACACCCTCATGTACATGATACAGAATCAAGGGTTTAACATCAGTTAACAGTTGACAGAAGATGTAAAGTGAGGTGGAGGAACTGTCAGGTTTGGTTGTAAACATCCATTCCAGTGTGATGTTGTGGTTCTCCTCTGCCTGATAGGAGGTCTGTGTCACTTTCACTACAAATGTTCCTGTTGAGGAGACAGAGAGGGAAAGTGAGGACCAGACAAACTGAGGCTGAAAAACTAAAGAGTTCAAAGATGCTGCAGTATAGAAAAGGTGATGCATTATACAATAATGAATAAAAAAAATAGCAATAACTGAATATAAACCACTTCCCCAATTGCAATGAGGTGTTTTTATCTCCTTTAATAAGTTCTGCCAATGTTATCACTCACAGATTTAGAGATGAAGGTCATAAAATCTGTTAGTGAGACTGAAAATGTATTTTGTTATTTATATTTATAGATATTAAAGTAAAGTTGTAAACTAACCACAGACACAGGAGGTCAGGCTGATGAGCAGAAGGATCCTGCAGATCATTTTCTCCCTGTGAGAGGAGACAGAGGAGAGGAGTCATGAACACATGAGGTCAAAGTTCAGTCATCACAGGTGTGAGAAGGAAAATCTACAGCATCAAACCTCGATTCTCATGTCAGAAACAATGTGGACTAAAACCACACAAACATTAGTTGTTTCAAATGTCAATTACAGAAATCTGGAGTTTATTTCTGAATACAATTAACATTAAAAAGCTTCTGTTTCAGTCATATATTTCTGTCACAAGATGGCACCAGAAATTCACATTTTCACAGCAGCTACACATGAAGTCAAACAAATCTATACAAATATGCACATTATAACCAATATGTCAGAAACAATGTGGACTAAAACCACAGAAACATTAGTCATTTCAGTTGTCAATTACAGCAATCTATAGTTTTTCTCTGAAAATATTTAATACTTAAAAATCTTCAGTTTCTCAAGTATAGTCATTTATCAACCCTCAATTCTCATTTCAGTCATGTATTTTTGTCACAAGATGGCAAAAATGTCACAAACTTTCCAGCTGAGGAAGAAAGAGGAAATATTTGAGTCATTTGTCCTTCAAGAGTGTTTCTGTGAAATAATAGCTAATAATAGGGAACACATCTCTCCACGAAACATCTGTCACCATGGATACATGATTCTGATATTGATCAATGAGTTGCATCACTGATTAGACTGATTAGGACAGGGACTTCAGTAAAACAGCAGAACATGGAGAGTTTCATCCAAAATCTTTACACAGTGAGTCTGGAAATGGATCAGCAGCTCATGGATGAAAGAGTTTATGTTTGCTTCAACAAATCAAAGTGAAATAATAGCAGTTAGTCTCATGTAGTAGGCAGAGGACACATATAAACCTAAAAACAAACTTTCATTTTTACATGTAAAGACATTTTTATAAAGGAAAGAGAGAGCTCTGCTGGTCACGAAGTGTAACAACAGGAACAACTTTTAGTCTTCGACCAATGTTGTTAAGCAGCTGAAGTGAAACTAACAACATCTACACAAATATTCACATCACACACAACATGAAGTTTGAGTCCAAACTAAGAGCAGGAACTATCACACTAATTATCCACCATTATTGTTAATGTAATAGACTGTAAGTCTCATAAATGAAACAGTCAACCAGAAAATACTGACTTTATAAGACAGTTATCCACCCTGATACACTATGAGGACACTTTTATTTTATCCTCAAACTTTCTTTATTTACAACAAAGAGGTTCAACAATTGTCATACAAAAACAGTGTCAGAAAAAAAAACTTGGTACAAGCCAGAGGAGTCCAAAGTCTCTTCATTGTAAATACTTTTAATAAGTACTTTTAATAATATTTACTTATTTAAAATATTGAAAATCTTGTTATATTTTTAGTTCTTCACATCAGTGGTGGAGGCGTCATACTGCTTGAGTTCAACAGTGAACTGATGGAAGCAGGTTTGGATCCAGATCATTTAGATTAGTGGATGTGAACATATATGAGGACAAATACTGCTACTAACTGAGAAGACTGATGGTCACACAGCAGAGACACAAACCACTTCTTAACTTTGCCAAAAAAAAAAAATCTTATATTTAAAACTTTAAAAACCTAAATTAAATTTGTAAGAACATTCATCCGCACGTTCAATATTCAACTATTTTAATAAATACTTTAGTAAAACAAATAAACCACCATCAGAACCACAATGTGAAAATACTCAACAAACTCCAACAGTCAGATGTTAAAACTGTAGTTAAGTGTCAAATGTAAACACTGTTCATTATGCAGAATGACTCCTTTCAGAGTTGATCTCTAATAAAATGATTGAGGCATGTTTACTCTGTTGGTTTCTCTATAACAGGATTAGATAATGAACTATCTGAATACCAACTGTCTGTAAGATCTATCATATACATTACCAGTCAGGTCTTCCGTCATAAAGAAGCAGTTCAGATCAGTATGTGGTATCAACGAGGCGACATCAGTTCTAAAATCACACACGGAAAGACAGCTTGACAGCTTTTATATGAATCTCCGCCTCAGCAAATAACAAAAAGCCTCCGCAAAAAAAAGCTTAGTCAGTAGGATGAAAATTCAGGAGGAACTGGTTAGATGAGGTTTCAGACTGCAAAAGGACATTACTAATACCATGCTGTCCGCTCTGTGCATGTGTGTGTGTGTGTGTGTGTGTGTGTGTGTGCATGTGTGTGTGTGTGTGTGTGTGTGTGTGTGTTCTGAAGTCTACAGTTTTTGAATGTTACAGTCATCAATGTTTTATTAGTCTCATTAATAGCTGCTAGCAGCATTTTCTTGATACGACTGGTCTGAAATTCACAAGGTTTCCTTGATTAATCTCTCAATATTTATTAGGTCGAACTCTTCAGTGTTCTTTGTCCATGTGTTTTTAAGCATAATTTCAGGTTGTTTTACTAAACTTAAGTTTTTTCTTTGAATGTGGGGTGTCAAATTCATTCTGTCAAAGTCGATCAAATAAACTAAGTGCTGATAAAACTATTTGATTCCTATCAATCTTTGATTTGAAATGTCGTTACTGAGTGTTTAGAGGTTCATCATTATTCTGCAGAACTGATTGTTGCTGCTGAGTAATGCATCTATTCTCATTTCAGTTTAAGTATTAAATTCACACTGTTGAGCCAAACAGTAACAGTATCTGAATAGAATATATATACAGTCTGTTTCATGAAATTCACAAACCAAAATATGTTCTAGCCATTTCACTGCTGGGTCTCCAGAGAGAAAGTGTGTGGTTCAGTATTCTGCAGAGCTGGTTTTGCCGTTCATGGTGCATCCTGCGTCCTCATCCTCTCTTTCATTCATTCACCTGTCCACCAGATGCCTCCAGTGAGTAAACCTTCTCCTGACTCGCTCACCTGCCTTCCTAACTGTTTCTCATCAGCTATCAGTCCCAGTGGTCTCAGTATAGAGCAGCTCACGTCCAGTGTTTGACAGATTGTCTGTGTTACCTTTGTGCTTTATAGGTCCAGCCAGTCTTACTCTGACTTGTTTACTTGTTAAGTGGCTAAAATCTGTTTTCCTTTTGTGATTATGTGTTTCTAGCAGTGAACATTTGGAGGTTTATGTGTCTGTTACCAAGATCAGAGCAGACAAAAACTCTCAGAGAAGGAAACAGAGTTTACACACAGTAAGAGCCGTGTGTTTCCACTCATTACTGTCAAGAAATCTCTAAGTCTGTACAGTACAGAACACTGTGTATAATGTGGGCTTTCCCCTAGAAAGACTGTATGTTCTGTTAATGTTAAGTAATGATACTGTGAATTTAAGGCTGAGTGCAGCCTCAGATAGGAGATGCATTTCTCAGCAGGTAAAAACTCTACTGCTGAAGTGTTTGATTTAAACATCTGTCTCTTCTCTTTCTCTACTAATTCTCAACTCCTCAAAAACCACCCGCTGTCTGAAGAGCGCCCAAGTGGCTGACACTAGAATATCATCCAAACACTGCATCACTAAACATATGCAGACATGACAGGCAATATTCAATAAGAGTACAGTAAACCCATGATTAACCTTACATTTACACAACTTTTGCCCATAAAACACAATTTCACTCTTACACTGTGATATCTGCTGGACTCAGACAACGTTACAGATTGAAGGATATGGATCTGAATGGCAGCCAGTAGCAGCTGTCTGGATAAGTGCTCCTTCCTACAACGTAAGACGTGCTGAAATTTCACTGACCAATATCAGTGATAATGTCTAACACTATATCCATAAAAACATAGATTTCTGCACTGAGTTGCACCAGCTGTGTTAAAGCTGGCATTATCCACTTGGTATTGTAGCACATTGTAGTAAACTGGATCGATATGTATCATATCCATAAATTAGGTCTCTACTGGATTACTGTGTTGTAAAATGGCAGCAATTAATGAAAAAATGATGCTGTGTCGCAGAAAAACTGCTGTTTCACCATCAGTGAGTTCTGTGACATGTTATGATTGTCAGCTATCCTACAGACATGTGTAAATATTTAGTTACTCAGAGTTATGTTGTAAGTAGTAGAAGCTGATAGTAGTAGAAGCTTTTATTTTAGTGATGTATAAATCACGACTTAGTAATAATTCACATTATAACTAAGTTTGGACTTACACACAGCTGGTGCAACAGGCTGCAGCAGTTAGAATAATACTATATTAAAACTGTTAAAAACATCCAAACAACATAAAAACAGACCAAGATTAACATGAAAACCTACATCCTTCTCACAATGTTCTGATAGTACCAATAACATCACGTTTCATAGAGATGTAAAGAGATTTTGATTTCATTAGTCTTTGAAGATTTATTCTGGTAACAGTAAAGGTGAAGCAGCCAACAGAAAAACACATTGTTGAGTTCAGGATGACTTTTCACCCTGACCATGTTTTTTGTATAAAAAGGGGAAGTATTCATAACTCTGTATTCATAACTTCTGCTTTTGTTCTCTACATGTATGTGTTGTAACGCTGAAAACAACTTTACTGGTGACTGAGCTCAAGTTGAGTAGATCTGAGCGTCGGGTTTGATATGAGTTACATCATTTCCATTTTCCCTGAAACGTTTAGTCAAATACATATTTTCCAGACACCCTGATCACATTCTGGGTAATTGAATAATGAATTCACTATCAGGATTATCAAAAAATACAGATACAAATGCAATAAATGGTATAAACGCATTCCGCGAGTAGAAATGGTTCCTGTGCCTCTGAGCAGGACACTGTATAAATGCAGAATGCAGGTTTTTATTTAGGTGTTTGTTAAACAGGTAACAGGCTGCAGACAGGAAACAGCTGTTCTAGCGGTGATAACTGTGCACCTTTATTAGTATTAGCACAGTACACATGTGTGCAGACACAAACTCCATCAGAAGTTTCCATAGCTGTTAAAGCTGACTGACATCAGAAACGGACGTCGCTTCACATGACGTTTCAGAGGAGAGGACGTCTCACGTCTCTTAAGACAAATTTCCTCGTTTCCTCTCTACTCGCTTGGTTTCCTTGCGTCTCTCCTTGCATCCACGGTGGGAGGGACTAAGACGCAAGTGAGGGAGACGTGGATGCAATTTAAGAGACTTGAGATGCACCCATGGACTCTCATATATTTAGAAGTTATCTTATAGCGCCACCTTCTGGACAAACAGCGTCATGTTTGTTGTGTGACTATGATGCTGCTGACAACGTCCTATGTGAGGAGAATATTTATCTGTTTTTATTTTCTTGCAAAGAAATAAACAAAGCAGCATTTCCTTTGTTGTTGTAATGTTTTGGTGATTTGTGTGAAGTTTTGCTGTCATGACGCTTGTTGGATCCTCCTCCTGATATCAGATATAAAATACAGGTGTTGTGTCTTCATGCAGGTGTAAAACAGCCACCAGGAGGTCCAGAACAGGAAGCAGCAGCTGCAGCTCTGCTGTTACTTGCAGCTGCAACTTTTGGACTTCTAGTATGTGCACACTGGAGACCTCTAGCAGCATTTGTTTGTAGAGACCAACCTGGAGTCTGTGTGCAGTAACAGACTCCAAGAAGACTAGCAGCAATGTCAGCAGAAACTGATGAGGATTTTCTTAATATTAAACAATAAACAAAACTCTAATGACCCTCTTAAATAAAGATGATCCTCCAGACAGACCTTGTTAGTCCTGATGGGTCTAATCAGATGTTGTTCTCCTCTCTCACACTCTCATCCTGCTGGGTTCTCTCAGGTGAAAAGGTCAGAGGTCTGGTTGGATGTGCAGGAAAAAGCAGCTTCATGGACCCAGAAGGTAAAAAGATGCAGTGACAGACAGAAGTCTGATCTTCTTCATTCTAACCCTGATGAGACATTTTTTGTCTCATTAGGTGTAGAACAAAGTCTGAAGGCAAAATAGAGTCCAGCATAGACAGAGAATACAGCTGCTGTGAGTACCCCGACTTCCCCGACTCTCTGGTTGTGGTCTCACAGCAGGTTTCTGAGGTTTGGGCTGATCAACAGCTGCTGTAAAGAAGAGAAAAATAACAATAATTGTACTTGTATTCCACAAATTCTGTTACCCCAACGTTCAATTCTCCTACTTGTGACACTTCACATTGTTCAAGTCCAAAATTAAAATCTGGACTGTTTTGGTTTGAACCTGCTGATGTTTGTGTCCACATTTATTTTATGTCTTAATTATAGATCGAAGCAAACATACAATCTGATAACATATATTAAGAATAGCATTCTGAGTTCTACTGAATCATCTTACCAGTGACATTGAGTCGACATCTGCCAGAGCTTTCACCATAATCTGTGAACACTTCACACAGGTACAGACCCGAGTCATCAGTCCTGAGTCTGGACACATGAAGTCTGATTCGTCCTTCTCTGAGGGCGTCTTTGTCACACTGAACTCGTCCTGCAAACTGTTCATCCTGAGACTCTGGAGACTCAACACCCTCATGTACATGATACAGGATCAAGGGTTTAACATCAGTAAACAGTTGACAGTAGATGTAAAGTGAGGTGGAGGAACTGTCAGGTTTGGTTGTAAACATCCATTCCAGTGTGATGTTGTCGTTCTCCTCTGCCTGATAGGAGGTCTGTGTCACTTTCACTACAAATGTTCCTGTTTAGGAGACAGAGAGGGAAAGTGTTTAAAATACACCAGTAAAAAGGTCATGATTGATACCAATAATAAATACAATCTAAGTAATAACTGAATATAGAGCATCTTCCCAACTGTGATGAAGAGTTTCTACTCGCTCTAATAGTTCTGTTAATGTTTTAACTGATATATTTTACAACAAGTCATCAAATCTTTTGACTTTTCTCTTTTTGGATGATGAACTGAGGATGTAAACTAACCACAGACACAGGAGGTCAGGCTGATGAGCAGAAGGATCCTGCAGATCATCTTCTCCCTGTGAGAGGAGACAGAGGAGAGGAGTCATCAACACATGAGGTCAAAGTTCAGTCATCACAGGTGTGAGAAGGAAAATCTACAGCATCAAACCTCGATTCTCATGTCAGAAACAATGTGGACTAAAACCACACAAACATTAGTCATTTCAATTGTAAATTACAGAAATCTACAGATTTTTTGAATACATTTAACATTTAAAAAATCTTCTGTTTCTCAAGTGTAGTTATGTATTTCTGGAGGATTATAATGAAGACTATATAGTCTGTAGAAGAGTAATTTCCTCGTGTAAACAGTTAAGTCAGTGTCAGCACAGGTACAGTGTGCAGAATGATGTCAGTTAGAGTCATGGACAGGTTAGCGCTCCTGATATTTGACTACTGGCCGATGAGCATGTATGATATTTGAATGATTTGCCTGCATTAGGTTTTTCATCCATGGACGAAGCCGCGGTTTACTTGTATTGCACTTGATACACAGTAAATCATACTACACTGAAATCTGCTGGTTTCAGTGTATTTCTTTGAGCCTGGATCATCTTGATTTTTCAGATAAATATGTTGTGGGAGACCTGAAGATTTATTGGCCCATCTGAAGTCTTTCCACCACAAGTTATTAAGGAAGTATTAACGATTCCTCCCTTATTCCTTCCTTTGTAGATTAACTATGCACAATTTTGTGTATCACGTGTGTAACCTAAAATAAAAGTGAAAACCAACCACAGACAGAGGAGGTCAGAACAACGAGGATCATATTTGCTGTGTGCCAGTCTACACCTGAATTCAAGTCAATACACTTTCTTGGCATAAAATATACAGCAACATACACAATATTATTATAATATGTTCATAGGATTTTTAAGAGTTTGATTTAATTAGTCTTGGAAGATTTATTCTGGTTTGTATTCATGACTGCTGCTTTTGCTCTCTTGTACGTAATTGTGAAACAGGAACTGGTGATGCTTTCGATTACAGCCTGCAACGTACAGTGTAATTAGTCCGTAGAAGAATTACTGATGACTGAGTTGACAGTCATCAGAGTGTACAGAGCGTAGGGAAGTGTGGGGTTAAAATTCTGTTAAAATAACAGAAAATAGTCATAACTGGACTATAATGATAATTATTATAATGATATAATGATAATAGTGATTCTATAAAGGCCTTTTCTCTTTCAACAGGCTTTATTTACATTTGGAGACATTACTCCTTCAGCATCACTGTTTTAACACTCCTTTTGTGTTCAGGTCAAATTTGACCCGTTTTCAAGTTTAGATGTGTAAAACATACTTTTATTTTTTTCTGATCAAAACAAGGCTTTGTTACATCCTCTACAATGGTCAACTGATACACAGAATTAACAAGACAAGGCAAACATTCAGAATCAACAAGACAAACCGAGACCAGGAACTTGTTTGGCAACGATGGTGGACTGTGTATTTGTAGAAGGTGGTGATGACTATGGCAGCTGTACAGGTCCAGGATGAGCAGCAGGTGTGGAAAAAGAGACAAACACACACACACACACACACACACACAGACTGGGAGGAAAACACCAGGATGACAAAGGGCTATGGCTTCACACACAGCACAGTCATAAACCACTTCTGGACACATTTGACAACTTCTGCTTCTGCTTTTGATTTTTAAACTGTTAACAACAACTCATTCGTTACACTGGAATGGTTGTGCAAAACTCCTTGCGACACCTGGACGTCGTCAGATACAGCAACAGTGACTAACCTCCATTTTGCATCTGCTTCACACAGTCAGTTTAACTAAAACATCAAGTCAGCTGTTGTTTTCAGATTTATTTCATCGGCAGGAGTCTCAGCAGTTTTCCACCTTCAGCTACTGCAGACCTCAGTACATGATGGGAAACACTCAGCTTTCCCTTCGTTGGATCAGATGTTTGACCAACAACATTACGTTTAATAGAAACTCTTCATTTAGATGTCAGTGTTTTGATCATAAAGACTTACGTTAACAGAATAAATGTTCTTTTGTTGACGAGAACTTTTATGAATAAATTCAACTCAAATATTCAGATATTCCATATTTCAGCTTTTCATCTCCATGTTTGTACTTGTGAGGATATTTTGATGTGTTGAATTTCTTTATTTGGTGAGTTTGAGGAGGACAGAGTCTTTACTTTAAATATATATATATATATATATATATATATATATATATATATATATGAGGGTTACAGAATAAACTTATTATAGTAAAGTGTGATCATTTATATTTTCACTTTGTGTGACTGCAGTTCCTCTTTGTGAGTCTGTTGTAACTTGAGCTTATGCCAAACAGCAGTTGAGAGCCACACAGCTACTTCCTCATCTAAAACATTTACTGTTTTGTACTGAAGCAGTTCATCCGTCCAGGTAATAATTCAGGTGACATAAACTGAGACTCGCTGCTTGATCAATAGAAACAAGTAACTGAAACATTTGATTCACTGTTAACAGTCTTGTTTTAATTGTGCAGATTTAAATGTTTGAATCAGATCAGAAAATGACATTAAGCCTGAGTTTACAATGAATCAGCTAGAATTTCCTTTATCTTCAGAGCTGTTCTTACGATTTAAACATTCAAACAACCCAGAAAAACACAGAATGAGCATTGCAGCGACAACCAGTTCTAGGAAACCCCCCCTTAAGGGCCCCATCTCATTGGTGTTTTGGTGAACAGGGTCATATCAGGTAACTACTGTTTACATTGACTGATGTTACAGTAAAGCTAACAGAATTTAGCTTGCTAGCTATTTACCTTTAGATTATTTGAGCCTCATTAAAATGTAACTAAATAAATAGTTTTAGCTTTGGGAAGGTTTGTGAAACCAGCCTGTGAAACTGATTAAAGTTAAGTAAATCAAATGGGATTAATTAAAAATGAATGATAGGATAATATAAAATATAAAATTAATTAGGTCATAAGGAATATTCAAAGAATAATATCAGGAAATTATATGAACTCATTTATTGCTGCTCAGTATCATAGAGCAGCTGTTTCTCATCTCACCACAGGCACATTGGAGGAGTTCCTATCAAATAAAAAAGGGAACGTTTAAAGCCAAACTGGTTGTCAGAAGTCAGGATGTTCTTTTCCAGCCTATTTAGTAGCATTCTCTCCAGCACTTTGGTTAAAATGCTGGCTAAGGCTATAGGCCTGTAATTCTCCGAGCTGTTTAGTTTATCAGCTTTATCTTTAATGACAGGCACCAGTATAACAGATAAAATAGAGTCAGAATCAACAAATAGCAAGCAAATGGTAGAGCTTTTTTACTAGCGCGTTTTAAATGTTCAGCAGTTATATTATCCATACCAGATACCTTATTATCTCCTAGCTTCATGACATGTAACCTATTAAGTTATGTTTTAGCCTATTATTAGTAGAATATTAATGCATATAAAAGATTCTACTCTCTTTTGTATAATATGGATCAAAGATCGAAATAGGACAGCCAGCAGCTGCTGAGGGAGAAAGAACGACTACGTGGCTTTGTATAAAAGTAACTAACTCCACCTACCAGCAGCTGCATGATCGCTACCAACATGCTGCATCTCATTTTGTTAAACACGGATTAAACAAAGTCTGTTAAGCATATGCTCACATGTTAAAAGGCGATGAGAAACCTGGGTATTGTTCTAAATGGTAGAGAAATAAGCTTTCTCCAGAGGAAATCTACAAGGTCTCTATAATCCACTACAGCGATTTCAGAAATCAAGTTTCTTACTGTGAGAAGACTCAACTGAGTCCTACAATACTGATGCTATAATAGGTTTTAAACTGTAATTGAGTGTCAAATGTAGACTCTACTCATGACGCAGAATGACTCCTTTCAGCGTGATTTTTAATAAACTGATTGAGGTCAATAGTTTACTTTAATGCTTACTCTATAACAGGATTAAAGGCAGCAAAAACAACTTTCTATAATATCTAACACAAACACATTACCTTTCATGTCTTCTGTCATTTATCAATAACTGACGTTGCCAAAGAAGCAGGTCAGATCAGCGTGTTGGAAAAGCTCCGGGTTCAGAAAAACTCTGATATTCAATCATCATGTTCGAACTATTTACAGCATCTCACGTGGATAACGTTTTCTTGTTACATGTAAATGACTAAGACACGGTGGTGGTGGTGACACAATGGATGCCCATCTACATCCTACATCCAGTAGGTCAGCTGTTACACACAGTCCAGTCCAGGTGCATACTGTTTGGAAGAAAGCAGTCGTCCACCAGATAAATCCTGAGCTCATTAGGTTGAGCAGCGCAACAAAAATCTGTAGTTATCAGCTTGACAGGACAGAGGAAACTATCCAGCAACATTTAGCTTCTGAAATATTTTTTTAGACAGACGAGCGAAAAATTAATGTTTTAATTTCTATTATAATTGTCGTTTTGAAGAGGGAAACCGGTTAGGGAAACGTTGAAAACAGGAAAAAAACGGGAGGTGGATTACGTTTTTAATTCACATGAAAAACAAAATAATTTGTTCATCCTGTTATCAGACAAGTTGAACAGCTTTGGACTGAGGGTCCTGTGTCTAGTCTGCAGGAAAATAGAGGAAGTCAGTTGAGAAGGCGGACCTTCAATATGGCCCAGGACACATTGCATTCACACTACTAAAAGAATGTGGCCTCATGCGGTCCAGACCACCTCTGACTTGCCTCCGTGCTGTAGCTGCTACACACGATCAGTTTAACTCAAAGTGGTCACTCAGTCCTGCTAAAACAACACACTCTCTGCAGCTTGTGGAAACATGTGGGCGGCCCTCACGGAAGTCTCCTACCGGCCGACCCGCCTCCTTATTGGACATCAGTTATTGATTGGACGCTGCACCTGATCTGACTGATCTGATACATCACTGCAGTTTCATACCAAAATGGAGACAGATTATAGATTCAATTTAAATGTATCACTCCCAAGTTTTATGCTTTACTCGTTTTCTGATTCATCATATAGTTACAATCTATTAACTGTCGACCTGATCAACAAAAGAACCATTAACAACTTTCTTCATGTATTAGAAAGATTTTTCTTTTCATGATCTATTATTTCCTCCATTAAACTGTTTCTTGCTGACAGACAGACTCTTCCTGACTTTAATTTTATCCATAATAACAGTTAAAAACATTTATATTTTATATCATTTATCGTCATTTCCCTTCAGTCACACTGTAAATTCCTGAGCGTCGGGTTTGATATGAGTTACATCATTTCCATTTTCCCTGAAACGTTTAGCCAAATACATATTTTCCAGTGTTCAGAAGACACCCTGATCACATTCTGGGTAATTGAATAATGAATTCCCTGTCAGGGTTATCAAAAAACACAGATACAAATAATCAATAAATGGTATAAACGCATTCCGCGAGTAGAAATGGTTCCTGTGCCTCTGAGCAGGACACAGTGTAAATGCAGAATGCAGGTTTTTATTTAGGTGTTTGTTAAACAGGTAACAGGCTGCAGACAGGAAGCAGCTGCTCTAGCGGTGATAACTGTGCACCTTTATTAGTATTAGCACAGTGCACATGTGTGCAGACACGTTTCAGAGGAGAGGACGTCTCATGTTTCTTAAGACAAATTTCCTCGTTTCCTCTCTCCTCGCTTAGTTTCCTTGCGTCTCTCCTTGCATCCACGGTGGGAGGGACTAAGACGCAAGTGAGGGAAACGTGGATGCAATTTAAGAGACTTGGGATGCACCCATGGACTCTCAGATATTTAGAAGTTATCTTATAGCGCCACCTTCTGGACAAACAGCGTCATGTTTGTTGTGTGACTATGATGCTGCTGACAACGTCCTATGTGAGGAGAATATTTATCTGTTTTTATTTTCTTGCAAAGAAATAAACAAAGCAGCATTTCCTTTGTTGTTGTAATGTTTTGGTGATTTGTGTGAAGTTTTGCTGTCATGATGCTTGTTGGATCCTCCTCCTGATATCAGATATAAAATACAGGTGTTGTGTCTTCATGCAGGTGTAAAACAGCCACCAGGAAGTCCAGAACAGGAAGCAGCAGCTGCAGCTCTGCTGCTACTTGCAGCTGCTGCTTTTGGACTTCTAGTATGTTCACACCGGAGACCTCTAGCAGCATTTGTTTGTAGAGACCAACCTGGAGTCTGTGTGCAGTAATAGACTCCAAGAAGACTAGCAGCAATGTCAGCAGAAAGTGATGAGGATTTTCTTAATATTAAACAATAAACAAAACTCTAATGACCCTCTTAAATAAAGATGATCCTCCAGACAGACCTTGTTAGTCCTGATGGGTCTAATCAGATGTTGTTCTCCTCTCTCACTCTCTCTCAGGTGAAAAGGTCAGAGGTCTGATTGGATGTGCAGGAAAAAGCAACTTCATGGACCCAGAAGGTAAAAAGATGCAGTGACAGACAGAAGTCTGATCTTCTTCATTCTAACCCTGATGAGACATTTTTTGTCTCATTAGGTTTAGAACAAAGTCTGAAGGCAAAATAGAGTCCAGCATAGACAGAGAATACAGCTGCTGTGAGTATCCCGACTTCCCCGACTCTCTGGTTGTGGTCTCACAGTAGGTTTCTGGGGTTTGGACTGATCAACAGCTGCTGTAAGAGACAGAAAAATAACAATAATATTCCACAAATTCTGTTACCCCAACATTCAATTCTCCTACTTGTGACACTTCACACCTGTTCAAGTCCAAAATTAAAATCTGGACTGTTTGGGTTTGAACCTGGTGATGTTTGTGTACACATACAATCCGATAACATATATTAAGAATAGCATTCTGAGTTCTACTGAATCATCTTACCAGTGACATTGAGTCGACATCTGCCAGAGCTTTCACCATAATCTGTTTTCACTTCACACAGGTACAGACCCGAGTCATCAGTCCTGAGTCTGGACACATGAAGTCTGATTCGTCCTTCTCTGAGGGCGTCTTTGTCACACTGAACTCGTCCTGCAAACTGTCCATCCTGAGACTCTGGAGACTCAACACCCTCATGTACATGATACAGGATCAAGGATTTAACATCAGTAAACAGTTGACAGTAGATGTAAAGTGAGGTGGAGGAACTGTCAGGTTTGGTTGTAAACATCCATTCCAGTGTGATGTTGTGGTTCTCCTCTGCCTGATAGGAGGTCTGTGTCACTTTCACTACAAATGTTCCTGTTGAGGAGACAGAGAGGGAAAGTGAGGACCAGACAAACTGAGAACTGAGGCTGAAAAACTAGAGTTCAACGATACTGCAATATAGAAAAGGTGACGCATGATACAATAATGAATAAAAAAAATGAGCAATAATTGAATATAGAACACTTTCCCAATTGCAATAAGGTGTTTTCTTATCACCTTTAATAATATATTACGCATTTATAATATATATTTAATAATATGGATATCAAAGTTGTAAACTAACCACAGACACAGGAGGTCAGGCTGATGATCAGAAGGATCCTGCAGATCATCTTCTCCCTGTGAGAGGAGACAGAGGAGAGGAGTCATCAACACATGAGGTCAAAGTTCAGTCATCACAGGTGTGAGAAGGAAAATCTACAGCATCAAACCTCGATTCTCATGTCAGAAACAATGTGGACTAAAACCACACAAACATTAGTCATTTCTATTGTAAATTACAGGAATCTACAGTTTACTACATTTAACACATAAAAACCCTCCATTTCTCAGGTGCAGTCATGTATTTTTGTCACAAGATGGCATCAATCAAAACTTTACAGCTGATGAGGAAATATTTTAGTCATTTCCAAACCTTTGACCTCTGCTGGTCATAAAGCATAACAACAGAAACAACTTCTCTTCAACTAATGTTGTTAAGCAGCTAAAGTGAAACTAACAACATCTACACAAATATTCACATTACACACAATATGAAGTTGAGTCCAAACTAAGAGCAGGAACTATCACACTAATTATCCTCCATTATTGTTACTGTAATAGACTGTAAGTCTCATAAATGAAACTGAACCAGAAAATACTGACTTTATAAGACAGTTATCCACCCTGATACACTATAAGGACACTTTTATTTTATCCTCAAACTTTCTTTATTTACAACAAAGAGGTTCAACAATTGTCATACAAAAATAGTGTCAGTAAAAACAACTTGGTACAAGCCAGAGGAGTCTCTTCATTGTAAGTACTTTTAATAATTACTTTTAATAATATTTACTTATTTAAAATATTGAAAATCTTGTTATGTTTTTAGTTCTTCACATCAGTGATGGAGGCGTCATACTGCTTGAGTTCAACAGTGAACTGATGGAAGCAGGTTTGGATCCAGATCATTTAGATTAGTGGATGTGAACATATATGAGGACAAATACTGCTACTAACTGAGAAGACTGATGGTCACACAGCAGAGACACAAACCACTTCTTAACTTCACCCAAAAAAAAAATCTTATATTTAAAACTTTAAAAACCTAAATTAAATTTGTAAGAACATTCATCCGCACGTTCAATATTCAACTATTTTAATAAATACTTTAGTAAAACAAATAAACCACCATCAGAACCACAATGTGAAAATACTCAACAAACTCCAACAGTCAGATGTTAAAACTGTAGTTAAGTGTCAAATGTAAACACTGTTCATTATGCAGAATGACTCGTTTCAGAGTTGATCTCTAATAAAATGATCGAGGCATGTTTACTCTGTTGGTTTCTCTATAACAGGATTAGATAATGAACTATCTGAATACCAACTGTCTGTAAGATCTATCATATACATTACCAGTCAGGTCTTCTGTCATAAAGAAGCAGTTCAGATCAGCATGTGGTGTCAACAAGGCGACATCAGTTCTAAAATCACACACGGAAAGACAGCTTGACAGCTTTTATATGAATCTCCGCCTACGCAAAACCAAAAGCTTAGTCAGCAGGACCAAAATTCAGGAGGGGGAACTGGTTAGATGAGGTTTCAGACTGCAAAAGGACATTACTAATACCATGCTGTCCACTCTGTGCATGTGTGTGTGTGTGTGTATGTGTGTGTGTGTGTGTGTGTGTGTGTGTGTGTGTGTGTATGTGTGTGTGTGTGTGTCTGTGTGTGTGTGTGTGTGTGTGTGTGTGTGTGTGTGTGTGTGTTCTGAACAGTCTACAGTCTACAGTTTTTGAATGTTACAGTCATCAATGTTTTATTAGTCTCATTAATAGCTGCTAGCAGCATTTTCTTGATAGGACTGGTCTGAAATTCACAAGGTTTCCTTGATTAATCTCTCAATATTTATTAGGTCAAACTCTTCAGTGTTCTTTGTCAATGTGTTTTTAAGCATAATTTCAGGTTGTTTTACTAAACTTAGGTTTTTTTCTTTGAATGTGGGGTGTCAAATTCACTCTGTCAAAGTCGATCAAATAAACTAAGTGCTGATAAAACTATTTGATTCCTATCAATCTTTGATTTGAAATGTCATTACTGAGTGTTTAGAGGTTCATCGTTATTCGGCAGAACTGATTGTTGCTGCTGAGTAATGCATCTATTCTCATTTCAGTTTAAGTATTAAATTCACACTGTTGAGCCAAACAGTAACAGTATCTGAATAGAATATATATACAGTCTGTTTCATGAAATTCACAAACTAAAATATGTTCTAGCCATTTCACTGCTGGGTCTCCAGAGAGAAAGTGTGTGGTACAGTATTCTGCAGAGCTGGTTTTGCCTTTCATGGTGGTAAACCTCCTCCCGACTTGTTCACCTGTCTTCCTAACTGTTTCTCATCAGCTATCAGTCCCAGTGGTCCCAGTATAGAGCAGCTCACGTCCAGTGTTTGACAGATTGTCTGTTACCTTTGTGCGTTAGAGGTCCACCCAGTCTTACTCTGACTTGTTTGTTTGTTAACTGGCTGAAATCTGTTTTCTTCTTGTGATTATGTGTTTCTAGCTGTGAACATTTGGAGGTTTATGTGTCTGTTACCAAGATCAGAGCAGACAAAAACTCTCAGAGAAGGAAGCAGAGTTTACACACAGTAAGAGCCGTGTGTTTCCACTCATTACTGTCAAGTCTGTACAGTACAGAACACTGTGTATAATGTGGTCTTTCCCCTAGAAAGACTGTTTGTTCTGTTAATGTTAAGTAATGATACTGTGAATTTAAGGCTGAGCACAGCCTCAGATAGGAGATGCATTTCTCAGCGGGTAAAAACTCGATTGAAAGTTTGAACTTTAAATGAATGTATTTGTTTCAGTGCAGAAACTTGTAACTTGTTTGAGAAATGTGCATCACAGTAAACAAGTATTAAAAATTAGTTTGGTTAATGTTAATGGTGATGCTGTTTCATTATTGCATATGATGAAGTTTAGAAACTCTGAACTTGAGAGTCGATGCTGAACAGACAAAAAAACGTTAGACCAGCAACTATTAGAACTCAGCAGGATCCTTCTTCTCATCAGCCTGACCTGCTGTGTCTGTGGTTAGTTTACATCCTCAGTTCATTTTCCAAAAACGAGAAGTGAAAAGATTTGATATTTCTTGTTGTTCCAGCAGATCATCTTCTTCCTTTGACAGGCGACAGAAAAGTCACATGACTCCTCCACACAGAAAATACTGAATTTATTAGATAGTTATGAAGGGAAACTGCTGCTACTAACTGAGATAAAATGACAAATACGAAAATGAGGGATGTTGATATAATTCAGACTTTAGATGAGAACATGCTAGTTTTTGATAAATCGTTATTAACTGTTGGTGTAATTATCTTAATTTAATTGTTATAATTAAGAATTTCCTATACTTATTAATGATAAAATATAAGCTGAGACTAAATTAAGTTTGTATAGACACTAAAAGATTATGACTGTTAAAGACCAGTGGAGCCAGAACATGTGTCATTAAATATGATGTTTCAATGGGAATTTGTCATTTGACACTGACTCTTCCCAAAAATGCCATAATTTATGTTACTGTTTGACATCACAATGGAAACAGCAGTTTTACTGACATGAATTTTTACTGCTGTAATAACTTAGAGACACCACCCTCAACACCCTCGTGTACATGATATAGGACTAAGACCTTGTGATCAGTTACTAGTTTACAGTAAATTATAAGAGAGATTAGGGACATGTCAGGTTTGGTTGTAAACATCCATTCCAGTGTGATGTTGTCGTTCTCCTCTGCCTGATAGGAGGTCTGTGTCACTTTCACTACAAATGCTCCTGTTGAGGAGACAGAGAGGGAAAGTGTTTAAAATACACCAGTAAAAAGGTCATGATTGATACCAATAATAAATACAATGAAGAACAACTAAACAACAACAGCAGCAGACTCAAGAACAGCTGCTGAACTCCAACCACAGACTGTGAATCATATGAAGTGCACCATCACTAATCTGTATAGATCAATATATATTGTATTGTACATATTGATCCTAACCCATAATATTTATTATTTATCTGTTATGTATATCCTTGTGTATAATACAACCATTCATATACATTTGTTATTTAGATCCACTTGCACTAAATATTTTTATATTCTGTACATGATGTTTGTAATTGCACTTTTGGTGAGATGCAACTGCATTTCGTTGTCTCAGTACGTTGTGTGATGATGATAAAGTTGAAATCAACAGGTCTCTCACACATCAAAGACATAAACACTTCCTCTTTGTTTTGTAAGCGGCAGGCAGAGCTGAAGTTCTTCTTCACAGCGTGAAGCGTAAAGTGTAAATTTAACAAACAGTCAAATGTTCAGTGGTTCCATAGGATGCTTTGCTTTAGTTTTAGTTTTGGTTGGACTCGTTTTTCAACTATGGTCCATTTTGGTCTGGAAACTTTTATAAAATCTAACACATATTTATAGAAATGTATTGATGTGTTTTATTTCTCCATCCTGTGTAGAAACACTTCCTGATGAAATTGTTCAAATATTATATAATGTTTGTCATTTTATTCAAACATTCAGAGGAAATCATCATTTCCATCAAATCACAAAAAGGTGTATTTTAAACAAAATTATTAACATACCTCATGTTTTCAAAATATTTAATGAAATTTCACACACAGTTATACCAAAATGTATAAATGTATTTATTTTCAGGATTTTAAAGATAATATTCTTACATTGTTTAGATAAAAAACAACTTTCAACTGTTTCACCAAACTATTTTAATTAATTTCTTACATGGCACAATCACAAGTTGTCTAGTTCTATAAATTAATTGTAACCATAACTGCACAATTTTCAAAACAGATGAAAAAAAAGCTGAGAGGAAAGATTCACAGAAATAAACTGTCAAAACAAAAGTGTCACTGCTGCCACAGAGAAAACTGTGACATTTCCTCCTCTTTAGGACCAATCAGAGAAGTACTTGTGTTGCAATAAGGTTACAGATAAGTATTGTGGTTTTGTGCAGAGACCAAATTAGGCCTTGCTGGTTTCTGTCTGTTGCATCTGCTTCATACAGTCAGTTTAACTCATAGAAATCAACTTGTTGGATCAGATGTTTGACCAACAACATTACGTTTAATAGAAACTCTTCATTTAGATGTCAGTGTTTTGATCATAAAGACTTAGTCAACAGGTTAAATGTTATTTGGTTGATGAGAACTTTTATGAATAAATTCAACTCAAATATTCACATATCCCACATTTCAGCTTTTCATCTCCTTGTTTGTACTTGTGAGGATATTTTGATGTGTTGGATTTCTTGATTTGGTGAGTTTGAGGAGGACAGAGTCTTTATTTAAACTTCTGTGAAAAATAATTGAATAAATATGAGTGTTAAAGGATTAACTCTTCTATTATTATAATAATTCATATATATCTCAGCACAACAACCAAAAGTACAAGATCTGTTTCAGTGCTTGTGTTCAGGTGGGAGAGAGATTACTCTTCATTATCAATCAATCAATTTTTATTTATATAGCGCCATATCACAACAGAAGTCATCTCAAGGCACTTTTCACATAGAGCAGGTCAAGACCGTACTCTTTAATTTACAGAGACCCAACAATTCCCCCATGAGCAGCACTCGGTGACAGCGGTAAGGAAAAACTCCCCTTTAACGGGTAGAAACCTCAAGCAGACCCCGGCTCTTGGTGGGCGGCCATCTGCTTTGACCGGTTGGGTTGAGAGAGAGAAAGAGAGAGGGAAAGGGGGAGGGGGGACAGGAGAGCAACAATCACAACAATAAGATATAACATGTTAATTAGTGAACTTTTTTACTGGCAGAGCTGTTTCTCCCTGACCAACACAAAAGATAGAAGAGTCATAACAACTTCTCTCATATAAACAGGATTTATTTACAATATGTACACATTATCAACTGTACATGAGGAAAGACAATTCATTGTTAAATTAGATTTTGGAAACCTTACACACTAAATAGATGAGAAATATTATTTCTGACAAGAGCTTGGAACTCCTCATCATCACAATAAGCTGCAGGGACAGTCCTCATGAGGGACGACTGTCAGACGACTGTGTTGTCTGGAAACAGTCTTCCTCAGATCAGGCAGAACTTCATCATGCAGGTCAGCTGGCAGCATGAAGCTCAGTGGTCTCTCAAAGCTCTCAATAAGCCACAAACAGCTGAATCTTTGACTATCAGATAGACGAGGTCCTCGCTCAGATAAAGCTGCTGAATGTAGCTTTTAACGAAGCAACAGGACGAGTCACATCACAAGAAATGGAGGCAGCCACACTGTTCAGAAGGTGACTGTTTAGATGTCTTGTCTTTGCATAAAAGCTGAGGTGATTTTAAAAGTTGTTTCTCTGAAACTGTGATTATTTATGCTACTGTTTGACATCAAACGTGGCATATCTGAGAGTATGATAGCATATCATAATAATATGTACATAATATGTACACATTATAAACTGTCTGATCATCATATATCATAATATCTGTCTGACAACCTGCCTGTCTGTCTGCATGTCTGTCTGTATGTGTATTAATCATTTAGATTATTTCTATTCACACTGCATAGAAGAGTGAAAATGGAAAGATAATATGTATATTTGGGTATATTTTGGGCCCCTCACATGTTATCTCTCTTACATCTAAAATTCTAAACTCCCCAACTTTCTGAATCCTGGCTGTCAAGGGTGCAGCTTCATCCTCATTCTCATCCTCACTGTTGTAGCCAATTTTGCTGTGTGCTATATGTTGTGTGTGTGTGTGTGGGTGTGGTACCCAGAAGGTAAAAAGATGCAGTGACAGACAGAAGTCTGATCTCTGAGAAACACAACTTCTATACTGCTGCAAAGATGTTTTACGTCTCATCAGGAGATTTAGCAAAACAGAGTCCAACACAGACAACAAGTACAACTACTGATGCTGACAGTCCCAATCCAACATAGAGGCCGAGTGCGACTTGACTCTCTGGTTGTGGTCTCTCAGTAGCTTTCTGAGGTTTGGGCTGATCAACAGCTGCTGTAAAGGACAGAAAATAATAATAAATGTACTTGTATTCCACAAATTCAGCTATCACAATGTTCAACTCTCCTACTTGTGACACTTCACACTTTTTCCACTTCACTCATTTCAAAAATAAAAATCTGGATTGTTTGAACCTGCTGATGTTTGTGTCCACATACAGCATATTTATAACAATACAGTGGATGCTGAGTGCAACCACACTCATAAAGTTTATCAGTCCAGTCTGTACATCACTGATAACATGAATTAAAAAAGGCTTTAATCATCTTACCAGTGACATTGAGTCGACATCTGTCAGAGCTTTCACCATAATCTGTTTTCACTTCACACAGGTACAGACCCGAGTCATCAGTCCTGAGTCTGGACACATGAAGTCTGATTCGTCCTTCTCTGAGGGCGTCTTTGTCACACTGAACTCGTCCTGCAAACTGTCCATCCTGAGACTCTGAGACCTCAACACCCTTATGTACATGATATAGGATCAAGGGTTTAACATCAATAAACAGTTCACATAAGATGTTAAGTGAGGTGGAGGAACTGTCAGGTTTGGTTGTAAACATCCATTCCAGTGTGATGGTGTCGTTCTCCTCTGCCTGATAGGAGGTCTGTGTCACTTTCACTACAAATGTTCCTGTTGAGGAGACAGAGAGGGAAAGTGTTTAAAATACACCAGTAAAAAGGTCATGATTGATACCAATAATAGATACAAACTGAGCAATAACTGAATGTAGAGCATCTTCCCAACTGTAATGAAGAGTTTCTACTCGCTTTAATAGTTCTGTTGATGTTTTAACTGATATATTTCACAACAAAAGTCATAAAAATCTTTTGACTTTTCTCTTTTTGGATGTTGAAATGAGGATGTAAACTAACCACAGACACAGGAGGTCAGGCTGATGAGCAGAAGGATCCTGCAGATCATCTTCTCCCTGTGAGAGGAGACAGAGGAGAGGAGTCATCAACACATGAGGTCAAAGTTCAGTCATCACAGGTGTGAGAAGGAAAATCTACAACATCAAACCTCGATTCTCATGTCAGAAACAATGTGGACTAAAACCACACAAACATTAGTCATTTCAATTGTAAATTACAGAAATCTGGAGTTTATTTCTGAATACATTTAACATTTATTTCTGTCACAATACAGCACCAAACAATTCATATAAAAGTTCTCTTCAACAGTGAAAGGTTGTCAGAGCAGCTGCACCTTAAGTGAAACTAAGTAATCTATACAAAAATGCAAATTTTACACCCAATAGGCTATAAAGTTTGAGCCTAAACTAAGAGAAAACACTGTGACACATAATTATCCTCAATTATCATCAGATTTGTCTCCAGATTAATAAACTATTAATTTCATAACAGAAACTGAGTCAGTTTGGGTAAAACTCAGTAAACTCAAACAGACAAATGTGCTTCACTTAAGACTCCTCTCACCTCAACCACAGATACTGCAGCAACTACACAACAGCACCATCATATGAACTGCACCATCACTAATCTGTATATATCAATATATATTCTATTGTATATATTCATCCTAACCCATAATATTTATTATGCATTTGTTATGTCCTTGGGTATATATACAACCATTCATATAAAGTTAGTTTGATCCGCTTGCTTCTACATATATTATTCTGTACATGATGTTTGTAAAAAGATGCAAAACTGCATTTCCTTGTCTCAGTCCTTTGTGCAATGTTGATTCTAATCTAAATCAACTCTCAAACAGTAAATACTGACTCTATCACACTCAGCACAGAAATAAACCTTTTCTTTGTGATAAGCAGGCAACAGGCAGAAGAGAAGGGATTTCCTCTTCACAGCACGTAAAGCATTTATAACACACATTGTCATTTCCATTACAATATGTCTTTTACATCACAATAAACAAAGTGATGGATTTAAAAAACAAAAACAAAAGACCTTTTAATGTCCGTTTTAGAGTTAGAGGCCACTTTTGTAATAAAAATAATGACTCAGAGTGTATTTTGATAAACAGGCTGTGGTGTAGATCATGACTACACTGTTTAGTTTACTTTGTTGGTTACTCTATAACAGGATTAAACTATAATGAAGCAAAAACACCAACTTTCTGTAAGATATAAAACATACACATTACCTTTTATGTCTTCATCCTTAATCAATAACAGATTCAGAGGACAGTAGTTCAGATCACCGAGTTGACGACCTGCAGATGAAGCAAATGCTGAGAGGAAAGATTCACAGAAATAAACTGTTAAAACAAATGTGTTACTGCTACCAAAGAGGAAACTGTGACATTTCCTCCTCTTTAGGACCAATCAGAGAAGTAATTGGGTTGCACTAAGGTTACAGCTAAGTATTGTGGTTTTATGCAGAGACTAAAGTAGGCCTTGCTGGTTTCTGTCTGTTGCATCTGCTTCACACAGTCAGTTTAACTCAAGAGATCAACTTGTTGGATCAGATGTTTGATCAACAACATTACGTTTAATAGAAACTCTTCATTTAGATGTCAGTGATTTGATCATAAAGACTTAGTTAACACAATAAATGTTATTTGGTTGATGAAAACTTTTATGAATAAATTTAACTTAAATATTCACATATTCCACATTTCAGCTTTTCATCTCCTTGTTTGTACTTGTGAGGATATTTTTGATGTGTTGAATTTCTTTATTTGGTGAGTTTGAGGAGAACAGAGTCTTTACTTTAAATTTCTGTGAAAAATAATTGAATAAAAATCACAGTTAAAGAATAAACTCTTCTATTATTATAGTAAAGAATGATAAAACAGTCGTACCTTCACTTTGCATGACTGCAGTTCCTCTTTGTGAATCTCTTGTAACTTGAGCTGATATCACACAGTGCAGTTTAAAGCTACACAGCTACTTCCTCATCTAAAACATTTACTGTTTTGTACTGAAGCAGTTCGTCCGTCCAGGTAATAATTCAAGTGACAAAAACTGAGACTCGCTGCTCGTTCAATAGAAACAAGTAACTGAAACATTTGATTCACTGTTAACAGTCTTGTTTTAATTGTGCAGATTTAAATGTTTGAAGCAGATCAGAAAATGACATTTAGCCTGAATTTAAGATGAATCAGCTGGAATTTCTTTCATCTTCAGAGCTGTTCTTACGATTTAAACATTCAAACAACCGAGAAAAACACAGAATTTAGAGGTTTTGACATTAAATCTTCTTCATCTTGATCAGATAGAAGTTGTTGCTGGACAATCAGGTGCTGAGTTTTTATAAAGACTCAAACCTGCCGATACAACACACTCAGTGTTTCCCTGCAGCTTGATGGTTTCTACACAAATAAATCAGTTATTATCTTTGCTTTAATCCCGGAGGATTGAACAAGAAAACTGTTCAAACCCTTTTAGTCCCTGCATGTATTGATCAGGCCGGTTCCTTGAGAGTCATTTGTGCACATCAGAGACCTCTGGCAGCATTTGTTTGTGGAGACCAACAACTAGAACATATGTCCTCTTTTTCCTCTTTGTTTTAATGGAATATTTTACTTTTGTGTGTTTTGATTTGTTTGTGCCAATTCTTCATCTGCACTTCCTGTTGTCTGGTGTCAATTATACAGATCAAAACCAGGATGGAAGTTACATCGGGCTTCTGGAGTAGTTATTTACTAAGTGAACTGATTGAACTGAACAAGTTACACCCCCATCCAAACTGCTCCAGATGTGAATGGACATCTGGCTGCGTGGACAGATTTTGAGATCCTGGCTCACTTCTTACAATCTGGGTCCAAACTACTGAAACTCAACACAGATTCTGCAGTAAGAGTTGATGTGTAGCTCTGCTCTCAACCAGACTGTCTCAATCTTTATTGACACAAAAGGTAAAACATCTTGTTTTATTGTGACCTTCAACAGAAACAGAAACACAAAAATAGATGTGAAAAAAAGAATTATGAAAAGGATATAAAATGAACAGAAACTGATGAAAGACTTAAAAAGGTCATAACATATCATCATTACCAAGAGTACATTATTTAAATTGAGCACATTATAAATAGTTACATTCTCATACATGGGACATGATCATATAAAAATTATAATATTTACATCACATCACAATCATTTTACACGTGTGCATGAGTGTATGGACCCTAATTCATGGCAGCATATGTTTATGTACATAATATTTATGTATATATGTGTCCATGTGCATGCATGTTCATCATGTCACATAAATGTTTTGCAGATTTGCAATAAAATGTTCTGAGCCCTTTGATTAAAAAAGGTTTATTTGGTTGCAGCCTGTTTTAATAGCTGGTATAAAATGTAGAAATTATTATTATTATTTAAAACCATATCAGTGTTATAGTCCTCACTGTGGGTGATGGGGACCTCTGCTAGTGACTTTATAGATGCTCTTTATTTGGGTAGGGAATATGTTAGAGAGGTAACAGTTTCCACAATATTAATTAGTGCCCATCAACTAAAATAATATGACTATATATCACACTAACAAGCCAACTTTAGCTTAATCTGATGCTACAGGCAACACATTCATTCACAAAGTAGCTCCGTGCAACAGGGGCAATCCCAGTAGCTCCACTAAGATAAAGTAACAGGTACTTTCCTTTTAGAGCTCTATAAATTCATAGGGCCTGGCTGCAGCCTGCACCACCCAAATTTGACACTCAATCCAATCAAACCACAGTGGGTGGGATTAAATGTTGAACCCTGCTCTGTTCTGCATGATGTATACTCAGTCATATCTGCAAAGTTGCCACTTCCCCAAAAATAGTTGAGCACGTCCGGAGGCGTGTTAAATTTTGTAACCCTGTCAGATTATGTTACTGCGGTCAAGCCAGTCGCTTTGAAAATATTATACACTAACAAAAAATGCTCTACTGACAAATTTATTTAAAGGAAACTGTCTGTTTCCAAACACTAATTCCACTTCAGACACATTGTATAAGACCAAAGACAGCTGCACAAAAAGTTCTAGTTTTTATAAAGAGTGTAACAAGGAAATGGCTGTTGTTACTCAAACCTGCCAAAACAACACGCTCAGTGTTTCCCTGCAGCTTGATGGTTTCTACACAAATAAATCAGTTATTATCTTTGCTTTAATCCTGGAGGATTGAACAGGAAAACTGTTCAAACCCTTTTAGTCCCTGCATGTATTGATCAGTTAGTTCATTGAGAGTCATTTGGAGTAAAACATGGACTCTCAGATATTTAGCTTATAGCGCCACCTTCTGAACAAACAGCCTCATTTTTGTTGTGTGACTATGATGCTGCTGACAACGTCCTATGTGAAGAGAATATTTACCTGTTTTTATTTTCTTGCAAAGAAATAAACAATAAAACATTAACCAAATTATTAAATAATACTTGTTTTCTGTGATACACACCACAAATAAGTCACATGTTTCTCATATTGTGTTAAATTTAACCACAAACTTGTGCTCCAACACTTCTGTATGTTTTAGCCAAGTTACTATTAATCACACACACTTTACTGCTTATTATTACTCTCAGTATGCTGAGTGGACATGCGAAAGACCTGAGTTTCTTATGAAGAGCAGAATAAAGTCCAGCAGATAACCAGACAGCAGCTGTTCTTTATGTCCTTCACAGGTCAAACAAACTCAACACAGATTCTGCAGTAAGAGTTGATGTGAGGCTCTGCTCTCAACCAGACTGTCAATCTTTATCGACACAAAAGGTCCATTATCTGGTTTTATAGTGATCTTCAACAGAAACAGACACACATCAATAGATGTGATAGGAAATTATGAAAAGAGACATTATAAAAAGAATATAAGCTGAACAGAGATTTAAAAAAGACTAAAACAGCCTTTACATTTATTTTTCTTAGAAAAAACATACAACATCCTCCAGCAATTGTGGATCCTCAAGTTGTTTATCTTCATTTCTTTATGTAATATATTCTGATATATAAATATACACAAGTCACACTTTAATGTATGACGAATGAATTCACCAAATTCCAAGTCAGATCACACTGAGGCAAACATTTGAAACAAATATCACAGATACATTTGTTTTTAATGACACTTCAATGAGTCTAAAGGTGTAAATGAGCAAACAGCTGTAACCTGCATCCAGGTGAGGATCTCTAAACAAGATGAGCTGACTTCCAGTGAAGAGCTCCCTCTGCTGGTCTTTATCCTTAATACCAGTGTCAACAACTCAAAGCTTTTCTCTCAAACATACATGTGAAAGACTGATAATCAATAACAGACAGTAAATAAGAGCTCACTGTAACAGACAGGATTAAAAACAGCAACAGTAAATCTCAGTTTCAACTGCACATTACAATAAAACAACAAAGCTCTATGTTGAGACGTTAAAGATATAAATTCTGGACAGAAGGTCAGAACTCACAGTTTTACAGTTTTCATGACGTTTGACGATCAACAAGCATGTGCTGCCTGGAGCAGATCACTGTGGATCCACTAACACATGCAGAACGCTGAAAAGATTGTTGTGGTCATTATAAACAGACGCATCACTTCCTGTGTGGCGCTACAGTTTCATGCCAGTCAACATAACACATGAGAACCAGCAGCTCTGACGGCTCTTAACCTGAATACTTAATACCTAATGCTTCTCAGCATTATTTCAATAAAGTGAACACAGTGCACATTTCACATCTAACAAAGTTCAACCAGGAGTCGTGATATCAAAATGATGAACAAGGTAAAGATGAAGAACGTAGTTTGTTCTGTGTCTTTGGTATAAAGTTGAATTATAACAGTCTTGTTTGGTTTGCGTTGCAGATCAAACTGTTTCCTCTGATCCGTCTGCTAAGCTGTAAGTTTTCTTCAATCCACCACTGGACTGAGTAGGAATCTTGTTTGACAGGCAGAGAGTGAATGAATAAACAGCCAGTACAGATATAGCTGCTGCTGTCAGTCCCAGTACACAGTAGAGGCCCATCCTTCCCCGACTCGCTGTGTTTGGTCTCTCAGGTTCAGGCCAATCCCTCGCTGCTGTAAAGACACCAAACACATCTGTGTCATTCATGTGAAGAAACAACATTTCACTAAAGAACTAAACTAAATAACCACAACAGATTTGGAATATATCTCACAAAAACTTCATCTAGTAGAAGAAAGTTCTACTGAATTATCTTACCAGTGACATTGAGTCGACATTTTCTTTTGTTCCAACCATAATTTGTTCTCACTGTACAAAAGTAAAGACCCGAGTCATCAGTCCTGAGTCTGGACACATGAAGTCTGATTCGTCCTTCTCTGAGGGCGTCTTTGTCACACTGAACTCGTCCTGCAAACTGTCCATCCTGAGACTCTGGAGACTCAACACCCTCATGTACATGATACAGGATCAAGGATTTAACATCAATAAACAGTTCACAGATAATGTAAAGTGAGGTGGAGGAACTGTCAGGTTTGGTTGTAAACATCCATTCCAGTGTGATGTTGTCGTTCTCCTCTGCCTGATAGGAGGTCTGTGTCACATTCACTACAAATATTCCTGTTGAGGAGACAGAGAGGGAAAGTGAGGACCAGACAAACTGAGAACATCTGAGGTTTCTATGGAGAGTTTTTATTTTATTAAGTTTTTTCTCATTATTTTTGGTCAACTGCAGGTTGGAGACTGAATTATTATCTGAAAAGATTATTATTTTTTATTATTTAGAAACAAAGCTAACCGTTTAAAGATACAACTGTATAAAAAAGTTAATGTATGATGTCAATAATAAATACAATCTAAGTAAGTCTAGGATTTTTTTCCCCAGCTTTAATAGTTCTGCAGATATTTTCACTGATATATTTTAAAATGGAAGTCATAAAATATGGTTATGAGGCTCAAAGTTTATTGTTTGTTCATTTTCATGTAAAACTGAAGGTTTAAACTAACCACAGACACAGGAGGTCAGAATGATGAGCAGAAAGATCCTGCAGATCATCTTCTCCTTGTGAGAGGAGACAGAGGAGAGGAGTCATGAACACATGAAGAAGACTAGTTTCTTCTTCTATGAAAACATTTCAAGTGACGTGTTTTAAAAAGCCTTTCCCAGGTGTCTGTGTGCAGTGTGTAAGTTGATTACAATATTTGAAGGTGCAGTTAATAATATTTCACAGCTATGTGAGTTCCTGCTCAGAGGACAAAATGTTACAAAGTCTTTTTTGTTTGCACAGCAGTTAGTAGCCTGAATTTGCACATATGAGATCTGAACATAAACACTCTGTATTCAGCATTTAGCTGTTTTTTGTCTTTATTTTGAAGTGATCTTGCATTGTACTGTTTGTCCCTGTGATCTGTCCAGATTGTTGCATTATGTGAACATGTTTTTAATATATTATTTCCTGCCTCTGCGGCATGAATGACTATGTCCATGAAAACATCATTCATGATTTCAACAAGCTTCACCTGAAGTGTTTTTACTCACATGTTTCTGTGCAAATAATCCACCACTCCAACTCCATCGCTTTATTTAATATGGCCGACGTGTTTCCTTTTGAAGAAAATTCCATTTCCTTTTTCGTTCAGTTTGCTCTCTCAGGCAGAAGATGCTTCTCTCCTCGCTGGTAGTCTGCTACTGGCAAAGCAGCGCTGTCACTGCTTTTATAGTAGACGTGTTCAGTGTTGACCTGTTGACCTGTTGACTCACCTCAAGTTTCATCAACATTTTTCCAAAGCTGGTTCCTCGGTCAATGGTTCAGGGTTGTGACTACTACTAGACTTCTATTTTAAAAGCATTGTGTTGATCAGGTGCACCTGACACTTCATTGCGTCTCAGTGACACAATGGAACAAATTCCATTATAGGGCTATAAAAATGCAGAAGAAGAAAGAGCAGAGGACAGACAAACACAGGTGTAATTTTCTTCAAATAAAAATGGAAGTTTACTTCCAATAAAGGTTCAGTTGGGAACTTATAGACATTTTGAGAAATCTTTGACAACCAACTCACCTGCTGTTCTTTCTCTCACCTGGTCTGGTTTAAAATTATGAATCAGATTTTCGCTGTGAGGAGAGAGCTGAGACACATTAAGCAAAAACATTTTTTCATGTTGTCTTATTTGACAGTTCTCACTTCTGACATGCAACACCATGTCTTGAAGAATGAAACCCGACTTCACCAACAAGGAAGTATTTTCAAAACACGTATGCACTAACATGCAAGTTTGGACCAACGCCACCACCAACATTAGAAAAATGTTCAGCATGAGTCTCTGCATGTTGATTTCATGATGTACTGAAATAAAATGAAACCAGCAGCAGCGTGGAAGAGAAGACAAACATATTCTACATTTAACGTTCAAACCTTGAATAATATCCTGCTGTTTTAAACTGTCAAATTATTATTTTTGTTGAAATCCACAGTTACATTTTGGAGGCAGAAACCTGTAGGACTCAAAACCCTTACAAGTAAAGTCAATTTTATTTATACATCACAACAGAAGTTATCTCAGGTCTCTTTTCATATAGAGCAGGTCTAGACTATACTCTTTAATTTACAGAGACTCAACATTCCCTCATCAGCAAACACTTGGTGACAGCGACATGAAAAAACTCCTCTTTAACAGGAAGAAACCTTGAACAGAACCAGGCTCCAGATGAGCAAACATCTGGTTGGGTTGAAGGAGAAAGATGAAGGAGGAGAGACGCAGAGAAGCACAACAACAACATCCCGCCATTTTAAGTAATTATTTGTTTTTTGTCATTTCTGCTTTTTAAATCGTCCCTGAAATTCTAATATTTTTTAATTTTTTTTGCAAAGCAATTTTAACTCTATGAAGCACTTTCTAACTGAAATATAAAATGTGACTATTATGCTCTACAATGTGGAAATATAGCTTCCTATTTTTTTTTTTTTACTGTTTGTTGTGTTTTAAAGATGTGTAACAGATGACTGGTTGATGACAGAAGAGTCATAACAACTTCTCTCATATAAACAAGGATTTATTTACAATATATACACATTATAAACTGTACATGAGGAAAGATAATTCATTGTTAATTTAGATTTTGGAAACCTTACAACCTAAATAGATGAGAAATATTATTTCTAAGAAGAGCTTGGAACTCATCACAATAAGCTGCAGGGACAGTCCTCATGAGGGACGACTGTCAGGCAGCTGTGTTGTCTGGAAACAGTCTTCCTCAGATCAGGCAGAACTTCATCATGCAGATGTTGTTCTCCTCTCTCACACTCTCATCCTGCTGGGTTCTCTCAGGTGAAAAGGTCAGAGGTCTGGTTGGATGTGCAGGAAAAAGCAGCTTCAGGTAAAAAGATGCAGTGACAGACAGAAGTCTGATCTCTGAGAAACACAACTTCTATCCTGCTGCATAGACGTTTTCTGTCTCATCAGGAGATTTAGTAAAACAAAGTCTGAAGGCAAAGCAGAGTCCAGCACAGACAACAAGTACAACTGCTGCTGCTGCTGTTGTCAGTCCAATGTAGAGGCCGATCCTTTTCCGACTCTCTGGTTGTGGTCTCACAGTAGGTTTCTGATGTTTGGGCTGAACAACAGCTGCTGTAAAGGACAGAAAATAATAATAATTGTACTTGTGTTTCACAAATTCTGTGATTCCAACATTTGCAACAACTCTCCTACTTATGAAAATCTGGGCTATTTGGGCCTCAACCTGGTGATGTTGGTGTCCACAAACAGTCTGTACATCACTGATAACATGAATTAAAAAAGTCTTTCTGAGTTCTACCGAATCATCTTACCAGTGACATTGAGTCGACATCTGCCAGAGCTTTCACCACAATCTGTTTTCACTTCACACAGGTACAGACCCGAGTCATCAGTCCTGAGTCTGGACACATGAAGTCTGATTCGTCCTTCTCTGAGGGCGTCTTTGTCACACTGAACTCGTCCTGCAAACTGTTCATCCTGAGACTCTGGAGACTCAACACCCTCACGTACATGATACAGGATCAAGTCTTTAACATCAGTAAACAGTTGACAGAAGATGTAAAGTGAGGTGGAGGAACTGTCAGGTTTGGTTGTAAACATCCATTCCAGTGTGATGTTGTCGTTCTCCTCTGCCTGATAGGAGGTCTGTGTCACATTCACTACAAATGTTCCTGTTGAGGAGACAGAGAGGGAAAGTGTTTAAAATACACCAATAAAAAGGTCATGATTGATACCAATAATAAATACAATCAAAGCAATAACTGAATATAGAGCATCTTCCCAACTGTAATGTAGAGTTTCTACTCGCTTTAATAGTTCTGCTGATATATTTTACAACAAAAGTCATCAAATCTTTTGACTTTTCTCTTTTTGGATGATGAACTGAGGATGTAAACTAACCACAGACACAGGAAGTCAGGCTGATGAGCAGAAGGATCCTGTAGATCATCTTCTCCCTGTGAGAGGAGACAGAGGAGAGGAGTCATCAACACATGAGGTCAAAGTTCAGTCATCACAGGTGTGAGAAGGAAAATCTACAGCATCATGTCAGAAACAATGTGGACTAAAACCACACAAACATTAGTTGTTTCAAATGTCAATTACAAAAATCTTGAGTTTGTTTCTGAATAAATTTAACATTAAAAAGCTTCTGTTGCAGTCATGTATTTCTGTCACAAGATGGAGCCAGAAATTCACATGTTGTCACAGCAGCAACACATGAAGTGAAACAAATCTAAATATGCACATTACAACCAATATGTTATAAAGTTTGATCCCAAACTAACAGAAAGCTTAAAACTCAGTTAAGTCAAAGTGGCAAATGGGATTCACCATAATAATAATAATAATAATAATAATAATAATTATTATTATTATTATTATTATTATTATCATCATCATCATCATTATTATTATTATTATTATTATTATTATTATTATTATTATTATTATTATTATTATTATTATTATATCTTAGAGGTCTATGTGCAGGAATATTCATGTTTTAGCTGAATAATATTCAGATATTTTGATGAATACTGTAGTAAAACATGAAGTCAGTAACTGTTGTGAGAAGGTTGACATAAAGCTCCAGAAACCCTCCACTCCTCCTCCTCTTACCTTTTACATTGAAACTGTCAGCAGAAGAAGAAGACGGAGCCAAATCGACACAAAAAGCGAAAAAGGGTCAGTAAAGTTATTCCAACACGAAAGTAACATTAAATCCTTCCATGGAGATGTTTCAGTGGGTTTCAGTGAGGTTGTGTGAAGCTTGTAGATCAGAAGCTGCATCAGAATGAGGTGAGGAAGACGATTTAAAGTAGGCGCGACTCCCTCGCGGGCGAATCACAGCAGAGCAGGAACAAGCTATAAAATGAGCTGCTAGCCTATCAGAGCTCATTTTCTCAGGTGTAAGAGGAGGAGCGGAGACTAAAACTAACCAATCGTCGTTCTCCCTCTGGTGCAGCCTTTGATCTACAAGCTGCCGCCTTCAGTCCTCCTCTAAATGAAGATGTATAAATTGAGGAATCAGTTGTGTGAAGTTTTTTTCAACATTAAAAAATGAATTTTATTCTTTTTATCAATACTGCAGCTCTTTTTAGGATTTGTCTTTGCTGACTGAGATTTCTCAGAAATCTAATTGAACTTCTCGGTGGTCTGTTGAATTGTTCCTGCCAGAGCTTTCACCATAATCTGTGAACACTTCACACAGGTACAGACCCGAGTCATCAGTCCTGAGTCTGGACACATGAAGTCTGATTCGTCCTTCTCTGAGGGCGTCTTTGTCACACTGAACTCGTCCTGCAAACTGTCCATCCTGAGACTCTGGAGACTCAACACCCTCATGTACATGATATAGGATCAAGAGTTTAACACCAGTTAACAGTTGACAGAAGAAGTTAAGTGAGGTGGAGGAACTGTCAGGTTTGGTTGTAAACATCCATTCCAGTGTGATGTTGTCGTTCTCCTCTGCCTGATAGGAGGTCTGTGTCACATTCACTATAAATGTTCCTGTTGAGGAGACAGAGAGGGAAAGTGTTTAAAATACACCAGTAAAAAGGTCATGATTGATACCAATAATAAATACAATCTAAGTAATAACTGAATATAGAGCATCTTCCCAACTGGAATGAGGAATTTATATATTTTACAACAAAAGTCATCAAATCTTTTGACTTTTCTCTTTTTGGATGATGAACTGAGGATGTAAACTAACCGCAGACACAGGAGGTCAGGCTGATGAGCAGAAGGATCCTGCAGATCATCTTCTCCCTGTGAGAGGAGACAGAGGAGAGGAGTCATCAACACATGAGGTCAAAGTTCAGTCATCACAAGTGTGAGAAGGAAAATCTACAGCATCAAACCTCGATTCTCATGTCAGAAACAATGTGGACTAAAACCACACAAACATTAGTTGTTTCAAATGTCAATTACAAAAATCTTGAGTTTATTTCTGAATAAATTTAACATTAAAAAGTTTCTGTTGCAGTCATGTATTTCTGTCACAAGATGGCGCCAGAAATTCACATGTTGTCACAGCAGCAACACATGAAGTGAAACAAATCTAAATATGCACATTACAACCAATATGTTATAAAGTTTGATCCCAAACTAACAGAAAGCTTAAAACTCATCATAATAATAATAATAATAATAATAATAATAATAATAATAATAATAATAATAATAATAATAATAATAATAATAATATCTCAGAGGTCAATGTGCAGGAATATTCATGTTTTAGCTGAATAATATTCAGATATTTTGATGAATACTGTAGTAAAACATGAAGTCAGTAACTGTTGTGAGAAGGTTGACATAAAGCTCCAGAAACCCTCCACTCCTCCTCCTCTTACCTTTAACATTGAAACTGTCAGCAGAAGAAGAAGACGGAGTGAAATCGACTCAACAAGCGAAAAAGGGTCAGTAAAGTTATTCCAACACGAAAGTAACATTAAATCCTTCCATGGAGATGTTTCAGTGGGTTTCAGTGAGGTTGTGTGAAGCTTGTAGATCAGAAGCTGCATCAGAATGAGGACGACCGTTTGAATTAGGCGCGACTCCCGTGTGGGCGAATCACAGCAGGAACAGGAACAAGCTATAAAATGAGCCGCTAGCCTATCAGAGCTCATTTTGAGGAGGAGGAGACTAAAACTAACCAATCGTCGTTCTCCCTCTGGTGCAGCCTTTGATCTACAAGCTGCCTCCTTCAGTCCTCCTCTAAATGAAGATGTATAAATTGAGGAATCAGTTGTGTGAAGTTTTTTCAACATTAAAAAATGAATTTTATTCTTTTTATCAATACTGCAGCTCTTTTTAGGATTTGTCTTTGCTGACTGAGATTTCTCAGAAATCTAATTGAACGTCTCGGTGGTCTGTTGAATTGTTCCTACATATGGACAAGTTGTTTTAGACATTTTTTTAAATAAACTTTATTTTTGTGCACCTTATATTATTTTTCTATCACTCTTTTATCTAATTTATCTGCTTTTCTTATAACATCAGCTGAATGTGAGTCTGTTACATTGATCTCACTTCTGAAATGTGCAATTTTGTTGGTTTTTGTATATATTTTTCTATTATACGTTACGTTTAATGTGTCTGTATTTGTTTTCTGTATTATTTTATTATTTAATTACTTTGTACTATTGTAAAGGAAACGTCTGCACAAATGTCAGATATTAAAGTAGCTGCTCTGTGTTGACTTTTATGTATTTTAAGATCGCAGTTCGTCTTCAGTCCTCTAAATGAAACCACTGGCCATGTGACTCAGTTTGATTTGCTGAGCTGATGACGCAGTTTTATCAGACGGGTTGTTTCAAACAGACTCAGCTACTTCCTCATCTGACACATTTACTGTTGTGTAGTGAAGCAGTTCGTATGTGCAGCTGATAATTCAGGTGACATAAAGAGGAACAGATCTCTGCTCGCTCGCCTCTAAACAAGTAAGTAACATACAGTTGATCTAAAACATTGAATTACAGCTGAACTCATGTTTCTTCATTACTGTTGATGACAGGAGGACAGTGCGCACATTCAGCAGGAAATACAAATATTTATATATACAGCACAAGACAAAAGTTTGGACAAACTTTAAAATCTCTCTCTGTATATTCTTTTTAAACTTTGTTTTTAACAAAGTTCTTCTTTATTGATAATTGTTTGGATAGAAATTGTTGCTGCGCAGTCGCTGCTGAGTTCAAGTGCACAACAAGGAAATGAAGCAACCACTTTAATCTTTAAGCGGTTAAACTGCTGAACATGTTGAACATATTCAGAGATACATAAACCTGCACCTGTAGAGTTTCCTCCAGATGTATCAGTGTCACAAATACATCACTTAATGTCATTGTTGTCTAGTTCAGTTCAGATCTTTATTGTCACACAATAAAATCACAACAAGACAACAAAAGACATTAAAAGTGCCAGAGCTGTACACGCGATTCAGACAATAAGGATGTTTGTTAAAAGAAGAATAAAGATAAGAGAAATAAAGTGTGAAGAATCAACAGACAGTTCTTATTGTCTTATTGAGATAAATGAAAGCTTGAAACTGTTGCAGTGAGTTTTTGGAAACTTGTATGTGTGAATAGAGGACATGATGTCAAATTCAAACATGTAAATCTGTATCAACAAACATCAATATGACTCTGGATGAAGTTGTTTGTTTTCATAAATCTTCATTAACATTAACTTTAGACCATAAATACCATCAATATAACCATCGATGTGTTTAGTATCTCTGGTAACTGTGGAAAGTTGACTAGAATTTATCAAGTTGAAGGACAGAAAGAAATGACATTATTTTAAACAACTGTGTTTCATTTCCAGGTAAACATCAGGTTGATTCAATGCATCCAGCAAGTTGTTCAGCAGGAAAACTTCATCCTCACCTGCTTGTTCATGGTTCCTGAGAACAGCTGACAGACAAAACATCTCACAAGAACAGGTAAGATTTATATTAATGTTGTTTTTTAAATGCTACTATCTGAAATAAATGTATACAGAATAATGTGAAACAAGGTGCTGGATTCATGTTAACTAACTAATGTTAACAGGAGCTTTTAAAGCTGGAGGCTCACAGAGATCATTGTGTTTTTATTCATTAACTGGAGTCACGTGTGTGTGTTTAAACATCATCTAAGGGCTGAAAAAATGTACTTTCCCCACAAATTAGAGTCATGATAACATTACACACAAAGACAAAGTGTCAGAACTGAATTATTGCAGTTTTTAAATGTTGTTTGATTATTTGCATTTAATGATCTGTCACTTGGGATTTAATACTGAGAAAATATTCAACCACATGCTTTCAAAATTAGAAGAAAATACTTTAAAGTGCTTTTATCCTGATTTATAAAAGATTTTATGCCATAAACATAACAGAAATGCACAAAATGATACTTTAATGTGGCTTTAAATTTTATTTTCACTGATTTATAAACATTACAAACCTTAACAGGAGAACTCATCATGCTGAGGATGCACTTATTTAAATTCAGGGATGCCAGTGATCTACCAAGCTGTCCTGTTTGAATAAAATCCTCCAATACAACTGTTTCCTCTCTGCAGGGAGAAGATGATCTGGATCCTGCTGCTCCTCGTTCTGGCCTCCTCTGTCTGTGGTTAGTTTGATGTTTAAGGCTCAGTACAGATCCTGAAAAGATGGTGCTGGAGGCCTCTGGTGAGTCAGCAGAACTCTAACTAGTAAATATGTTGCATTAGGAAGAGTCTGAGAGTAACCTGCTGATTTACATCCACACAACATTTTGTCTTGAATGTGACTCAGACGCATCATGGAGGGACCAGCCATGTGTTCCTCACCACACCCAAGGTAACTGAAGGTAAGCAACATGGTGAGCTGTTACCATGGTAACTCATATACAAATAATTTGATGCACAAATCTGATTTCAAGGCTGCAAATGTATTTTATTTGCTACTTGGCCATTCAGATGTATCACATAAACCACTGCACCACATGGCTAATGTGGTAATAATAATACAACAACATGTGACAACATGTTGACAAAAAATCAGCATATTTATTGTGAAGAATTTATTGTTTCACACCATTTTCACATCTTTGTAAACTGGTTTTAACATCGACATGAACTGAAACTGTCAAGAAGGACAAACAATGAATGAGATTAAACTACAACATTGATCAGGCTGATTAGTTAAAGGGGACATATCATGCTTTTAATTGATTTTCTGTCTATTTTTATAGTATTACAATGTTGGATATCTATGTTAAACATGGTCAAAGTTCCAAAACTTGCACATATGTAAAAATGTTGCCTTCAAGACAAAAGTCAGAGCTTCAACCTGCTCTGGACGCTCTGATTGCAATGTTACCTCTACTTCCCCACCAAACTGACATCAGGTTGTTCACACATATGAGCGAAAACTGCCTGAACTGACAGTCTTCCTCAGATCAGGCAGAACTTCATCATGCAGATGTTGTTCTCCTCTCTCACACTCTCATCCTGCTGGGTTCTCTCAGGTGAAAAGGTCAGAGGTCTGGTTGGATGTGCAGGAAAAAGCAGCTTCATGGACACAGAAGGTAAAAAGATGCAGTGACAGACAGAAGTCTGATCTCTGAGAAACACAACTTCTATACTGCTGGATAGATGATTTCAGTCTTATCAGGAGATTTAGTGAAACAAAATCTGAAGGCAAAGCAGAGTCCAGCACAGACAACAAGTACAACTGCTGCTGCTGCTGCTGACAGTCCAATGTAGAGGACGATCATGTGGTCTCACAGTAGGTTTCTGAGGTTTGGGATGATCAACAGCTGCTGTAAAGGACATAAAATAATAATAATTGTTCTTGTATTCCACAAATACTGTTACCCCAACATTCAACTCTCCTACTTCTGACACTTCATGTTCAAAATTAAAATCTGGATTGTTTGTGCTTGAACCTGCTGATGTTTGTGTCCACATACAGCATATTTTTAACAATACAGTGGCTGCTGAGTGCAACCACACTCATAAAGTTTAGCAGTCCAGTCTGTACATCACTGATAACATGAATTAAAAAAGGCTTTCTGAGTTCTACTGAATCATCTTACCAGTGACATTGAGTTGACATCTGCCAGAGCTTTCACCATAATCTGTTTTCACTTCACACAGGTACAGACCCGAGTCATCAGTCCTGAGTCTGGACACATGAAGTCTGATTCGTCCTTCTCTGAGGGCGTCTTTGTCACACTGAACTCGTCCTGCAAACTGTCCATCCTGAGACTCTGGAGACTCAACACCCTCATGTACATGATACAGGATCAAAGGTTTTAACATCAGTTAACAGTTGACAGAAGAAGTTAAGTGAGGTGGAGGAACTGTCAGGTTTGGTTGTAAACATCCATTCCAGTGTGATGTTGTCGTTCTCCTCTGCCTGATAGGAGGTCTGTGTCACTTTCACTACAAATGTTCCTGTTGAGGAGACAGAGAGGGAAAGTGTTTAAAATACACCAGTAAAAAGGTCATGATTGATACCAATAATAAATACAATCTGAGCAATAACTGAATATAGAGCATCTTCCCAACTGTAATGAAGAATTTAGATATTTTACAACAAAAGTCATCAAATCTTTTGACTTTTCTCTTTTTGGATGATGAACTGACGATGTAAACTAACCACAGACACAGGAGGTCAGGCTGATGAGCAGAAGGATCCTGCAGATCATCTTCTCCCTGTGAGAGGAGACAGAGGAGAGGAGTCATCAACACATGATGTCAAAGTTCAGTCATCACAGGTGTGAGAAGGAAAATCTACAACATTAAACCTCGATTCTCATGTCAGAAACAATGTGGACTAAAACCACAGAAACAGTAGTCAGTAAAAAAAAAACTTGGTAAAAGCCAGAGGAGTCCAGAGTCTCTTCACTGTAAGTACTTTTAATAAAATTTACGTCCTTCAAAATATTGAAAATCTTGTTATGTTTTTAGTTCTTCACATCAGTGATGGAGGCCTCATACTGCTTGAGTTCAACAGTGAACTGATGGAAGCAGGTTTGGATCCAGATCATTTAGATTAGTGGATGTGAACATATATGAGGACAAATACTGCTACTAACTGAGAAGACTGATGGTCACACAGCAGAGACACAAACCACTTCTTAACTTCACCAAAAAACAAACAAAAAACTTAAAACATGTTATTTTAACATATAAATATTACAGTAACCGTGGTTAAGTATTTCATGTAGACACTAGTCATTATGCAGAATGACTCCTTTCAGAGTGATTACAGGTGTAAGTGGTATTTTAATAAGCTGGTAGATGTGATGATCATTAACAATGTTGTTGGATAAATGCATCACATGTAAAATCTTAGTCTTCAAAGTAAACAGCTGTCAAATAAATATATCCTACAGCCTGCTAGAAAGTACAATATAACCAATGATCTCCTGTATTAATGTATTTGTCTTTTTTCTTACTCATATTATATGTAGAAATGAGGCTCAATTTCATCTTCCTCATCATCTTCATCTGCTACCTCACCCTGACCCTCTGTTGCTACAACCTCATCCTCTCCTTGTATCCATGGCAGCTCATCACTGTGTCCCTGAAATCAGTAGAAAAAATATCTGTCTGTTTACCTGCCTGTCTGTCTGCAGGTCTATCTGTATGTGTATTAATCATTTAGATTATTTATATTCACACTGCATAGAAGAGTGAAAATGGATACATATTATGTATGTATGTAGATAATATGTATATTTTGGGCCAAGGGTCAAGGGTGCAGCTTCATCCTCATTCTCATCATCACTAACCAAAGACTCAATTTTCAACAGATTTCCATCAGCCAGATGTTCCAGGACCTTTATTGCTCTAAACCCTGAATATGAAGTTCTTGGACAAATATTAACTTTTTACACTATAGCAATACATTGTTTTTAGGTCAAAACTTAATTTTCATAATATTAATAGACTTGCTCAGGTTACATCTCTTAAGACCTGATGACCATTGTAAAGGACAATAACTTTTTTTTTAAAAATCTGTCCAAACTTGTTGTGCTATTGGATATATAATGCTTAAAAAACATTTTCACTGCTTAAATATTATGTTTAACACATCAAATGTAGAAAGTACTGTTTAAAATATATATATATATATATATATATATATATATATATATATATAATGCTGTTATACTTTAGTGTGACTTTTCATATCAACCGCTGGGCCATACTTGCATTGATTGGTTAGATGTGTCTACTATGTAACCAATCAGAAGACAGTTGGATGATAACAGCTAGAGGAGCAATATCATAACAAACTAAATCTTCACAACAATGACAACAACGTGTTACATATGAAACAGACACAGTCCTTTTAGATCTTCTATCATTTCTCTCTGACAGACCGAGATGTTACATAGCAGTGCAGATCAGTGTTTCAGTGCAAAGAGATTGTTGAACACGATGACTGAATATCGGAGTTTTTCCTGAACCGGAGCTCTTCAACACGTCGATCTGACCTGCTCCATTGGCTCCGTTATTTATTGATAAATGATATTAAAAAATAAAGTTGAAGTCAGAAAATCTGTCCAGAGGTTGTTTATATCTGTGGTGTGTGTGATCATGATCCCTTTTCTTCCGCGTTTGAGTCCTGTCCCTGTTTGTGGGTGTGTGCTGAGACAGATTGGGAAATCCCGCCGACCCGATACAGCCACACACACCATTGGTTGGTTGGTAACAAATTCATACTTTGCGCCCAAACCTTTCGACTCTCATCATTGGATGTATTACGAGGTAACACGGCGGTCGATTCAAAATTTTTTGGCTTTTGACGACGATTTTCTGAACTTTGGACTTGGCATTTGGCATAAACTGGTTTGTGACTTCGATCAGGATGGCGACTCAGGTAGGAGATGAAAATGATGACGATTATTTGGATTTTGATGACTAGACTCGAGTTTCTGGTGGGAAAGGTCGAGGAAAGGGGGAAAAAAAACAGGCCAGATGAAGTAAACCAAGGCAGTAAAAGAAACTTGGAAGAGAACAGTTCAGATGAAGGCAGTAGAGTTGTTCGCAAAAAAGACTTTAAGATATGAAATTAAAATGATCCCTAAATTCAGAGAGGAAGATCTTTCTTTCTGAATTAAAGAGTTATTTTAAATTCCTGTCTGAGTGAGATTGGTTAGGGTTAGGCAGAGCCATATGGTCAAAATGTTATTTTGACTAGTCACATTGTATTTGTAGATAGCCTATCTCTATTGCCATTCTGACTAAGAAGAACATAATTTGACAAGGAGACATGCTGTTACGGATATCTAAAATATAATATGTTAAAATGGCGTCCTATCTACTTGTCAAGATATCCACAATACATCTGTGGATATCTGAAATGACAATTGTGGCAGATGGTGGAAATATTAATTTAGTTGTGCCTGTAGGATAGAAGGTGTGCAAGAGCCAAAGTGATCTGTTTTAATGATCTGATTCGCCGGGTTTCTCGCTACCAGCGCTCCTCCCTCTCTTCATTCACTGTTACTCACTCGACCACAGCTTCTCTCTCTCTCTCTCTCTCTCTCTCTCTCTCTCTCTCTCTCTCTCTCTCTCTCTCTCTCTCTCTCTCGTGCGCGCGGTCGAGAGAGAGTCCGGAAGCCGACAGAAAAGTCTAACTTTACGTCATCAAATGCAGAGAAATGTCCTCTCCTCGTCCCAGTAACGTCTTTGTACTCTCACTGCCAGATGGGGAGACTAAAGTAATGCACTCGAGCTTTAAAACATTATTCAGTATCAGAGTATTTGCCAACTATACACTGTATCCATATTTGTGGGTGAGCAGCACCTGTTGCAGGCAAGAATGAGAATGAATGAACCAAATTGGCAGTGATTGGGGATCACTGTGATCTACTTGTCATGCTGCCCCCCTATGGCTGTTTTCTGAAAATGCATCACTGTGACTTGTTGCCAAGTTTTTAAATGTTGTTTGATTATTTGCATTTAATGATCTGTCACCTGGGATTTAATACTGAGAAAATATTCAACCACATGCTTTCAAAATTAGAAGGAAATACTTTGAAGTGCTTTTATCCTGATTTATAAAAGATTTTATTCCATTTATACAACAAAAATGCACAAAATGATACTTTAATGTGGCTTTAAATTTTATTTTCACTGATTTATAAACATTACAAACCTTAACAGGAGAACTCATCATGCTGAGGATGCACTTATTTAAATTCAGGGATGCCAGTGATCTACCAAGCTGTCCTGTTTGAATAAAACCCTCTAATAAAACTGTCTCCTCTCTGCAGGGAGAAGATGATCTGGATCCTGCTGCTCCTCGTTCTGGCCTCCTCTGTCTGTGGTTAGTTTGATGTTTAAGGCTCAGTACAGATCCTGAAAAGATGGTGCTGGAGGCCTCTGGTGAGTCAGCAGAACTCTAACTAGTAAATATGTTGCATTAGGAAGAGTCTGAGAGTAACCTGCTGATTTACATCCACACATTTTGTCTTGAATGTGACTCAGACGCCTCATGGAGGGACCAGCGATGTGTTCCTCACCACACCCAAGATAACTGAAGGTAAGCAACATGGTGAGCTGTTACCATGGTAACTCATATACAAATAATTTGATGCACAAATCTGATTTCAAGGCTACAAATGTATTTTATTTGCTACTTGGCCATTCAGATGTATCACATAAACCACTGCACCACATGGCTAATGTGGTAATAATAATACAACAACATGTGACAACATGTTGACAAAAAATCAGCATATTTACTGTGAAGAATTTACTGTTTCACGCCATGTTTCATCTTTGTAAACTGGTTTTAACATCGACATGAACTGAAACTGTCAAGAAGGACAAACAATGAATGAGATTAAACTACAACATTGATCAGGCTGATTAGTTAAAGGGGACATATCATGCTTTTAATTGATTTTCTGTCATTTTTATAGTATTATAATGTTGGATATCTATGTTAAACATGGTCAAAGTTCCAAAACTTGCACATATGTAAAAATGTTGCCTTCAAGACAAAAGTCAGAGCTTCAACCTGTTCTGGACACTCTGATTGCAACGTTACCTCTACTTCCCCACCAAACTGACATCAGGTTGTTCACACATAAGAGCTAAAACTGCCTGAACTGAGGGGTCAGTATAAGATAAATAAGGAGGTTTTTGATCTATAAGTCATGCAAATATAATATATTCCAGTGGAGCCCCAGAATAAAAACATAGACCTGGACATGTGCAAATGTTCCCTTTAACTAACATCTATTTATTTAGAGGGAAAAAAATGACATTTTGCTTTCTCTGTTTTTCTCTGAAGAAGAAGAAGAAACTTTTGTATAACATTAATGAAGCACAAAATTATTGTTATAAGAATGCAGTAGTGATGTGCATTTGTACCTGTTTTATTGTGTCTATTTCATATTTAATACATAAGCTAATTATATTGTATATGAGTGTGTTTAGCTTCCAGACAGGCAGCCTGTGTTTCAGTTGTCATTTTAAAAGCATCTCCTGCATTATGACTCAACAGTAACTAAACTGAAACATCAAGTCACATGATGTGATTTCCAGCTCGGGGCCTCGGCCTTAGAAAAAAAAAACCTAAATCCACCTGACCACAAGTCAGTGTGTGAAAGCATGAAACACTTCCTGCTCTAAACTGCATTTCATCGTGTTCTGAAGTCAAATGAAAGCAGCAGCAGCCTGGAGGAGAAGACAAACACATTCATTTAAAGTTCAAACTTGTTTTAATGATGTTGATGTGATGTAAAAAATGAGTTAATTGCAATAATTTGTTGAAATCTTTGAACAGCTTTTTCAAATGTCCATAGAAATGTTTTAATTCTCCTGCAAAGCACTTTTAACTCTATGAAGCACTTTCTAACTTCAACATAAAATGTGACTGTTATTTTCTACAATGTTAAAGTAAAGCTTGACATGTTTATACTGTGTAAAATGACTGTGACTGTAGGAACATGGAGGGATTGTATTTTCTATTTTTTGTACTTTTGATATCTTCAGCTGTGTGTTTGCAGCAGTTTTGAGGATCTGATTTCTCTTTATTTTCAACATATGATCTCTGAATGTTTAATTATGTCATGAATCACTCATTAAATGTGTTCAGTCCACTGTCGACTCTACATGTTTCTTTACTTTAACCACAATAAACTACCAGGTAACCAGACAGCCAGCAGTGGTGGAAAGTAACTAAGTACATTTACTCAAGTACTGTACTTAAGTATAATTTTGAGGTTCTTGTACTTTACTTGAATATTTCCATGTGATGCTACTTTCTACTTCCACTGCACTACATTTCAGAGGGAAATATTGTACTTTCTACTCCACTACATTTATTTGACAGCTGTAGTTACTTTTCAGATGAAGATTTGACACAATGGATAATATAACAACCTTTTAAAATACAACACATTGTTAAAGATGAAACCAGTGGTTTCCAACCTTTTTGGCTTTTGACGCCTTACAAAAAGCAGTGTGTAGTCGGGGTCACATTTCACATGTCTATGAGTTGTTAACAGCTCCACCAAATAGTGATTTTTCCCTCTAAACCTAAATATCTATCAGAGTTCTTTTCATGTCAGTCATTAGTTTGTGTTTTCTGTTATTTGCAATTCTTTCAATATTTGAATGACTTATTAATAATTGTATTTTCCACAGCGTTAAAAACTGATATAAGTGAAATACATAAATACACCTCTTGTCTAGATCTGTCCATATTCTCGTCATTGATGCAGCTTGTAAAGCACTTTGTAACTGTTTGAATATTAATAAAGTTTATCATCATTATTTTGTTGTTGCTGAATGTAGTTTTTGAGAACTTTGATGATAGACTCTGTAATCTTTGGCCTTCAGGCAGGTGAGGTCCTCAGTCAGACAGTTGGTGGATGTAGGTTGAAATAGACAGAACGAGACACATCACACAGATATGAGGAAGACACACCTGTTAGATGGTTTTAGACTGTTTAGATGTCTTGACACAGAATGTAAGATGATTATTAAACTTAAACGTCATAATTTATGCTCCGTGAACGCGCCGTGTACACAGTGTGGGTGCGCGCACAGTTCCTGAGTGTAGACAGTGAGCGCGCGCTCACTGAGCGGAATCCTTGACAGTGAAGGATTCTGATTCGTCAGAATCAGCCGTCAATCAACCCGTTCCTCTGCGCTGTTAATCCAATATGAACATACTATATGAACTCATTTTCACTTGATCCAAGTAATCTACAGAAAAACAAAGTTTGGCTCCAAGTCAGTGAGCTCAGTTCCTCCACACTGTGTACACGTAACTAAGTACATTTTCTCTGCGCAGAGGAACGGGTTGATTGACGGCTGATTCTGACGAATCAGAATCCTTCACTGTCAAGGATTCTGATTCTGACGAATCAGAATCAGTAGTACGGAATCAGTGAAGGATTCTGATTCGTCACAGTCACAAAAGTGATTGTGACTGATACTGATACTGATTTTTTCTTCACTCTCATCAGGGAATTAAACAAACAGCAACGGTAAGACTTCATATGGACGATTTTCTATAACCAATAATCAGTGGTGGAAGAAAGTATTCTGATCTTTACATTTACTTGACTTAAAAGTCTTGCATGATAAATCCTTTTTTAATGTACTAATTTACTTTCCATCACTGTTCATCATCACAACCTGAGGTCAGAAACTGATTTAAAGACATTTTTAGAGAACTTTACTGGGATTAAAAATGAAATCATCTATAAATCATTGAGTTTGACACGATGTGACCTCAGCTGGATTTTTATATGTGTTCAGTTTTGTGATAATTAAATCCGTTTCTTTTGGTTTTACATTCCTTGTCATAGTGTTTTTATTATTTTCTCCTTGTATGATTGTCTTTTCTTTTATTCTTTTCCATCCAAAACAGTTTTCATTAAAGTGCTGTGTGTGTTTGAGACAAGATGATGTTCAGGATCCCGCTGACCATCACTGTGACTTTATGTGTCTACGGTTAGTTTCATATCTTCAGTTCATTTTTCAGACAGAGAAAAGTTGTTTTCTGACTTCACACACCTCACAGTCTGACTGTGTTTCTGTCTCCTTCACCTGCAAATCTGTCGTTAGCAATATGAAGAGAAAATGACTTTGTATGATTATTTGATTTTATATTCATTTATTGTCCCCATTAAGCAGTTTTATATATTAGTATGTTATGTTTTGCATTATATTCTAACATCTAGATGCAGACAATATTTTCTCTGTAATAAAACTGCAAACAAATCACACCACAACACACGTGTTTGTTAGAGTTCAACTATACATCTTTAAAGATAAAGTAGGTGTTTACATGCAGAACACACAACCCTTTGCTGAGAGGTTTTATTTCAGAGGTGAGTTTTGCAGATATGAGCAAGACACAGAAAAGATCTCAGATGTTTGATGTGATTTTAGCTTTGCATTCACAAGTTGATCTTATGACTCGTACCAAACACTTTCCTTTTAGCTGACATTCATTCAGTCTTATGGGCATCCACAGCAGGAATTATAGTTGTTGACAGATACATTAATAAACACTTATAACTACATTTGAGTGTGTTATTAACATTTATAAAATGTTTATATGCTGCTTATGAATGATAAACAGGGTGCTGTGTCACCAAAATGTAAAAAATAAAACCAAAATACAATGATAGTTTCACAGATTATCACTTAAAGATTTTGTTTGATGTGAATTTATTTGCATTGTAAAAGATAAATAATACAGTAAATGTGATGAGTGCAGCCTGTGATAAAACATTTAGAGCATCTTTCCAACATGGCGGCAGCGTGTAGGACTTATAGTCTTATTGGTGTCCATGTTGAAATTATTATTTTTTTTAAAAAATCTCTTTTTCTCTTTCTTTTCTTCTCAGGAATGTTTTATCCCCAAAGAATGACTGTAAACTATCAGGCAGGAGAAAACATGAACATCTCGGTGGAATGGCGTTTCTTCAACAAAACACTCAAGATCCACGGTGTGTTCCTGCCCACGGAGGTTAAAGAGTTCTGGTTTAATATCACTGGTGAGTTGACACACAAGAAAAAAACAAGTTCTGATACACAAATCTGTTTTCAGTTCTTGGACTTTTTCTCTGATCTTTGATTTTTGGTGAAATATTGGATCATTTGAACATTTTTTTTAATATATCAAAATTGTCCATTTTTTGGTGTTTAATGCATTAATAAATTAATTGATTTAATTGTTTTATTGAATGTTTTATATTGAAGTCATTCAATAGAAGCATCATACAACGTTTCAGTTTTTTATGGATCAATGTAAACATTTAATATAACTTCACATCTTTTATATGCACATTGTATCTCCAGTGAAGTAGTGAATTATAATTTAATAACAGTTTTTATGTCCTTTACAGCAGCTGTTGATCAGCCCAAACCTTAGAAACAACCAGAGAGTCGGGAAGGATTGGCCTCTACGTTGGACTGACAGCAGCTGGACTCTACTCAACACATGATGCATTTCATTAAAATTGGCATTTTGTGTGTCATTTGTATTTTAACTTAATATTAAATCAATATTAAATTCAAAATTAAGCAGGGTTGAATGTCCAAAATCCGGCCAAGGGACAAAGGAAATATAACAAAAACGACTTTATAAAAGGACACTTTTTATATGATAAAAACAATGACTGATCTATCATTTCAATTTTATATGTATCATTTGGTGTCGATTAAGTGTGATGAAAATAAAAAATGAGAAATGTGTTTTGGTTTTTCTTCTTTCTGCCAGGGACACAAAAATGACAATAGTTGAAGAATGTACTTATGCTCACATGTAGAACCTGGTCTAAAATCCCCACATATTTATGCATGACAACTGTTAATATCACAAAGTTGTGGCTTAGTCAAGTTAAACCAGTTCTTACTTTTAACCACGGTATCCATGACAACCACAGGAAGCTGCTTCACACAGTCAACAGTAACGCAAAGAGATCAACTCAGCTGCCGCTGTTTTCGGCCACAGACCAGCACTTTTAACTACTGTAAGAGTGAAGTTGTGTCTTATGGGCAAAAGTTGTGTAAACGTAAGGTTAAACATCAGTTTACTGTGTTTTGTTGAACATTGCCTGTTTGCATATGTTTATTGATGCAGTGTTTGGGTGATATTGTAGTGTCAGCCGCTTGGCGGCGCTGTTCAGACAGTGGGTAGAGTTTTGAGGGGAGAGAAGGAGAGAAAGAGGATGAGAAGTGTGTGATGACTTGACTGAGCTGTGTTTGTTGAACGTGACTAAAGTTATGAGGAGAACCCAGAACGTATTGGACTGATTTATTCCCTCACTCACACCCACGTCGCTTACACTGGTGGCAGCGGTGGGATTTCCTCCTGTGGAATATAGTCCTTTGGGATTCTGCTCAACTTTTTGAGTCCCTAAAGCTATAGGCTAACGATAGCTACGCTAACCGCTAGCTTAGCTTTAGCTTTCAGTACAGTTAGCCAGCTAGTCGTTACCAAGTCCGTTTTTTTTTTTTTTTGTTTTGTTAGCTTCAAGTGAGTTTAGAAATCGTGTTTCGGTCATCTAACTCCGTCCGAGGGCTAAAGAAAAAAATAATAAAAGAGACGAATGAAACTCATCATGTCTGACGAGGAAGCATTCTCCATCGGTGAGCAGCGAGCCAGCACAAGCACGAGGGGGGCCTCAGCGCAAGGTGTGCCGCCATCTAGCAGAACACAGGGAGCGCCCAGGGGCATTCCCTTACCGCCACCATTTCACAACGATGGCCGTGAGTCTTTTCAACTATGGGCTCGCCGCTATGAGGTAATTCAAAAGGCCCGTTACAAGGACAGTGGTGTGGACATGAATACAGTATTAGCAGCTAAGTTACCCACTAGACTACCACCAGAACTGTTCATTGTATGGGATAATCTGCCCCGGGAAACTCAGGACTCTTATACTGAAGCAAAGAAGCACTTGCAGACAGCTTTTGGCCAAAAGGATGTAATTGCATCATTTCAGACATTCCCTAATGCCCGGCATAGACTACCTAATGAAGCAATGGAAGTTTATGCTGCAGACATATGCAGGCTTGTCAAAGAAGCTTTCCCTGATTTTGAGCACAATGCTTCAGAGTATATGAAAATGTCTCGCTTCATTGCTGGTCTGGATCAGGAACTTCAAGTCAAATGTCATGAAAGAGGGGTGAAAACTTTCACTGAGGCTTTTCAAGTCGCCTCCCAAGCTGAACGGGCTCGCCAAGCAGCTAGATTAGTAATGCCAGTGTCCTCACCAAATGTTACCATCAGAGATATTGGCACAATGCAGTCAGTAAATTCAGTACGTGAAAATGACATTGAACTCGGGAAAACAGTTCAGAACCTCACTGCTACTGTTAAAGACTTGAGTAAGAATATGGATGCACTGAGACTGCAGCTGGATGAGCGAAGCAGGGAGCACCACCGTGACAGGCACATGCATGTGCGTCCTCAAAGATCTCCCTCACCTTATGGGAGAAGCCCAGATAGGGATGCAAAGGGATGGAGCTCAGGCTACAGACATTCCCCCTCCAGATACTCACGTTCCAATCATTCTCCAGAACACTATTCTCCTTAGAGGACTCGCCACCATCAAGATCACACCCGTAGGGAGCCTGACAGGTACCGACAACCTTACAGAGATACTCACTACTCAGACCATGCCTTTAGCCCTTATGAGGAAAAGAGAGGGAGGCACCGCCGAAGCCCGAGTCCCTATGCCAAGCATGTTTCATTCCAAGAGTATGGGGACCAAGGCCAAACACGACAACCAAAGGACTGGGACAGTCAGTATCCCACTAAGAGTGGTTACAAAGATCATGGCAGATTCCCACAGGGAAACGGCCGTTAGCTGATGATGCGGGGTGTTCATCAGCTACGTCTCTGGAAGCCCCAGACATCTGCCTCACTGAAATAACAGACTGCATCAGTAAACCACCAACCCCCAGTGGTAATACAGATATGACAACCCCCCTGACTGAAAGTGTGAACATTGAAGCCACTGTAAGTAAAGACTTCACCTCCTATGTAAGTGGAATTGTTGAGGGCACTAATATGCACATCATGCCAGATACAGGTTCCACTATTTCGCTCATCAGTGAGGAAACCAAAATGTCACTTCCTTCCCTAGCAAAAAGACCCATTAAAAAGAAGTTTATCATGTCACAAGCGGTGACTGGCCAAACTTTGGATACATTGGGTATGATAGACATCACCTTTAAACTAGGGTCTCAAACTCTGCAACATGAAGTGCAAGTCATCAGAAATGTCAGTCAAGGCTTTATATTAGGTTTTGATTTTCTCAAGCCTCACTGTGTGATTCTGGATATGGGGAGAGGACTGTGCTATCTGGGTGATGATGTCCTGCCCCTACTCAGGAAGAGTGACCTGGCACCTGCTAGTTGTACAGCACAAATAATGGAGAACACCACTGTCCCGCCACGGTGTGAAATGATTTGCAAAGTTGCCCTGATTCCCCCTGTAATCAATGCAGGCATACTAGGCAGCTACAGTGGCTGTCTTGAACCCCGACGACTAGAGATGGATGGTATCGCAGTTGCCCGCACACTGTCTACTGCTAGAGATGGCTGTACTGTTGCACGCATCATCAACCCAACACATGGCCCTATGGTGCTTCATTCAGGTATGCAGTTAGGACAGTTTACCCCTGTATCTGACACTGAGGTAATTCAGGATTCAGCCCCAGTATGTAAGGTGTCCACCTGCCCAGTACCACCATCCAGCCTGCCAACTAATGTCACGCATTCAACCAAACTGCCTTTTGATGTCAAATGTGGAGATCTGACAAGTGCAGAGAGGTTTGAACTTCACAGCTTGCTCTCATCTTACCAAGATGTGTTTAGTAAAACCAGCACAGACTTTGGTAATACAGACATTGTCAAACACAAAATCTACACAAACCATGCACCCCCAGTTAGGAAGCGTGCATATCGCACTTCCCCAAAAATGCAAACACTGATCCAGTCACATGTGGATGAAATGCTGGAAAAAGGAATAGTGGAAGTTAGTCACAGCCCTTGGGCAGCACCTGTGGTGATGGTCAGGAAAAAAGATGGCACATGGCGTTCCTGTGTGGACTACAGAGGCTTAAATGCAGTCACTGTAAAGGATGCACACCCTTTACCCAGAACAGACGACACCTTGGATGCTCTCAGAGGCTCATCGGTGTTCAGCACAATGGATCTTTCATCAGGGTACTGGCAAGTGCAGCTAGAGGAGCAAGACAAAGCAAAGACAGCTTTCACCACAGGTAGAGGACTTTACCAGTTTCGTGTCATGCCCATGGGCTTGGTAAATGCACCCCCCACTTTTCAACATCTAATGCAGCTAGTGCTACAGGGTCTCTCGTGGAAGACATGCCTGGTATACCTAGATGACATTATTGTCTATAGCTCCAGCTTTTCTGTCCATCTCCAGCATTTGAGGGAGGTGTTGGATCGCCTCAGAGCTGCCAATCTGAAACTCAAACCTTCAAAATGCTGCTTTGCTCAACAGGAAGTGGCATTCCTGGGACATGTTGTTTCTTCTGCAGGACTAAAATCTGACCCAAAAAACATTGAGAAAGTGAGAGACTGGCCTGCGCCTACAAACCCCAGTGAAGTGAGAGCATTTCTCGGGCTATGCTCTTACTACCGGCGCTTCATCTACCAGTTTTCTAAAATGTCAGAGCCCCTGCATGCTCTCACTCAGAAAGGAAAGACATTTTTATGGACTGAGGTTGAGCAGAGAGCATTTGAAAGACTCCGCCATGCTCTGTGTAACACACCCATCCTCTCCTATCCAGATTTCACACGCGAGTTTCTACTCTTCACTGATGCATCCAACACAGCTATTGGATGTGTTCTGTCACAGATGAATGCTGAAAACAGGGAAAATGTCATTGCATATGGGAGCCGCATTTTGACAAAAACAGAGAAACGGTGGCCTACATATGACAGAGAACTGTGGGCTATCATATGGGCCATTCGTCACTTTCGCCAATATTTGACAGGTTACCCCTTCCGCATCATCACTGACCACAAACCCCTTCTCTCCCTGAGGAAGATGGCTCTGGATTGTGATCCTACAGGTCGCAGGGCAAGATGGGCTCTGGAAATTGATCCTTATGACTGGACAATTGAATATAGACAAGGTACAAAACACGCCAATGCTGACTCTATGTCCCGTCGTCCCTTCACAGGTGAAGGCACCACCCCTATGGTTATAGCCAATCAGGTGAGATGTGTTTCCATTCACACTCAAACAGACCCAATAGAGTCATCCATGTGCACTTCAGCCACTGAGCTGGCACCCTGCTCAGAGACTTTACCCACTGCTTCGACTGCTATGGATTTAATATCACTCATGCAGTCTGCTTCACCAGATACTGCAGCTGTAACGGTGGACAGTTCACTCCTGAATATTGACAGGCAGTATTTCCTCCAAGCTCAAAAAGCTGATCCTGAGTTGCAAATAGTCAGGAGCTGGGTGTTGACTGACCATAGGCCACCATTCTCAAACATTAAAGCAACCTCACCTGAAATGAGACAGTACTGGAGAGAGTTTCCTAAACTCACCCTTGTTGATGGTCTTTTGTGTCGCAAAGTCAGACCTCCACCAGGTGACCCTGTTTTACAGATTGTAGTTCCTAGTAACTTGCAGAAGGAAGTGTTTCAAACTTTACATGGACATTCACTCTCGGGACACTTCAGTTCACAAAAGACATTACAAGGGGCACAGATCAGATGCTTTTGGCCTCACATGACACGTGACATAACTCAGTGGTGTCTTGAATGTACAGCCTGTGAAGCACGGCGACCACAGACACCACACCAACAGGCCCCTATGCAAAACATAGTCACATCTAGGCCTTTTGAGAAAATTGCAGCAGACCTGACGGAACTGCCACTCACACACAGTGGTAATCGGTATGTACTTGTTGTAATGGACTATTTTACTAAGTACTTAACTTGTATGCACTTCCTGATCAACGGGCAACCACTGTGGCTAAATGTTTGTTTGAAGATTATATCAGCCACCATGGTGTGCCTCAAAGTTTGCACACTGACCAAGGCCGTCAGTTCAACTCAGATCTTGTCAAAGAACTGTGCAACCGTCTGGGAATACATAAAACGAGGACATCACCTTATCATGCTATGTCAGATGGCATGGTGGAATGAGCAAATAGGACCATCAAGGACCAGTTAGCAAAATATCTGTATACCAGAGGAGGTGAATGGGATGACCATCTACGGCAGATTGAATTTGCATACAACACGACTGTTCACTCCTCCACAAAACACACTCCTTTCTTCCTGGCCCATGGCAGAGCGGCCCACCTGCCTGCAGATCTCCTCCTTGGAGACTCACCAGGACTTTCAAACGCCACACCAGGTACTCCAAGTGAATATGCCAATTCGGTATTACTGAAACTGTGTGCTGCTTTTCACTCTGTTGCACATAACCTTGAGGCAGCAGGTGCTCAACAAAAGCACTACTATGATCGTCGGATGAAACACACAGCCTATGAGCCAGGTGACTTAGTGTGGGTTGACCTTCCTGCCCTTGCTAGACAAAAACTGTCACCTAAGTGGACCGGCCCTTTTAAAGTTCTACGACAGCTTGACTCAGGCACAGGTGGCATTGGAGTAGACTATGAACTTCTGGATCAACGGGACCCTAGAGCTAAACCTAAGATCATTCACTACAATCGCCTGAAACCTTATCGTTCAGCCTGGTCAGCTGACAGACTTCCAGTTCCACCCTCATCTTCAGAACTGACTGTACCAGCAAACGGCCCAGGTCCCCCACTGCTCACTGCACTCTCAGGCTCCAGACCTTATGTATACAGGCACCCAAATAAGCCCGGGTGCTCTGTGACTGCGCCTAGGGATCAGACAAATGTTTACCCTCTGCCCCAGAGTGCTACTAGCACCACAACACAGGTGGGAGACAATGTTGCCACAGGACATTCCAGTGAACTGTCTCCGGTAGTTCAGCCTTTCACGGAAGTAAGGACTAAGTCAGGTCGTTGTGTACGTCCCCCAGTGCGTTACAGGACTGTTGAATGAACTGTGGTCTGTGTCATATGCTTGATTGAGAAGTACAAGTAAAAAAAAACAAACAAACAAAAAAAAAAAACACTGAGATGTTATAGGCAAACACAAGGAAAAAAATGTATCCTGTTTCACTGTTCTTTGTTGTTGTTTTGCCAAAGTCATCTGTTTATATTGTTGTTAAGCATAAAGTAGTGACAATTGGCTTCCTGTAAAATCTAGAATAGAATTTAAAATCCTTCTCCTAACTTACAAAGCCCTTAATGGTCAGGCACCACCATATCTTGAAGAGCTCATAATACCGTATTATCCCACTAGAACACTGCGCTCCCAGTATGCAGGCTTACTGGTGGTCCCTACAGTCTTTAAAAGTAGAATGGGAGGCAGAGCCTTCAGCTATCAGGCTCCTCTTCTATGGAACCATCTACCGGATTCAGTCCGGGGTGCAGACACCCTCTCTATGTTTAAGAGTAGGCTTAAAACTTTCCTTTTTGATAAAGCTTATAGTTAGGGCCGACCAGGCTCGCCTTGGATCAGCCCTTAGTTATGCTGCTATAGGCCTAGACTACTGGGGGACTTCCCATGATGCACTGAGCTCCTCTCTCCTCCTCCTCCTCTCCATCTGTATGCATTCATGTAACATCAATGCATGTCACTAACTTTGCTTCTTCCCCGGAGTTCTTTGTGCTTTCTCATCTCACAGAAAAACCTGACTCCCGGGCCGAACCTTCGCGGTCCTTCACAGTCCTAATGGCATCCTTCCCTGTCTGTTGATGCTTGTGTTTGTTGTTGTTTGTTGTTGTCATTGTTTTTCTTCTGTCTCCCCTCCCCCTTTCCCTCTCTCTTTCTCTCTCTCAACCCAACCGGTCAAAGCAGATGGCCACCCACCAAGAGCCGGGGTCTGCTTGAGGTTTCTACCCGTTAAAGGGGAGTTTTTCCTTACCGCTGTCGCCAAGTGCTTGCTCATGGGGGAACTGTTGGGTCTCTGTAAATTAAAGAGTACGGTCTTGACCTGCTCTATGTGAAAAGTGCCTTGAGATGACTTCTGTTGTGATATGGCGCTATATAAATAAAGATTGATTGATTGATTGATTGATTGAATTTCATTACACCTATTTGGAAGCGAGGACGCTTCTTGCGTAAGGGGGGGATGATGTGTAAGAGTGAAGTTGTGTCTTATGGGCAAAAGTTGTGTAAACGTAAGGTTAAACATCAGTTTACTGTGTTTTGTTGAACATTGCCTGTTTGCATATGTTTATTGATGCAGTGTTTGGGTGATATTGTAGTGTCAGCCGCTTGGCGGCGCTGTTCAGACAGTGGGTAGAGTTTTGAGGGGAGAGAAGGAGAGAAAGAGGATGAGAAGTGTGTGATGACTTGACTGAGCTGTGTTTGTTGAACGTGACTAAAGTTATGAGGAGAACCCAGAACGTATTGGACTGATTTATTCCCTCACTCACACCCACATCGCTTACACTACATTTGTCTGAGAAGTCGGTTGAACTCCCGTTTAAACAGACATATACCAGCATCTCTACCGTCTCCTCCTCTATCGTCCAGCCAAGGGACAAAGGAAATATAACAAAAACGACTTTATAAAAGGACACATTTTATATGATAAAAACAATGACTGATCTATCATTTCAATTTTATATGTGTCAGTTGATGTCAATTAAGTGTGACAAAAATAAAAAATGAGAAATGTGTTTTGGTTTTTCTTATTTCTGCCAGGGACACAAAAATGACAATAGTTGAAGAATGTACTTATGCTCACATGTAGAACCTGGTCTAAAATCCCCACATATTTACAGAAACCAGGTTTCCTGCTGTGAAAGATTCACCTGAGTCCTACACTCAGATGTTACTACATGATAATAAGTTCTGTCTGCAGCTGCTTCACACAGTCAACAGTAACTCAAAGAGATCAACTCAGCTGCCGCTGTTTTCGGCCACAGACCATCACTTTTAACTGCATTTGTCTGAGAAGTCGGTTGAACTCCCGTTTAAACAGACATATACCAGCATCTCTACCGTCTCCTCCTCTATCGTCCAGTGTGACATTTTCACATCAGAAACGATGAACAACAGCATTAAAACACGAGTCTTGCAGGTAAAACATGAGACTCATGTAGCTGTTACATCTGGTTAACTGCAGTAACTTCCTGTTGTCATATGCCACTAGACAGGCAACAGTAGGCCGGATTTCACTTCCCAAGGTACGCACTAATTTCCTTAAACGCACAGTAGTATATAGAGCGATGAAAACATGGAATTCTTTACCACTGTTACTAAATTAACACAGAAATCAATGTTTAAAAAGCAAATACGGACACACACCTAGGAACAACATATTTGTAGGATGCTATGAATATGCTGATTTGTAGTTTTTGCTGATTTGTAGTTTTTGCTCATATATATTAGTGTTAATTTGTATTTATTTATTTATTGGGACAGTGTGCAGTTATAAACATAAAAGATGCACTTGAGTTAGTTCAAAGCTAATTTGCATCCGCAGCCCACAACAATCAAAACATACAACAACATAACAACAAACAGTATAAAGCAAAATACAGAACACAACAGCACATCACAAACACCCACAATGTCAATTAGAAATGAATAATGTAAACTTGTCAAATTAAAAGCAAGACTACCTGCGCTGATGAGAAGATCATAGATGCAGTTTAGACTCAGTGCTCACACAGCTGACTGGTCTTTAGTAGATTTTTTCATTTGGCCTTGAATGTATTGATTAAACTACAGTTCTTCATATCATCAGGTAGGATATTCCACTGAGTTGTGGCTTTCACAGTTAAAGCTGACTGCCCAAATGCAGAGCAACGAAATGGGGCAGCTCAGCCAATCAAGTTACTGTCTCCACTTGTCTCTGTGGTTGTAGTAAAGCACCAGATCACATCATAAATACAAAAATATAAAACTCTGCTGAGATCAGGGTTAATAACCAGGTGATATGAGGAGCAGGTACATAGATGCTACAGCAGCAACATTATTAATAAATACTTTTTAATAAATATTTTATAGACAAGCTAAAATATTCTGTCTGTCTTTTACATTTTTCTGGATCGACAAAAAAGCTGAAAACATGCAGGTCGTGTTTAATGACCAGCAAGTTTTCATTAATTTTTTAACTGATGTAAAACATCTAAAATCAGGATTTGATTCAGTTAATAAATAGACAGAGAGGGAAAGTATTTAAAATACACCAGGTTTTCTGAGTCTTCTTCTAAGATTTGTTTTAACTGAGTGTTGGAGTTTGTGTCTCTTGGTTTTATGATTCAGCTCAAGAAACAAGAAATGCATCTTCTCAGATGTTGTTCTCCTCTCTCACACTCTCATCCTGCTGGGTTCTCTCAGGTGAAAAGGTCAGAGGTCTGGTTGGATGTGCAGGAAAAAGCAGCTTCATGGACCCAGAAGGTAAAAAGATGCAGTGACAGACAGAAGTCTGATCTCTGAGAAACACAACTTCTATTCTGCTGCAAAGATGTTTTCTGTCTCATCAGGTTTCGAACAAAGTCTGAAGGCAAAGTAGAGTCCAAAAAAGAGAACAAGTACAGCTGCGATCAGTCCTTCCCCGACTCTCTGGTTGTGGTCTCACAGTAGGATTCTGAGGTTTGGGCTGATCAACAGCTGCTGTAAAGGACAGAAAATAATAATAATTGTACTTGTATTCCACAAATTCAGCTATCACAAAGTTCAACTCTTCTACTTGTGACACTCCACGCTTGTTCATGTCCAAAATTAAAATCTTGACTGTTTGTGTTTGAACCTGCTGATGTTTGTGTCCACATACAGCATATTTTTAACAATACAGTGGCTGCTGAGTGCAACCACACTCATAAAGTTTAGCAGTCCAGTCTGTACATCACTGATAACATGAATTAAAAAAGGCTTTCTGAGTCTATTCAGACAGAGAAAAGTTGTTTTCTGACTTCACACACATCATCTCATCATAACCTGAAATTTAAATTACAATCAAATATCAAAGATAAAACACATAACAGCAGCAGATCTCTGTGATCCATCTGTTACATTTGAAGGAGTCTAAAGGTGTAAATGAGCAAACAGCTGTAACCTGCAGCCAGGTGAGGATCTCTAAACAAGATGAGCTGACTTCCAGTGAAGAGCTCCCTCTGCTGGTCTTTATCCTTAATACCAGTGTCAACAACTCAAAGCTTTTCTCTCACACATACATGTGAAAGACTGATAATCAATAACAGACAGTAAATAAGAGCTCACTGTAACAGACAGGATTAAAAACAGCAACAGTAAATCTCAGTTTCAACTGCACATTACAATAAAACAACAAAGCTCTATGTTGAGAAGTTAAAGAAACATCATAGATGGGAAATACTGTAAATAGGCTGTTATTATTATGGAGTGCAGCCAGTGTTTTACAGCAGGAAGATGCTCGGCTTATTTAGATCAACACTGTGACATCAGAGCCTTAAAGATTCACATCAGACCAGAAAACAAAAAGCAACTGCAGCCATTCAAGTGAAAGTATACAACTTTATCATCCTTTATTATAATTTATTTTTTAACCCTAATATTTATTCAGTTATTTTTTCAAATTTAAAGTAAAGACTCTGTCCTCCTGAAACTCACCAAATAAAGAAATTCAACACATCAAAATATCCTCACAAGTACAAACAAGCTGAAATGTGGAATATATGAATATTTGAGTTGAATCTATTCATAAAACTCATCAACCAAATAACATTTATTCTGTTAAGTCTTTATGATCAAATCACTGACATCTAAATGAAGAGTTTCTATTAAACGTAATGTTGTTGGTCAAACATCTGATCCAACGAGGGGAAAGCTGAGCGTTTCTCATCATGTACTGAAGCTGAAGGTGGAAAACTGTTGAGACTCCTGATACTGATCTTACTTTCAGTTTCAGTTACTGGCTGTGTGACGAAACAAAGCGGGAAAAGGTCAAAGGTAACGGCGGGAAACACCATTTTCGGTGGTGTAGTCTGTACACCACGATAATATCTTAAAGTTATTAACGTTCAAAATGAATATTATAACATATTTACGTTTGAGAATCATCACAGTAACCGGTTAGTCTGCTGGTAATACGTTGACTTTGTATCATGAACCGGAGATTTTACAACACGCTGATCTGAACTGCTGCTTTTTCTCCGTCATTCATTCATAATGACACAAGACACTAAAAGGTAATGTGTGTGTGTGCGTGTTTTACATCTTACAGAAAGTTGATGTTTTTGCATCGTTATAGTCTAATCCTGTTATAGATCAACCAACAAAGTAAATTAAACAGTTTATTTAGAATTATCTACCTCGACCAGTTTATTAATAATCGCTCTGAAGAAGCAACTCTCAGCAGGACACGTCACAGAGTTTCACAGATCTGAATATTAACAGCATTTCCTCGTTATTGTCCTCTAAACATAGTATTGTGAGTTATAATGATAAAAGGCTTTTGAGTGTTATTGATATTTCTGCTCATTTATGCTTCAACCTCTTCATATTACAAATAAGTCTGAAGAAACCAACATGTGTCAGAGGTTCATCACACTTTTAGCAGTTTGCTCAATTAATCTATTTACCATTACTACTATTTACAGAAGATCACCACAGTTTTAACAAATTAAACTCATCATTAAAATATGAATTTGCATTTGAAGTGAAGAAGTCAGATGTTGCTACTGACCCCAAACCTGAGGACAGTATAATGGTCTGCAGGTATGGGGTCAAAAACATACATTAAAATGCATTAAAATGATACTCATTAACTTTTTATTTGACCTGTCATATTAGTATGAATATGTGAACTGTTTTACAAAGAATGTACTCTGTCTATGAAAACTGCAGTCAACTTGTTTTGTTTGGGCAAAGAGGGGGTTTGTTGCCAGGCAGCCAGTTAATCTTAACATGTTTCAATGTTTAACAGGACAATAATGATCAATGCAATTACCTTCAAACTTTTGAATGGTTACAAAAAATAGAACTAAAATGTTATTTTCTTTAATGACTCCAAAAACTGGAACATTTGAGAAAACTTTATGTGATTCGTTCATATTGTATTTCTTTTCATTTCATTTCATTTTCTTTTCATTTCAAGTCTTGTTGAACTAATTTGATCAAATTTAGGCCACAACAGTTCACATAGCTAAGATGCCATCATGGTGAAACCATATGTGACCCTAGTTGCTGTCTTGTTAGTGGCTATTGTTGATCCAAATAGATAAATAAAATAAATCACAATCCTTAGATTTACTCATACTTATTGTGGCCTCTAATAATAATAATATGCAGGGCTGATTTCCACTTGAATACAGAAGACTCAAAAGACATTTACCATCACAGCTCACAATAACAGCTTGAAAATGACCAGAAAATTCCAATAAGGTGAATGAGAAAGCAGGTTGATGGTCGTAGCTCAGTGCATCACAGTGAGTTCTGTGAAAACACCATCAGCATAAGCAGTAGGCAGAGAAGGTCAACACAGAGCTTGTAGTGAAGTGTGACACAGGCTGTATGTGATGTGTGAAGTTTGGGTAGATTTTCCTGCTCACACCTGTGATGACTGAACTTTGACCTCATGTGTTCATGACCCCTCCCCTCTGTCTCCTCTCACAGGGAGAAGATAATCTGCAGGATCCTTCTGCTCATCAGCCTGACCTCCTGTGTCTGTGGTTAGTTTACAACCTCAGTTCATCGTCCAAAAAGAGAAAAGTCAAAAGATTTGATGACTTTTGTCGTAAAATATATCAGTGAAAACCAGCTCTGGAAGATAACTAATTACATTTACCCAAGTATTGTCAATAAAATGTTTAGGTACTGGAGTATTTCCATCTTGTGCTACTTTATACTTCAACTCCACTACATATCAGAGGGAAATATTGTACTTTTATGGACTGCTTTTATTTGACAGCTTTAGTCCTTATAGTTACTTTTCATAATAACATTTTACACAAAACACATATGATCTGATTATAAATCCAACACATTATTAAAGATGAAATCAATAGTTTCCCACCTTTTTCTCTTGTGAGATGGTTATGTCTCCTTGTCATATTTCACATGGTTTTATTTTAATAACTGTTCAAATGATTCAATATTTCACCAAAAATCTAAGATTAGAAGATTAGAGAATGATCTCTGATCATGAGAAATGAGAAATAACATCTTCTGACAGCACAGAGATCATCATAGTAAACTAAATACCTCCACAGAAACCTGTATAGGTGGAGCTTAAAGGCTCACATGTTGAAGTTCTCAGTTTGTCTGGTCCTCACTTTCCCTCTCTGTCTCCTCAACAGGAACATTTGTAGTGAAAGTGACACAGACCTCCTATCAGGCAGAGGAGAACGACACTATCACACTGGAATGGATGTTTACAACCAAACCTGACAGTTCCTCCACCTCACTTTACATCTTCTGTCAACTGTTTACTGATGTTAAATCTTTGATCCTGTATCATGTACATGAGGGTGTTGAGTCTCCAGAGTCTCAGGATGGACAGTTTGCAGGACGAGTTCAGTGTGACAAAGACGCCCTCAGAGAAGGACGAATCAGACTTCATGTGTCCAGACTCAGGACTGATGACTCGGGTCTGTACCTGTGTGAAGTGAAAACAGATTATGGTGAAAGCTCTGGCAGGTGTCGACTCAATGTCACTGGTAAGATGATTCAGTAGAACTCAGAAAGCCTTTTTTAATTCATGTTATCAGTGATGTACAGACTGTTCGTGGATGCAAACATCACCAGGTTCAAGACCAAATGGTCCAGATTTTCATAAGTAGGAGAGTTAAATGTTGGAATAACAGAATTTTGTGAAATACAAGAACAATTATTATTATTTTCTGTCCTTTACAGCAGCTGTTGATCAGCCCAAAACTCAGAAACCTACTGTGAGATCACAACCAGAGAGTGGGGGAAGGATCAGCCTCTACGTTGGACTGACAGCAGCAGCTGTACTCACTGTCTGTGCTGGACTCTACTCTGCCTACAGACTCTGTTCTAAACATCATCACAGAGAAAACGAAGTGGTGTATGAGGCAGAAAACATTGATACAGCAGTATAGAAGTTGTGTTTCTCAGAGATCAGACTTCTGTCTGTCACTGCATCTTTTTATCTTCTGGGTCCATGAAGCTGCTTTTTCCTGCACATCCAACCAGACCTCTGACCTTTTCAACTGAGAGAACCCAGCAGGATGAGAGTGTGAGAGAGGAGAACAACATCTGATTAGACCCATCAGAACTAACAAAGTCAGTCTGGAGGATCATCTTTATGTAAGAGGGTCAATGAAGTTTTGGTTATTGTTCAATATTAAGAAGATCTTCATCAGCTTCTGCTGACGTGGCTGCTAGTCTTCCTGGAGTCTGTTACTGCACACAGTTTAAAACCAGACTGAAAGTGATACACAACCAAATAGAGATACATATAATTACAGTCATACAGGCTGTAGTGGAAAATTGCTTGATCATAAACACACAAAGAGGGCATTGTCAGGTCATGAAATAATGTAATCAATTAATACAATCAGAAGTATAATGCATCATAGTTCTGGAGACAAAGATGCCGCCTAGCTATCCTTTCTTTGTCTGACAAGATGGCACTCAGCCAGTCCTTTAAATACTATTGCACAGGTCATTACAGGTCATTAAACAACCCTCAGATAGAAACAAAAGACAAAAGTTCAACTAACCTAAGAACAGTCTTTCTTCATGACCATATATGACAGCACACAAGCGAACGCACCAAGTAGCATCACAAAATAACATTGCTATCATATTAAATTAAGAACAAACAACACCATCCTCTAAAGGCTTATCAGACTGACACATAGAAATCTGCATAACTATGATTTGTCACCACTGGCTCAGACAAATGTACAACAGAATAAACTGTTTTAACTATAAACACTCAACTGTCTCATTTTACACAACAAAGAACTAAGTTTATAACAGACACAGCACAAAGGAATTTGGAACACAAACTAACACTAAACTGAATTTAAGAACAGTATTTGTATCATGTATGATATATACAAGAAATGCATCACATGATAACCTACTATTCAGTTTTCTCTCAAGGTTTACGTATATTTTATTGCTTTCAGACCTGAGTCATACAACCAAGTCACAAAGTCTTTGTCACAAAGACTTTGTCCTTCCAACTTCTTTTTTAAGTGCCAGAAATATGTTGTACATGTTCATATCACTGTGGTTTTTAGTAATTAATAAATGTCAGTATTGCTGTCATCATATGTTACTAATGGGATGTTCCAAGGTCTTATCAAACCTGTCAGAAATAATATTTCTGACCTCTTCAGGTTATTTAAATTCTAGTTGAATGAACCTTTTGTCATATACTGTTTGTATTGAAAACATTCAATTTATAAATAAATCCCTGTTTCTATGAGAGAAGTTGTTATGAATCTTCTGTCTTTTATTATCAGAGTCCTGATTTTTCAAGACTGAAAAAATATTTTAGCTTGTCTGTAAAATATTTATTAAAAAGTATTTATCAATAATATTGCTGCTGTAGCATCTACGTACCTGCTCCTCATATCACCTGGTTATTAACCCTGATCTCAGCAGAGTTTTATATTTTTGTATTTACGATGTGATCTGGTGCTTTACTACAACCACAGAGACAAGTGGAGACAGTAACTTGATTGGCTGAGCTGCTCATAAGATGTTCTGACTAAATGGAAACAGCAAAATATGTGAATATATGTATATGTGAATATGACACCTGTCAATCAAGCAACACATCCCAAATGTGAAAGTTTTTAGCTTTTTAAACTTGAACTTGTTGAACAAATTGGTAAAAAAAAAAAAAAAAAAAAAAAAAAAAAAAAACTAACAAATACTTACTGTTAACTACGCTTGCTTGTAGTTTATAGTGGCATAAGAAAGTTAGTTAAACCTTCACTGATTATTGCATACACACTGACTCATATGCAAACCTGATTTACCTATATTTAACAGATATTCAGTCAAATTCAATGCCAGAGTTGTTTGTTGTAGTTTGATTAAAAGTCCAGAAGGTGGCGGTAAGCGCCTGCAGAATTAACTGTTGTCAGCAGCAGCACAAATAGCTGATGCACAAGAGAAAAAAGTGAGGGAGGGGGAGAGAGAGGGGCAGAAAAACAAATGAACGGAGTCCAGCATGTGTGCGAGCGAGTTTCACTTAGTTGAACTTGTGTTTTAATTATCATCCTCCTTAATGGGCTTATACGTAAGATATTGGTGTAACTATTTATTTGGCACTTAGCACAATTCATAGTGAGTAGCGGTTACAATAAGAAAGAAATGTATATTCACAGGTATCAACAAACATCAATATGACTCTGAATGAAGTTGTTTGTTTTCATAAATCTTCATTAACATTAACTTTAGACCATGAATACCATCAATATAACCATCGATGTGACACAATTCCTTAAACGGGAATAATAGTTGCTGGATTCAAGAGGTAGAGCGGGTCGTCCACTAATCAGAGGATCAGTGGTTCGAGCCCCGACTCCTCCTGTCCACATGTCAAAGGCCCTGTTTACATCTGGCATTAACCTCCGTCTCGGGTGATCCGATTACAAGCGGACAGCTCTAAGTACGGGTGTGAACGCACCCAAGACGCATTGAGGACGCATTGAGATCTGATCACTTAGACCACATTCGGAGGTGGTCTAGGCCGTATGTTGCCACATTCATAACAGTGTAAACGCAATGTGTCCTGGGCCACACTGATGGACCGCCTACTCAACTGACGTCCTCTGTTTTCCGGCAGACTAGACACGGAACGCTCCGTCCAAAGCTGTTCAACTTGATCGATAAAAGGATAAAGAAAGGCATCATTTTGTTTTTCCATTTTTCATGTGAATTAAAAAAAATGTAATCCAATCCCCGTTTTTTCCTGTTTTCCCCGTTCCTCTAACCCGTTTTCCTCATCAAATCGACAATCGGAATAGAAATTAAACCATTCATTTTCCGCAAAAAAAAAATTCAGAAGCTAAACGTTGCTGGATATTTTCCTCTGTCCTGTCAAGTTGATAACTACAGTTTTTAGTTTTGCTACACTGCTCAACATAATGGTTGCACCAGCACCCTGCGTGGTAGTTTGCTGCCATCGGTGTGTGAGTGAGCAGCAGAAACACAGTATAAAGAGCTTTGGATAATACAACTGTCTCCTCTCTGCAGGGAGAAGATGATCTGGATCCTGCTGCTCCTCGTTCTGGCCTCCTCTGTCTGTGGTTAGTTTGATGTTTAAGGCTCAGTACAGAATCGTCTCTACTGCTCAGATATAAAGAGTAGAAACTTTTCCACTTGTGCAACCGGTTATTATAAACCTTGATTGTTTCAGGCTGAAATTTGATAAAGATTGACGTCTTGGTGCCCAATAACTGCACACAATGTCTCATTTGTACCTCTCTCTCTCCTCTGCAGGGATGTTTGTGGTGAAAATGACTCAGACCTTCTATCAGACAGAGGAGAACGATAACATCACAATAAAATGGGACAGTCTGACCAAAACTGACATGTCTCACACCAGCCTGGTTTGTTTCTTCCAGTCAAAGCCTGTTAGGATTTAGTATGAGATGATAAACGGTGCTGAGGTCCCAGAGTCTCAGGATGAGCAGTTTACAGGACGGCTGCAGTGTGATGAAGACGCTCTGAGAGATGAAGGACAAATCAGACTTCATCTGTCCAGAGTCACGACTGATGACTCGGGGAATTACACGTGTGATCTGGCTGCTTATGACAAGATCCTGAAAAGATGGTGCTGGAGGCCTCTGGTGAGTCAGCAGAACTCTAACTAGTAAATATGTTGCATTAGGAAGAGTCTGAGAGTAACCTGCTGATTTACATCCACACAACATTTTGTCTTGAATGTGACTCAGACGCCTCATGGAGGGACCAGCCATGTCACATATCATACTTTTAAATGATTTTCTGTCATTTTTATAGTATTATAATGTTGGATATCTATGTTGAACATGGTCAAAGTTCCAAAACTTGTACATATGTAAAAATGTTGCCTTCAAGACAAAAGTCAGAGCTTCAACCTGCTCTGGACGCTCTGATTGCAACGTTACCTCTACTTCCCCACCAAACTGACATCAGGTTGTTCACACATATGAGCTAAAACTGCCTGAACTGAGGAGTCAGTATAAGATAAATAAGGAGGTTTTTGATATAAGTCATGCAAATATAATATATTCCAGTGGAGCCCCAGAATAAAAACATAGACCTGTAAATGTGCAAATGTTCCCTTTAACTAACATCTATTTATTTAGAGGGAAAAAAATGAGTTTCACATTTTGCTTTCTCTGTTTTTCTCTGAAGAAGAAGAAGAAACTTTTGTATAACATTAATGAAGTACAAAATTATTGTTATAAGAATGCAGTAATGATGTGCATTTGTACCTGTTTTATTGTGTCTATTTCATTTAATACATAAGCTAAATATATTGTATATGAGTGTGTTTAGCTTCCAGACAGGCAGCCTGTGTTTCAGTTGTCATTTTAAAAGCATCTCCTGCATTATGACCCAACAGTAACTAAACTGAAACATCAAGTCACATGATGTGACCTCCAGCTCGGGGCCTCGGCCTTAGAAATAAACGCCCTAGATCCACCCGAGCACAAGTCAGTGTGTGAAAGCATGAAACACTTCCTGCTCTAAACCACATTTTATCGTGTTCTGAAATCAAATGAAAGCAGCAGCAGCCTGGAGGAGAAGACAAACACATTCATTTCAAGTTCAAACTTGTTTTAATGACGTTGATGTGATGTAAAAAATGAGTTTTGCAATAATTTGTTGAAATCTTTGAACAGCTTTTTCAATTGTCCATAGAAATGTTTTTATTCTTCTGCAAAGCACTTTTAACTCTATGAAGCACTTTCTAACTTCAACATAAAATGTGACTGTTATTTTCTACAATGTTAAAGTAAAGCTTGACATGTTTATACTGTGTAAAATGACTGTGACTGTAGGAACATGGAGGGATTGTATTTTCTATTTTTTGTACTTTTGATATCTTCAGCTGTGTGTTTGCAGCAGTTTTGAGGATCTGATTTCTCTTTATTTTCAACATATGATCTCTGAATGTTTAATTATGTCATGAATCACTCATTAAATGTGTTCAGTCCACTGTCGACTCTACATGTTTCTTTAACCACAATAAACTACCAGGTAACCAGACAGCTTTAGTTACTTTTCAGATGAAGATTTGACACAATGGATAATATAAGAAGCTTTTAAAATACAACACATTGTTAAAGATGAAACCAGTGGTTTCCAACTTTTTGGCTTTTGATGTCTTACAAAAAGCAGTGTGTAGTCGGGGTTTCACACTCATAGACATTTCACATGTCTATGAGTTGTTAACAGCTCCACCAAATAGTGATTTTTCCCTCTAAACCTAAAGTTATTTTCATGTCAGTCATTAGTTTGTGTTTTCTGTTATTTGCAATGCTTTCAATATTTTAATGACTTATTAATAATTGTATTTTCCACAGCGTTAAAAACTGATATAAGTGAAATACATAAATACACCTCTTGTCTAGATCTGTCCATATTCTCGTCATTGATGCAGCTTGTAAATCACTTTGTAACTGTTTGAATATGAAAAAAAGTTTATCATCATTATTTTGTTGTTGCTGAATGTAGTTTTTGAGAACTTTGATGATAGACTCTGTAATCTTTGGCCTTCAGGCAGGTGAGGTCCTCAGTCAGACAGTTGGTGGATGTAGGTTTAAATAGACAGAACGAGACACATCACACAGATATGAGGAAGACACACCTGTTAGATGGTTTTAGACTGTTTAGATGTCTTGACACAGAATGTAAGATGATTATTAAACTTAAACGTCATAATTTATGCTCTAGTTTAACACTGTCTACACTCAGGAAGTGTACACACCGTGAAACCATAAATGTGCACGGGTTGATCCCTCCCAATAGCTGCAATTGTGGTATAAATACATCCACGGTGCACACTGTCTACACTCACTCAGGACTGCCCAATCGCGTTCAAATGAAAACCCGTTCGGATGCAGACTCTGACCTACATATTTCACACAACCTTACTGAAACCCACTCCATCTCCGTGGAAAGATTTAATGTTACTTTCGTGATGGAATAACTTCACTGACCCTTTTTCGCTTTTTGGGTCGATTTCGCTCCGTCTTCTTCTTCTGCTGACAGTTTCAATGTAAAAGGTAAGAGGAGGAGGAGTGGAGGGTTTCTGGAGCTTCATGTCAACCTTCTCACAACAGTTACTGACTTCATGTTTTACTACAGAATTCATCAAAATATCTGAATATTATTCAGCTAAAACATGAATATTCCTGCACATTGACCTCTGAGATTTTGTTCCCACAAACAGAATCAACATGAGTTGATCTATTCTATTATTATTATTATTATTATTATTATTATTATTATTATTATTATTATTATTATTGTGAATCTGAAAAACTCCGCTCAGGTCATCCCCACTCAATCAGTCCACAATGAGGTGCACCTGGTCCAGGGAGGAAAAGGGTTAAATGCTCCAGGTTCCTGCTGCTGAGAGGCTTCTTGTTTGCGTACTGCTGGTTTTGCCTCTCAGTCTGGGATTTTATGTTATTTAGTTTATCTGTTGTATTTTGATTGTTTACAGCATTTATTTAGTCTCCTGGTTGTTTTGTATGTTTTTGTTAATAAATCCCATGGTTTGGTTGTTTTAAAAGGTGTTTTACTTTGTTAAGAGTTTTATTTTGGGTAAATGGTGGATTGATGTTCGCCCCATAGGGCTGACCAAGGGTGGGGTGTAACAAGCACAAAGCTGTAACCTGCAGCCAGGTGAGGATCTCTAAACAAGATGAGCTGACTTCCAGTGAAGAGCTCCCTCTGCTGGTCTTTATCCTTAATACCAGTGTCAACAACTCAAAGCTTTTCTCTCAAACATACATGTGAAAGACTGATAATCAATAACAGACAGTAAACAAGAGCTTGCTGTAACAGACAGGATTAAAAACAGCAACAGTAAATCTCAGTTTCAACTACACATTACAATAAAACAACAAAGCTCTATGATGAGAAGTTCAACAAACATGATAGATAATATATACTATAGACAGGTTATAACTATTATGGAGTGCAGCCAGTGTTTTACAGCAGGGAGAAGCTGTGACATCAGCAGAGCCTTAAAGATTCACATCAGACCAGACTCACCAAATAAAGAAATTCAACACATCAAAATATCCTCACAAGTACAAACAAAAAGCTGAAATGTGGAATATGTGAATATTTGAGCTGAATTTATTCATACTGTTCTCATCAACCAAAGAACATTTAATCTGTTAACTAAGTCTTTATGATCAAAACACCGACATCTAAATGAAGAGTTTCTATTAAACGTAATGTTGTTGGTCAAACATCTGATCCAACAAGTTGATTTCTATGAGTTAAACTGACTGTGTGAAGCAAATGCAACAGACAGAAACCAGCAAGGCCTACTTTAGTCTCTGCACAAAACCACAATACTTATCTGTAACCTTAGTGCAACCCAACTACTTCTCTGATTGGTCCTAAAGAGGAGGAAATGTCACACAGTTTCCTCTGTGGCAGTTGTGACACATTTATTTTGACAGTTTATTTCTGTGAAACTTTCCTCTCAGCATTTGCTTCATCTGCAGGTCGTCAACTCAGTGATCTGAACTACTGTCCTCTGAATCTGTTATTGATTAAGGATGAAGACATAAAAGGTAATGCGTATGTTTTATATCTTACAGAAAGTTGGTGTTTTTGCTTCATTATAGTTTAATCCTGTTATAGAGTAACCAACAAAGTGGCCTAAACTAAACTGTGTATTCATGATCTCCTACTCGATCTGCTCACTCTGAGTCGTTATTTTTGTTATAATAGTGGCCTCTAACTCTAAAACGGACATTAGCAGGTTAAATATGAGATTTTTTTTTAAATGTGACAAAATGTCATTTCCATCGCTTTGTTTATTGTGATGTAAAAGACATTTTGTAATGAAAATGAAAATGTGTGTTATAAATGCTTTTCAGTTGGTTTATATCACTGAAAATATTGTATATTAAATTAAACAATTAAACAAAACACTTAAGCAGCTAATTCATATTGTATGGTACTGAAGTCATCTTCATTACAACTCATATTTTTAAGTCAAATTCACAAAAAACATAATCACAGTTATATTTTGTAGTTTTGAAGATTGTGCAGTTATGGTTACAATTAATTTATAGAACTGGAAAACTTGTGATTGTGCCATGTAAGAAATTAATTAAAATACTTCAGTGAAACAGTTGAAAGTTGTTTTTATCTTAACAATGTAAGAATATTATCTTTAAAATCCTGAAAATAAATACATTTATACATTTTGGCACATCTGTGTGTGAAATTTCATTAAATGTTTTGAAAACATGAGGTATGTTAATAATTTTGTTTAAAATACACCTTTGTGTGGTGTGATGGAAATTATGATTTCCTCTGAATGTTTGAATTAAATGACAAAAATTATATATTATTTGAACAATTTCATCAGGAAGTGTTTCTACACAGGATGGAGAAGTAAAACACATCAATACATTTCTATAAGTATGTGTTAGATTTTATAAAAGTTTCCAGACCAAAATGGACCATAGTTGAAAAATGTCCAACCAAAACTAAAACTAAAGTAAAGCATCCTATGGAACCACTGAACATTTGACTGTTTGTTAAATTTAAAAAGTTTCACGCTGTGAAGAAGAACTTCAGCTCTGCCTGCCGCTTACAAAACAAAGAGGAAGTGTTTATGTCTTTGATGTGTGAGAGACCTGTTGATTTCAACTTTATCATCATCACACAACATACTGAGACAACGAAATGCAGTTGCATCTCACCAAAAGTGCAATTACAAACATCATGTACAGAATATAAAAATATTTAGTGCAAGTGGATCTGAATAACAAATGTATATGAATGGTTGTATTATACACAAGGATATACATAACAGATAAATAATAAATATTATGGGTTAGGATCAATATGTACAATAAAATATATATTGATATATATAGATTAGTGATGGTGCACTTCATATGAGTGGTGGAGTTCAGCAGCTGTTCTTGAGTCTGCTGGTGTTGTTTGAGTCTTTAATGAAGCACATTTGAGTTTTACCTAAACTAAACACTGGTGTGATTATGTCTTTTATGTTAGTTGAAAGCAGTGGTTTTCCTTGATAACTATCCTATGAAGTCAGTATTTTCTGGTTCTTAATCTGGAAACAAATCTGATGATAATTGAGGATAATTAGGTGTCACAATTCTCTTAGTTTTGGATCAAACTTCGTATCAGGTGTAATGTGCATATTTGTATAGATATATTAGTTTCACTTAATGTGTAGCTGCTGTGACAAACTTTCATTGTTGAGATTTTTGGCGCCATCTTGTGACAGAAATACATGACTGCAACAGAGGCTTTTAAATGTTAAATGTATTCAGAAATAAACTCCAGATTTCTGTAATTTACAATAGAAATGACTAATGTTTGTGTGGTTTTAGTCCACATTGTTTCTGACATGAGAATCGAGGTTTGATGTTGTAGATTTTCCTTCTCACACCTGTGATGACTGAACTTTGACCTCATGTGTTCATGACTCCTCTCCTCTGTCTCCTCTCACAGGGAGAAGATGATCTGCAGGATCCTTCTGCTCATCAGCCTGACCTCCTGTGTCTGTGGTTAGTTTACATCCTCAGTTCATCATCCAAAAAGAGAAAAGTCAGAAGATTTGATGACTTTTGTCATAAAATATATCAGTGAAAACATCAACAGAACTATTAAAGATGCTCTATATTCAGTTATTGCTTAGATTGTATTTATTATTGGTATCAATCATGACCTTTTTACTGGTGTATTTTAAATACTTTCCCTCTCTGTCTCCTCAATAGGAACATTTGTAGTGAACGTGACACAGACCTCCTATCAGGCAGAGGAGAACCACAACATCACACTGGAATGGATGTTTACAACCAAACCTGACAGTTCCTCCACCTCACTTAACATCTTCTGTCACCTGTTTAATGGTGTTAAACCCTTGATCCTGTATCTTGTACATAAGGGTGTTGAGGTCTCAAAGTCTCAGGATGGACAGTTTGCAGGACGAGTTCAGTGTGACAAAGACGCCCTCAGAGAAGGACGAATCAGACTTCATGTGTCCAGACTCAGGACTGATGACTCGGGTCTGTACCTGTGTGAAGTGTTCACAGATTATGGTGAAAGCTCTGACAGATGTCAACTCAATGTCACTGGTAAGATGATTCAGTAAAACCTTTTTTAATTCATGTTATCAGTGATGTACAGACTGTAATGATAAACTTTATGAATTTGGTTGAACTTACCAGCCACTGTTTTATTTGGTTAGATTTATAAATACATGTGGACACAAACATCATCAGGTTCAGACCCAATTAGTCCAGATTTTAATTTTGGACTTTAACAAGTGTAAAGTGTCAAAAGTAGGAGAGTTGAATGTTGGGATAACAGAATTTGTGGAATACAAGTACATTTTTTTTCTGTCCTTTACAGCAGCTGTTAATCAGCCCAAACCTCAGAGTCGGGGAAGTCTGATTACTCACAGCAGCTCTATTCTCTATCTGTGCTGGACTCTATTTTGCCTTCAGACTTTGTTTTATTAAATCTCCTGATAAGACAGAAAGACAGATCAGCCTCTACGTTGGACAGCAGCTGTACTCGCTGTCTGTGCTGGACTCTACTTTGCCTTCAGACTCTGTTCTAAACGTCATGACACAGAAAACGTAGTGGTATATGAGACAGGAAACAGTGATGCTGCTGTATAGAAGTTGTGTTTTTCAGAGATCAGACTTCTGTCTGTCACTGTCTTTTTACCTTCTGGGTCCATGAAGCTGCTTTTTCCTGCACATCCAACCAGACCTCTGACCTTTTCACCTGAGAGAACCCAGCAGGATGAGAGTGTGAGAGAAGAGAACAACATCTGATTAGATTCATCAGGACTAACAAGGTCTGTCTGGAGGATCCACCTTTTCTTTCAGAGTGGATGTAAATAATAAGAGTAAATAATGCTTCAGTATAAATGATACTTCTTTTTTCCCGGATGTGCCATGTTTGGGGCAGAAAAAGTAACATAAAAATGACAGTTTTGGAAAAATTACTTCACAAGACAAGACATCTAAACAGTCACCTTCTGAGCAGTGTGGCTGCCTCCATTTCTTGTGATGTGACTCGTCCTGTTGCTTCGTTAAAAGCTACAATCAGCAGATTTATCTGAGCAAGGACCTCGTCGGTCTGATAGTCAAAGATTCAGCTGTTTGTGGCTTATTGAGAGCTTTGAGAGACCACTGAGCTTCATGCTGCCAGCTGACCTGCATGATGAAGTTCTGCCTGATCTGAGGAAGACTGTTTCCAGACAACACAGCCGTCTGACAGTCGTCCCTCATGAGGACTGTCCCTGCAGCTTATTGTGATGATGAGGAGTTCCAAGCTCTTGTCAGAAATAATAATTCATCTCTATTTAAGTTGTAAGGTTTGCAAAATGTAATTTAACAATGAATTATCTTTCCTCATGTACAGTTTATAATGTGTATATATTGTAAATAAATCCCTGTTTATATGAGAGAAGTTGTTATGACTCTTCTGTATCTTTTAAACCAGCAATGACAGCATAATTGTGCATCCTGATCTTTAATCCAACCCAGTGAACGAGTTGTGATGTACAAACTTCAAACAAGTTACAAGTATGCAAGTCCTTTTAGCCAAGTTACTACTAATCACATATAATTTACTACTTGTTACTACTCTAAGTATGCCGTACTGTTATGTATTTATACATGTTCTTCACTGGATTATGACTCCATAAATTAAGAAGTCCTTCACACTTTAGACAAACTCAACACAGATTCTGCAGTAAGAGTTCATGTGAGGCTCTGCTCTCAATCTTTATTGACACAAAAGGTAAAACATCTTGTTTTATTGTGATCTTCACACAAAGCAGAAACACAAAAATGGATGTTAAAAGAAAAGCAGATACGATATAAAAAATAGTTCCAGAGAAAGAATCTAACATGAGCAAAAATAAAAACAATTTTGTATCAAAAATTACTTAAAACAGCTTTTTCATTTGTGGAGACAATTCAACAGACCACCTGAAAAATCTCAGTCAGCAAAGACAAATCCTAAAAAGTGCTGCAGTATTGATAAAGGGACTTAACATTTTAAACATTGGAAAAAACTTAAAACAACAGATTCTTCAATTTGTATGTCTTCATTTCTTAGTGTAATATGTTGTAATATATATTAACACACAAAAATAATCAGTCAGATCACACTGATATTTAAATTACAATCAAATATCAAAGATAAAACACATGACAGCAGCAGATCTCTGTGATCCATCTGTTACATTTGAAGGAGTCTAAAGGTGTAAATGAGCAAACAGCTGTAACCTGCAGCCAGGTGAGGATCTCTAAACAAGATGAGCTGACTTCCAGTGAAGAGCTCCCTCTGCTGGTCTTTATCCTTAATACCAGTGTCAACAACTCCAAGCTTTTCTCTCAAACATACATGTGAAAGACTGATAATCAATAACAGACAGTAAATAAGAGCTTGCTGTAACAGACAGGATTAAAAACAGCAACAGTAAATCTCAGTTTCAACTGCACATTACAATAAAACAACAAAGCTCTATGTTGAGACGTTAAAGAAACATCATAAATGGGAAACACTGTAAATAGGCTGTTATTATTATGGAGTGCAGCCAGTGTTTTACAGCAGGAAGATGCTCGGCTTATTTAGATCAACACTGTGACATCAGAGCCTTAAAGATTCACATCAGACCAGAAAGCAAAAAGCAACTGCAGCCATTCAAGTGAAAGTATACAACTTTATCATCCTTTATCATAATAATAACATAGTTTATTTTTTAACCCTCATATTTATTCAGTTATTTTTTCAAATTTAAAGTAAAGACTCTGTCCTCCTGAAGCTCACCAAATAAAGAAATTCAACACATCAAAATATCCTCACAAGTACAAACAAGCTGAAATGTGGAATATATGAATATTTGAGTTGAATCTATTCATTAAACTCATCAACCAAATAACATTTATTCTGTTAAGTCTTTATGATCAAATCACTGACATCTACGCTAAATGAAGAGTTTCTATTAAACGTAATGTTGTTGGTCAAACATCTGATCCAACGAGGGGAAAGCTGAGCGTTTCTCATCATGTACTGAAGCTGAAGGTGGAAAACTGTTGAGACTCCTGATACTGATCTTACTTTCAGTTTCTGTTACTGGCTGTGTGACGAAACAAAGCGGGAAAAGCTCAAAGGTAACGGCGGGAAACACCATTTTCGGTGGTGTAGTCTGTACACCACTATAACATCTTAAAGTTTATTAACGTTTAAAATGAATATTATAACATATTTACGGTTGAGAATCAACCGTAACCGGAGATTTTACAACGCGCTGATCTGAACTGCTGCTTTTTCTCCGTCATTCATTCATAATGACACAAGACACTAAAGGTAGTGTGTGTGTGTGTGTGTGTGTGTGTGTGTGTGTGTGTGTGTGTGTGTGTGTGTGTGTGTGTGTGTGTGTGTGTGTGTGTGTGTGTTTTACATCTTACAGAAAGTTGATGTTTTTGCATCGTTATAGTCTAATCCTGTAATAGATCAACCAACAAAGTAAATTAAACAGTTTATTTAGAATGATCTACCTCGACCAGTTTATTAATAATCACTCTCAGCAGGACACGTCACAGAGTATCACAGATCTGAATATTAACAGTATTTCCTCGTTATTGTCCTCTAAACATAGTATTGTGAGTTGTAATGATAAAAGGCTTTTGAGTGTTATTGATATTTCTGCTCATTTATGCTTCAACCTCTTCATATTACAAATAAGTCTGAAGAAACCAACATGTGTCAGAGGTTCATCACACTTTTAGCATTTTGCTCAATTAATCTATTTACAATTACTACTATTTACAGAAGATCACCACAGTTTTAACAGATTAAACTCATCATTAAAATATGAATTTGCATTTGAAGTGAAGAAGTCAGATGTTGCTACTGACCCCAAACCTGAGGACAGTATAATGGTCTGCAGGTATGGGGTCAAAAACATACATTAAAATGCATTAAAATGATACTCATTAACTTTTTATTTGACTTGTCATATTAGTATGAATATGTGAACTGTTTTACAAAGAATGTACTCTATCTATGAAAACTGCAGTTAACTTGTTTTGTTTGGGCAAAGAGGGGGTTTGTTGCCAGGCAGCCAGTTAATCTTAACATGTTTCAATGTTTAACAGGACAATAATGATCAATGTAATTACCTTCAAACTTTTGAATGGTTACAAAAAATAGAACTAAAATGTTATTTTCTTCAAAGACTCCAAAAACTGGAACATTTGAGAAAACTTTATGTGATTCGTTCATATTGTATTTCTTTTCATTTCATTTCATTTTCTTTTCATTTCAAGTCTTGTTGAACTAATTTGATCAAATTTAGGCCACAACAGTTCACATAGCTAAGATGCCATCACGGTGAAACCATATGTGACCCTAGTTGCTGTCTTGTTAGTGGCTATTGTTGATCCAAATACATAAATAAAATAAATCACAATCCTTAGATTTACTCATTTTTATTGTAGCCTCTAATAATAATATGCAGGGCTGATTTCCACTTGAATACAGAAGACTCAAAAGACATTTACCATCACAGCTCACAATAACAGCTTGAAAATGACCAGAAAATTCCAATAAGGTGAATGAGAAAGCAGGTTGATGGTCGTAGCTCAGTGCATCACAGTGAGTTCTGTGAAAACACCATCAGCATAAGCAGTAGGCAGAGGAGGTCAACACAGAGTTTGTAGTGAAGTGTGACACAGGCTGTATGTGATGTGTGAAGTTTGGGTAGATTTTCCTGCTCACACCTGTGATGACTGAACTTTGACCTCATGTGTTCATGACTCCTCTCCTCTGTCTCCTCTCACAGGGAGAAGATGATCTGCAGGATCCTTCTGCTCATCAGCCTGACCTCCTGTGTCTGTGGTTAGTTTACATCCTCAGTTCATCATCCAAAAAGAGAAAAGTCAAAAGATTTGATGACATTTGTCATCAAATGTATCAGTGAAAACCAGCTCTGGAAGATAACTAATTACATTTACCCAAGTATTGTCAATAAAATGTTTAGGTACTTTAGGCACCATCTTGTGCTACTTTATACTTCAACTCCACTACATATCAGAGGGAAATATTGTACTTTTATGGACTGCTTTTATTTGACAGCTTTAGTCCTTATAGTTACTTTTCATAATAACATTTTACACAAAACACATATGATCTGATTATAAATCCAACACATTATTAAAGATGAGATGGTTGTGTCTCCTTGTCATATTTCACATGGTTTTATTTTAATAACTGTTCAAATGATTCAATATTTCACCAAAAATCTAAGATTAGAAGATTAGAGAATGATCTCTGATCATGAGAAATGAGAAATAACATCTTCTGACAGCACAGAGATCATCATAGTAAACTAAATACCTCCACAGAAACCTGTATAGGTGGAGCTTAAAGGCTCACATGTTGAAGTTCTCAGTTTGTCTGGTCCTCACTTTCCCTCTCTGTCTCCTCAACAGGAACATTTGTAGTGAAAGTGACACAGACCTCCTATCAGGCAGAGGAGAATGACAACATCACACTGGAATGGATGTTTACAACCAAACCTGACAGTCCCTCCACCTCACTTTACATCTTCTGTCAACTGTTAACTGATGTTAAACCCTTGATCCTGTATCATGTACATGAGGGTGTTGAGTCTCCAGAGTCTCAGGATGGACAGTTTGCAGGACGAGTTCAGTGTGACAAAGATGCCCTCAGAGAAGGACGAATCAGACTTCCTGTGTCCAGACTCAGGACTGATGACTCGGGTCTGTACCTGTGTGAAATGAAAACAGATTATGGTGAAAGCTCTGGCAGATGTCGACTCAATGTCACTGGTAAGATGATTCAGTAGAACTCAGAAAGCCTTTTTTAATTCATGTTATCAGTGATGTACAGACTGTTCGTGGACGCAAACATCACCAGGTTCAAGACCAAATGGTCCAGATTTTCATAAGTAGGAGAGTTAAATGTTGGAATAACAGAATTTTGTGAAATACAAGAACAATTATTATTATTTTCTGTCCTTTACAGCAGCTGTTGATCAGCCCAAAACTCAGAAACCTACTGTGAGACCACAACCAGAGAGTTGGAGAAGGATCAGCCTCTACGTTGGACTGACAGCAGCAGCAGCTGCCTATGCTGGACTCTACTTTGCCTACAGACTCTGTTCTAAACGTCATGACAGAGAAAACGTAGTGGTATATGAGACAGGAAACAGTGATGCTGCTGTATAGAAGTTGTGTTTCTCAGAGATCAGACTTCTGTCTGTCACTGCATCTTTTTACCTTCTGGGTCCATGAAGCTGCTTTTTCCTGCACATCCAACCAGACCTCTGACCTTTTCACCTGAGAGAACCCAGCAGGATGAGAGTGTGAGAGAAGAGAACAACATCTGATTAGATTCATCAGGACTAACAAGGTCTGTCTGGAGGATCCACCTTTTCTTTCAGAGTGGATGTAAATAATAAGAGTAAATAATGCTTCAGTATAAATGATACTTCTTTTTTCCCAGATGTGCCATGTTTGGGGCAGAAAAAGTAACATAAAAATGACAGTTTTGGAAAAATTACTTCACAAGACAAGACATCTAAACAATCACCTTCTGAGCAGTGTGGCTGCCTCCATTTCTTGTGATGTGACTCGTCCTGTTGCTTCGTTAAAAGCTACAATCAGCAGATTTATCTGAGCAAGGACCTCGTCGGTCTGATAGTCAAAGATTCAGCTGTTTGTGGCTTATTGTATCATGAACCGGAGATTTTACAACGCGCTGATCTGAACTGCTGCTTTGTCCCTGTCATTCATTCATAATGACACAAGACACTAAAGGTAATGTGTGTGTGTGTGTGTGTGTGTGTGTGTGTGTGTGTGTGTGTGTGTGTGTGTGTGTGTATGTGTGTGTGTGTGTGTGTGTGTGTGTGCGTGTGTTTTACATCTTACAGAAAGTTGATGTTTTTGCATCGTTATGGTCTAATCCTGTAATAGATCAACCAACAAAGTAAATTAAACAGTTTATTTAGAATTATCTACCTCGACCAGTTTATTAATAATCACTCTGAAGAAGCAACTCTCAGCAGGACACGTCACAGAGTATCACAGATCTGAATATTAACAGCACTTCCTCGTTATTGTCCTCTAAACATTGTATTGTGAGTTATAATGATAAAAGGCTTTTGTGTGTTATTGATATTTCTGCTCATTTATGCTTCAACCATATTACAAATAAGTCTGAAGAAACCAACATGTGTCAGAGGTTCATCACACTTTTAGCATTTTGCTCAATTACTATTTACAGTAGATCACCATAGTCTTAACAGATTAAACTCATCATTAAAATATGAATTTGCATTTGTAGTGAAAAAGTCAGATGTTGCTACTGGCCACCATATGTCACCCTAGTTGCTGTCTTGTTAGTGGCTATTGTTGATCCAAATAAATAGGCCTAAAGTCATGCTCCGGTGGCACACTGCAAGCGTCAGATTTGAAATTCCAACAACACAGAAACCACACAAATGCAGTGAATTTGATGCACAAATCTGACTTCAAGGCTACAAATGTATTTTATTTACTGCTTGGCCATTCATATGTATCACATAAACCACTGCACCACATGGCTAATGTGGTAATAATAATACAACATGTGACAACATGTTGACAAAAAATCAGCATATTTACTGTAAAGAATTTACTGTTTCACGCCATTTTCACATCTTTGTAAACTGGTTTTAACATTAACATGAACGGAAACTGTCAAGAAGGACAAACAATGAATGAGGTTAAACTACAACATTGATCAGGCTGATTAGTTAAAGGGGACATATCATGCTTTTAATTGATTTTCTGTCATTTTTACAGTGCTATAATGTTGGATATCTATGTTAAACATGGTCAAAGTTCCAAAACTTGCACATTTGTAAAAATGTTGCCTTCAAGACAAAAGTCAGAGCTTCAACCTGCTCTGGACGCTCTGATTGCAATGTTACCTCTACTTCCCCACCAAACTGACATCAGGTTGTTCACACATATGAGCTAAAACTGCCTGAACTGAGGGGTCAGTATAAGATAAATAATGAGTTTTTTGAACTGTAAATAATGCAAATATGTTCCAGTAGAGCCCCAGAATAAAAGTATTAACCTGGAAATGTGCAAATGTTCCCTTTAACGTACATCTATTTATTTAGAGGAAAAAAAGTTTCAAAAAAGAAAAGAAAGAGTTTCACATTTTGTTTTTTCTGTTTTTTTCTGAAAAAGAAGAAGAAACTTTCTGTTCTGTTATGAAGCACAAAATGCTGGTTAATCCAATATGAATATGTTATATGAACTCATTTTCACTTGATCCAAGTAATCTACAGAAAAACAAAGTTTGTTTCCACGTCAGGCAGCTCAGCAGCCTTTGGCTCATATGTAAATAAGCTTTGTTATAGCACCACCATCTGGCCAAATGCTGTCATTATTGTTACATGACTGGCAGCTGATTGCTGTTACTGTAAAACATTCTATGTGAGAAGAATATTTACTAATTGATTTATGTTCTTCATTTCTACATTTGCTGAATGAATATAAATGTTCTCCAACCTACTTATGATTGATTGATGCACCTGATATCAGATACAAACACTTGTTTTCTGTCTTCTTGCAGGTGTAAAACACACACCAGGAGGTCCAAAGAAGAAGAAGTTAACTGAAGAAGAAGAAGAAGAAGTTAACTGACTTGTGCTCCACCCGAGCACAAGTCAGTGTGTGAAAGCATGAAACACTTCCTGCTCTAAACCACATTTCATCGTGATCTGAAGTCAAATGAAAGCAGCAGCAGCCTGGAGGAGAAAACAAACACATTCATTTAAAGTTCAAACTTGTTTTAATGACGTTGATGTGATGTAAAAAATGAGTTAATTGCAATAATTTGTTGAAATCTTTGAACAGCTTTTTCAAATGTCCATAGAAATGTTTTTATTCTTCTGCAAAGCACTTTTAACTCTATGAAGCACTTTCATAAAATGTGACTGTTATTTTTACAATGTTAAAGTAAAGCTTGACATGTTTATACTGTGTAAAATGACTGTGACTGTAGGAACATGGAGGGATTGTATTTTCTATTTTTTGTACTTTTGATATCTTCAGCTGTGTGTTTGCAGCAGTTTTGAGGATCTGATTTCTCTTTATTTTCAACATATGATCTCTGAATGTTTAATTATGTCATGAATCACTCATTAAATGTGTTCAGTCCACTGTCGACTCTACATGTTTCTTTACTTTAACCACAATAAACTACCAGGTAACCAGACAGCGAGCAGTGGTGGAATGTAACTAAGTACATTTATTTGAATATGTTATATGAACTCATTTTCACTTGTATACTCAGGAAGTGTACACACCGTGTATACACTTCTGGGAAGTGTCCTGCGCTCAGGAAATGTATTACAGAAAATGGTTTTAGTGTGTACACCAATTCTCCAACCTACTTATGATTGATTGATGCACCTGATATCAGATACAAACACTTGTTTTCTGTCTTCTTGCAGGTGTAAAACACACACCAGGAGGTCAAAAGAAGAAGAAGTTAGATCATATGATTGAAACAAAGTTAAAACAACTCTCGGAGCTGCAAACTGCAGAGTTCTAATAGTTGCTGGTCTAATATTTCTAGTAGATGCAGTATGCGTTTGTTGAGGTAAAAGAAGGTATGTTTACTTTTCCTGTTTAAAATGGAACTATTTTGTGTGTTATGATTTGTATGTGAAATCACTTTGTTTGCACTTATCGTTGTCTCGTGTCAATCCTACAGATCAAGACCAGGATAGAAGTTTCTTCACTGAGCTTCTGATAAAGATCAGTACCAAGAGTGAGTCATATCAACTCATTCAGCTGAACCACTTCCATCAGATCCAAACTACTAGAGGGAAACATCATACTTAATGTGTGGTTGACTTCATCCTCACAGTAACAGTGTTGATCAGAGAAGTGAGTGTTTGGTGTGTCAGCTTGTCTTCTTTGTGATGTTTTTCCTTCCTCTCACTGATTCTAATACAACTTACAGACAATAACTTCAACTTAATGATGATGTGTAATCCATCACAGACAACTAGATGCTTTTATTCATTTTGTTTCTAAGTCTCACAGCAGCCAAGTTACTGTAAAATAATAGTCTGAAATAATTCACAACACATATTTACAAAAATATCTATTTTTTGCCTCCTGACTTTGATGTTTGTGCTGTTCAGCATCGACTCTCAAGTCCAGAGTCTCTAAACTGCATCATATGCAATAATAAAACAGCATCACCATTAACATTAACCAAACTATTTTTAAATACTTGTTTACTGTGATGCACATTTCTCAAACAAGTTACAAGTTTCTGCACTGAAACAAGCTTGTGCTCCATACCAGCACTTGTACCTCACTTACTTCTTATCATACAAACATTTACTGCTTATTATTGTTATAAGAATGCAGTAATGATGTGTATTTGTACATGTTTTATTGTGTCTATTTCATATTTAATACATAAGCTAATTATATTGTATATGAGTGTGTTTAGCTTCCAGCCAGGCAGCCTGTGTTTCAGTTGTCATTTTAAAAGCATCTCCTGCATTATGACTCAACAGTAACTAAACTGAAACATCAAGTCACATGATGTGACCTCCAGCTCGGGGCCTCGGCCTTAGAAATAAACGCCCTAGATCCACCCGAGCACAAGTCAGTGTGTGAAAGCATGAAACACTTCCTGCTCTAAACCACATTTCATCGTGTTCTGAAGTCAAATGAAAGCAGCAGCAGCCTGGAGGAGAAAACAAACACATTCATTTAAAGTTCAAACTTGTTTTAATGACGTTGATGTGATGTAAAAAATGAGTTAATTGCAATAATTTGTTGAAATCTTTGAACAGCTTTTTCAATTGTCCATAGAAATGTTTTTATTCTTCTGCAAAGCACTTCTAACTCTATGAAGCACTTTCTAACTTCAACATAAAATGTGACTGTTATTTTCTACAATGTTAAAGTAAAGCTTGACATGTTTATACTGTGTAAAATGACTGTGACTGTAGGAACATGGAGGGATTGTATTTTCTATTTTTTGTACTTTTGATATCTTCAGCTGTGTGTTTGCAGCAGTTTTGAGGATCTGATTTCTCTTTATTTTCAAAATATGATCTCTGAATGTTTAATTATGTCATGAATCACTCATTAAATGTGTTCAGTCTACTGTTGACTCTACATGTTTCTTTACTTTAACCACAATAAACTACCAGGTAACCAGACAGCGAGCAGTGGTGGAAAGTAACTAAGTACATTTATTTGAATATGTTATATGAACTCATTTTCACTTGTACACTCAGGAAGTGTACACACCGTGTATACACTTCTGGGAAGTGTCCTGTGCTCAGGAAATGTATTATATAGTGTGTACACCAAACCAAGACTCTGACCTACATGTTTCACACAACCTTACTGAAACCCATAGGCTACGTTATTGTGGATTTTTTTAGTCATCCTCACTCTCTTCGTTTTTCAAAGGACATCTACGTGTTTTTGCAAGAGTAGCGTTGCTCCATTAAGGAATAAGGCAGTGCGCGTGTGTGTGTATGTGTGTGTAAATGTGCGTGTGTAGTTGCGCGACATCTGCTAGAGCTCCGACCATAATTTGTTCTCACTGTACACAGGTACAGACCTGAGTCATCAGTCTTGAGTCTGGACACATGAAGTCTGATTCGTCCTTCTCTGGGGGCGTCTTTGTCACACTGAACTCATCCTGCAAACTGTCCATCCTGAGACTCTGAGACTCAACACCCTCATGTACATGATACAGGATCAAGGATTTAACATCAGTTAACAGTCGACATAAGATGTTAAGTGAGGTGGAGGAACTGTCAGGTTTGGTTTTAAACATCCATTCCAGTGTGATGTTGTCGTTCTCCTCTGCCTGATAGAAGGTCTGTGTCACTTTCACTACAAATGTTCCTGTTGAGGAGACAGAGAGGGAAAGTGAGTGAATTGCAAGATTGCATTTTTACCACCTTTAATAATATGTTATTTATATTTATGGATATTAAAGTAAAGTTGTAAACTAACCACAGACACAGGAGGTCAGGCTGATGAGCAGAAGGATCCTGCAGATCATCTTCTCTCCGTAAGAGGAGACAGAGGAGAGGAGTCATGAACACATGAGGTCAAAGTTCAGTCATCACAGGTGTGAGAAGATAAGTCAGGTTTCATTCATGCATCACAACAAGTCTTCATGTTCATCAGCTTTATCACATATGACTGACCAAAGGACTTTCATTCAGGTTATCCTGCAGACTACAGTTTCTTCTTCTGTGAAAACATTTCAAGTTAAAAAGCCTTTCTCAGGTGTCTGTGTGCAGTGATGTAATTGTGCAGGTTAAGTTGATTACAGTATTTGAAGTTGCAGTTAATAATATTTCACTGTTCTTTGCACAAATGGGGGCTGATACTGGTTCCTGGAGATGTGATATACTTACGTCTCCTCCCAGCAGATTCGAGAGAGAAGCGAGGAAGAGACTCAAGGACAGAGAGTGCAGATTGTGCAGGTCCAGGTACGTCACAGCCGGGTTACGGGTGTTGCCAAAGTTGTCCAAAGTTAGCAACAATGGGTTAGCCTAACCTGCAGGCGGTAAACAGAAAAATAGAGAATGGAGAGATGTGGAAATGTGGAAAACTTGCTTCCATTTGGAAGTCACGTCTAAAGAGAGTAAAGGAGGCAGAAATAATCAGCGTCAGAAGAGACTTAAGCATGAGGAAGTAAGTAAGAAATGTTATGATGTGAGAAAAGAAGCTAAAGAGGACAGTCAGGAAGCAGGATGAGTTTTGCCTTTGTAAGGTGGAATTTTTGGCCTTTTTGACAATTAATTGTACTGCTGGAATAGAAAGAAAATCTGAGAAAACTGAAAAATAATTGTAGATGGCAACAAGGAGATTTCTGGGTGTTGTTTAAGTTTCTGGAGAAGGTGTGCAGCAGATGTTGAGAGAAGCTTTTAGGCTCTCAAGCAGCTGAAAAATAGAGAATTTATAGCTAAGTGGGAAATGGGTGGGATTTTATTTAGTCAGTGGAGATTTAAATCCAGTAGATGGCGGTAACGCGACATTTTAGATGCCAACCGCCATTAAAAGACAATAATAAGAAGAACTTATATGAAGATGGTCATATCTCTGCGGCAACTTTTTGCATCGTTTGGGCTTTTTACTGATGAAAAGTTCGGATATATTTTATTAAACTGATAAAAAAAACTTCAGCGGGTCACAGCGGGGCTTTGATTGGCTGCTTTTTGTCACATGTGGCGCATGCGCATTCTGTTTTTCTGATGGAGTCATATGAGGACACGACCTGAAGCACCGACGCTGCACCGCGCTTTATACATTCTTGCCATTATTTTTCACGCTTATAAAATGTGAATTGGTCGTATTGCAACAGCATCATTTGTAAAGCTGTTTGCTCTCCTGACACAGACTGGACAACAGACAGTGTGGAAGAAGTTTGGGTGGAGTTCGTCCTGTTCCAGCTGCAAGACTGGCTGTGAGAGGTCTGTCTTTTTAGGGCCTGAGCCCAAAGGGCGAAGACCCTATTGTTTTTCGTGTGTTACTTTCTTTCTTATTCTTTCTTTATTAATACGCCACTTCAACTCTAAATTTGACCCCCTAAACATGCTCAAAAACTCACCAAATTTGGCACGCACATCAGGAATGGTGAAAATTTTGATAAAATGTAAAAATTAACCCCCAAAGTGCCAAAATGTGCTCGAGAGCGCCACCTATGTATCTAAAACGGCCGCCACGGCCCGTAGGAATGTTGTAGAGAGATCGAACCAAAACTCAATTATTCGTCTCATCAAGACTTACAAATCATACGCTGACACTCCTGACCTAAATCCAACAGGAAGTCCGCAATCTCAATTTCAAAATACGATTTTTTTGCCAATTTTGGACCTTGAATAAACGCTATCTCCTCCTAGGGCGTTAATGGTATCGGCTTCAAACTTTAATACATGACTTATCACACTGTGTTGAGCAAAAGTTATTAAAAACTTTGTAATAACTCGAACGGTTTAGATTTAGTAAGCCCTGAAAGTTGGAGTGCGACATTACACCTTACAATGTAAACCAATGGGGAGGCAATCTCTGGGCATGGACTTTGTGCTAAACTGGGGCATCTGGCGTCTAAACTATAAGTCCGACCACTTTCAAACCTGTATCAATGGATTCGCGACGAAAATTCCTACAAAAAAATGTGATTTTTATGTAGGATTTGGCCAAAGTTATGGGATTTATGAGGATATCTCACAAGTAGAGTACACTATAACCTTCTCTGCAGCTGTGAGGGAGAGAGAGAGAGAATGGGGGGGGGGGGGGGGTAAAGTAAACATCTACTGCCTGTGACAGAAGCCCTTGGACTGGCCACACTCCACTTACTTAGTGCTTCTACACATCTGACAGCAGTGTTCAATCCTTACTTCTTTTCAAGGAGTACATGTGCTCTTAAAAGACAAAAATTAGGAACATACATATAACTTTAGGAGCACACTGAAAAATGTTCAAGTAACAGTTTCTTAAAGAAAACAATTCATTATAACATATTTACAATTGATCACATACATATTTAAACTGTGTGTGTGTGTGTGTGTGTAAATCACAATTTGCTGTTTTTAGGGGTGCTTGATTATGGCAAAAATTATAATCACGATCATTTTTGTTCAATATTGAGATCATGATTATTTAACATGATTACTTTTTGACTGTCATCTTCTCCAATTGCTGTTGTTCATACATGCACATATTTTTTCTAACTTGGCTGAGGAGACTATTAGGCCTACACATGTGATCATATATTGTACTAATGATCAAGAAAGACTATAGCTGATATGAGGGAAAAACTCAGGAAGAGGGTGGCAGTAATGCACCTAATATGCTGGTTGCCAACCGTTGTTATAGACCAGGGTAAAATATTTTTCCTCACAGAGTGGTACATCCTGTCAGCCGAGGGATTTCTTATCTGTGCAGCTGAACACAGTAGTTCTCTACGGACTGTTTTGCCGTGATGGTCACGGTGTTTTTTCCGCAGGTTTCACTTCACTCAGCTGGCCGACAGACCCGGTGATTCTCTCCGCTTTAACCTAAATAACAAATCGGGACTCGGTGCTCCGTTTGGATCTAAACAGAGAGCTGGGGTTAGCTGAGAGGCTAGCAGAGGCTAACTGGTTGTGCTTCTTTCGGTCATGCTGCAGTTAGCGCTCCGCTGCTGCCTGTTTGCTGCCTATTAGTTGTGTTCACCACGCTAGACTATTTTGTGTTTGTCCCGCTCGGGACTGCTGTGTTTGTGCTGCCGTGAGTGAGAAAGTAAACTGATTTGTCGATCTGAAACCAGACAACGTGTGTTACAGACTGCCGTCCGTACGTGCGCTCTCTGTGGACAAAAGAACCGCTTCTCTCTCTCTCACGATCGCTTTCCATCCTCCCTCTCTTGTGACTAACACCACACTCGCGCGCACAGATACACGCACCGACATCGTTTTGCACATCTGATGGTCAGATAACGTCGGACAAAATTGTCCAACCTGCAAGTGTCCAACCCTGTGCAAAGCTGTTTGTGTTTTGTTTGGTAGAATTAGATTTTAGAATAGCCATTTATTGAATGAAGCATTTGTTAACTTTGTTAATTTTGCTAAGTTTAATAAACACTGTAATATCTTTAAAGAGAAGTTCTTTTGTCATTATTGGTAACATATTGTGAAAAGTGACTGATTGAAGGAGTCAGAGCTCGAATTCAAACGTTCTTTGTTCACCCTTGAATGTTTATCTCTCAGATATTAACATTCTAGGTGAACTCCCATTTATGAGATTACCTTGTTCGGTTATTAGTCCCGGTTTCCGGGTGGTGCTCCGTATTTGCTAGTTCATATTAATAATTCTATTAATTGTTATAATTAATCATTATTGATAATTGATAATTATAGCAAATACTCAACTGTGTTCCTCACAGATCCTACAGTTGGTGCCTGAATTATTGATTAAGGTTAACAATATTTTGATTTCATAATCCATAATTATCTGTGATAAACAGAGGGGTGGGCTCACGGAGAGACACTGGTTAGTATTGTGTGTCAAAAGACTCTCACACTGATCATCTCCAAACGTTTTCTTGGTTCCCAGAGGCTTAGGTGACTGCGCCGCGGCCCCATGTGCCCAAGGGCGCGAAGGCCCGTTCAACGCTGCTTGCAGCTTTAATTACTTTCGTTTTCTTCTGTTAATATAATGGTTACCGGTATAACGATGTATTATCAGATTATAAAGTCTTATTATACATAAATGATAACGGCCCACACTAAATGTGACGTGTTTGCAGGAAATACATTATGTGTCTGTTACTTAGAGCAGTGGCTCTCAAAGTGGGGTCCTGGGACCCCAAGGGGTCCTTGAGGGGGTTCCAGGGGACCCTCAGCAAAAAGAGGAATAATTTATTTTCACTATAATTACATCCTTAAGTAACGCAATGACAGAATGTATGACTATTTTGATCATAGGTGTCATACACTTTCTGTAATAAAACGAGTAAAAGCCAAAAAGATTTAATATGCTAAACTTTTTGAAATGGTCCAGCTCTTATATATGTTTTAACAATCTGTCACTCTCAAGATAATCCTGATAATGAAATATATAAAACCAAACACACCAAGTGTCTTAGTTAATACAAGACATGAAGTCACTATTACACAAACACACTGAGTCAGTACTGACATAATAGCCTATATTACAGTTGTAGCCCTTCCCGGACTTCTCGATTAACCAGAACCATGTGAGAAACAGCAGCCAAAAGAAGCAAAGACAGAGTTTTTATTCAGTATTCAGCTCTGAGTAGTGTGTGTAAAAATGCATCAGGCCTAAACTTCTGAAAACCGAGTCATAATGAAATGAAACTTTTGTATGTCTCTAAAATAGAAAATAAACAAAGTCCTGAGATGATTATTATAAAAACCCTAAATGCAGCCAATAATGCAGGTTGTAGATGTATAATTTACACAATATTGATAATGCAGTAGTATTTTTAATGTATATTCAAATTGACTAACATCTTTTATCCTTGGGTTCAATTTGACCCCAGCAATTTAAACCTCCATAAAATGGTTCTAATTAGAATTTTACTTAAGTTTATGCGTGAGGTACCTTATATTTCTACCCAAATAACCCTTTAAATAAAATATAACCCCCTGTTTTGGTGTTTTAATGGCTTTATATTATTTCTGAGAACATGTTAAGAAATGTTATTTATAACATTTAGAAAGAAAAAACATTTCTGTTATCAAGCATAGTAACATGTATTATGTTTGTGGTCAGTTTGATTCCAGGAAAAACGAACACAATTCAAACAAAAGAAAACCTGGAATGTCTTTAGAGACAGGGTGGCTGGAAATATTGCCTTCCAGTGTCAGCATTCCAAAGGCTTGTCGTTGCTTCCCCGTTTGACTAGTACACTCCTGCCAAAATGAGCAACCCCATGTAGGCTTGTAAGTGGGTCACATCCAAGTCTTTCCAGCTGTCCCCATCCACGCACCTCCCCTCTATGTTTGCCATCTCAAGTATATCCTTTTCTATTGATGGTGTCATGAAGAGCTCAAATGCTGATTTTATCTCTTGGACATGGCTGACAGTGTATCTGGTGGGACCTGGAACCATTTTGATGACATTAACAACACTAATGCTACATTCAGACTGCAGGCAAAAGTGGCCCAAATCTGATTTTTTGCTCATATGTGACTTAGATCTGTTCTTTTATCAACAGTGTAAACAGCACAAATCAAATGGGAACTGATATTTTCAATTCTGATTTGGGCCACTTTCATATGTGACTCTAAATCAAATACAGGTCTGATTTTTTTGCAATGCGACATCAGTCTGAACAGTTATCTCGGAATTCATGCTACTTTTACGTCACTGTAGATCGACATGTAGGAGTCACTCAGTGAATACAAACATGGGAGACAGCTGCAATGGAGGTAGTCAATAAAGGGACAGTGAGGTGTTAGAGCTCATGAAGCCACAGATATACTCCCGAGCGAACACGTACATGTTCAGCTATGGACACCACGGATGCATAGTAGCTCTGTTTGTACTACTTTCTGGAGTCGGCTTGGAGGACGTGTTCCACACATGTGCAGTAGATCTGCGTCTACAGGAAGACAGTGTAATGGCCATGTCGGCTGTCCATGCGGTCACAACAAATTGGAGGTACACGGATGTCCACACAGAACCTACGCATACACCCTCTGGTGACGAACTGTGCGTCACACAGACCCTAACAGACCCTCATGTAGTCGTGGATGCAGGAAGTGTAATTTTAGCTTAAGTATTTGGGGTGACATTTCTGTACAAGCAAACCTTGAGGGGTCGTACTGTAACCACATCCACACACCTCCATACAGAAGTAGTAGCCATTGCTCCACAAAAAGCCATAATTAGAAATTTGTCTCTCTTCCTTCTCATCCTCATCCTCGTTATCATCTGGTCACAAATTCGCTGGCTTCCACTGCAAACCAACTTATAAATGAAAACCGTAAACACTGACTTCGGTGGTCTCCATGTTTACTTACATACGACAGCGTGCTGCATGTGACGTCGTAGCTATTGATCTTTGCCGCATGTGGGTCAGTAAAGGACCATGACCTGTTCACACTGGAATCTCATATTGGCCACATTTTAAAAAATGATTGAACAGCCAAACAAAACGTTCAAGTGGGGAGAAGGACCATAACAACCTTCTATTTTTGGAAGCTAACATGTCTGCTGGTGGTTGAGAGACAACAGGAGGGTCAACACTAAGGGTCTCATTGTCATCAGGCCTCATAATCAGAATCATCCTCAATCCTCCATCTTAGACACATTCTCCTCTATGTCACTTTCACTGTCAAAGAGCCGTAACAAAACCTCATTGGCAGAATACTTTTGCTTAAAGGTCATTTTCATTTGAGAGAGAGAGAGCATAAAGGAAGAGCACACAGAGCACCAAGAGAAATGGTTTAGATGACTGCTCTTCCCCAGTGTTGTGTGAACTATCAAAGTTCTCGCAGGAACCATATTTCCCTGCCCCAGCGGTGCGGGAAATATCAAAGTTCTTGTGGGAATTATGTTTTCCCCTCCCCCATGTCATGTGAACTATCTGTGGTTCTCGCACTACTACAGGTGTGGTAATGTTGGGTTAGGGCCCTAAAGCAGAGGGAAGTTCTTTGAAGATTATAAAATTGCATGTTATAGTGACCTCAGTATCATCCAAAACATCCAAAACAATTATGTGTAAATTATATTTCTTATAAGTTTTATACAGCTGAAACAGCCTGAGGTCAAACTGACTGTAAAGAACACAGATGTGCACAAAATGTGTACAGATAATGATATTGAAAACATATCATCATCATGTTAATTTTATGTTTACCCAGTTGTCTCCATTAAGTTAGGAAAAGTCAAACATGAAGCAAAAAAAAATGATGTCAATCATTTATTTAGAGATGTTAAACATTGAACGGAGTCAAACTGACCCCAAAGATAATAGGAGGGTTAAAACCTGTCTGAAGACCCATCTCTTTTGAAGACATGACTGGTCTTTACTATTCATTCATTCTCTGTGCAATGCTGCTGCGCTTTTATGATTTTGTCCAAATTAATTTTATTCTACACTCTTATCAATTTATTTTGATCCTCATACATGTATTTTTATTTGATTGTAATTCTCAGTCTCTGTAAAGCACTTAGGTCTTTTGGGTTTTTGTTGTTTTTAAATGTGCTCTATAAATAAATTGACTGGACTTGATAATGTATTCAATACTTTTTTTGTCTGGTTTTACACTTTAGGGTGGCCAAATGACAAATGTCTGGGCAGCTGGCCTCTTACTGATGATGACACTCTGTCCTGCAGTGGGTGAGTAGCTGTTGACTTCAGAAATCATGGGGGATTATTTAGTATTAATGTTATGTTAAAATCAAAAACTGTGAATCCATTTAAGCTTTAGTTTTTCTTTAAATTAAATTGCTGATGTGTCAAATTTGGCCACACGGTGTCACCACACCCACATTTACTCACATAAAGAGTTTCACAGACTTTTACAACAGCTTGATCTATGATCTACCGTCTACATTTTTGCTGTGGTTGTCTTCTTATTCTGTGTCTGTGTTGACCTTTGACCCCTGCAGGTCAGACTCCATTCACTCTCGGTGTAACTCGGGACGTCCAGCTGGCAGAAGAGCACAGTAACATCACACTGAAATGGCTCTTTCCTGTCAAGAACAACAAGTCTGCTCTCTCACTGAGTATAAACATTTTGTATCTGAAATCAGACAGTACAGTTTTCTTTTATGACAGTAAGAATGAAGCTGATGTGTATCAAGATGAGCTCTACAGGGGACGAGTGTGGTGTGATCCAGAGCTCGCCAGGACAGGACGGATTGAATGTCTCTTTACTGATCTGAGGCTCAATGACACGGGCACCTACCTCTGTGAAGTTTCCGTAGACGGAGATTATAGCAACAAATCATGTGACCTCAATGTTACAGGTAAGTTGACATCATAGCGATGGCTCCTTTGTTAATGTATTGTTAACAGCAATTTGCACTTCCCAGAGTGAGAAATTTCTTCATATCAGATTGAGCTCTACAAATGATCTTGAAGTTGTTATTCAGAGAAAATGTATCCAGTACACTCATGCAGTGACAAGGATTTAAATCTGGATTGATTAATTTTTTATCATTTGGGGACAGAAAACTTTATGATTATTAACTCTCTTTTTAACTTTGTCCCAACCAATTCACCAAAAAACATCTGACTCTTTAGCTGCTAAAGATTTTCAGAGACTGAGCCAAACATTGAAATCGTGGGCCATAAAACAGAAACATAGAGCTAAAATGGGCTAAAAAAGCTCTGTACAGCTGCACAGTTGGTGATAATCCTCTGTGTGCTCACACAAAAATAGTGATTCATGTTTATGAGTCATTAAGACTGGGTCATGTGACAAAATCCTGCTGATGGTTTCACACTATTCCACTTACGTGGGTGACTGTGATAAGCAACAAAGGCAATAAAGAAGACTGCAAACTAGTGAACATGGACGTAAACAATGCAGGATTTAAAATTCTTTACAAGTAGTAAGTACAAGTAGGAACTTGTTTTGTGCTCCTATTAACAGGATATAAAATATCTGCTTTTTACTGAAAAGCAGAATTTTTGGATAGTGCATAGGTATGTCATGGGAGAACAGACACTTCTGCTCACCCTGTCCTTCAGACAAATGACTTGTATTTGTTTTATCTCTTTGCAGCAGCCAGCTATTTGCCTGTAAATGGGACATCACAGGCAGCGTGCAGGGGAAGGATTGGGCTCTATGTAGGATTTGGTTTGTTTGGAGGAACAACAGCTGCCCTTTTAATTCGTTACTTGACTTTGTAACATACCTTTTAACTATAAGCTGTCCTTTCTTCTGATGTGTATGGTCAGTTTTCTCACTACCAAGCTTATGGTAACATTATAACTGTAGTCCTTTACTGATCACTACTCCGTTTAGCTAATTGTGTAGTGAGGCTGCTATTATTATTACATGTAATCTTTTTGTTTTTCATTTGATGTCTTTTGGCTACCACAAAATTTTAGTGGTATTGTCTACCTTTAGAGGTAGGTTGGTTTCTTCATTTTAAGAAGTGCCAATTTTCAGTATTTTTGTTATCAACAAATCTTATGTGAAGAGCCAAACCAGCCATGAATTAATCAACTTATTGTGTTTGTATCTTATTTCTCTATGCTATATACCTCCGTTGTTGTCCTAAACAAAAACACATCAATGAGCCATGGTACAGTAGTTGGTTTAGAAGTGGCTCCTAAGACTAATAACAGCGATCATGTTTTCAGTCTCAGGTGAGTAGTTCTGTGTAAGGTAGACACCACTGAGCATGTGCAGGAACGCGATTCCGTTTACAGACTTTCACTTGCTTGTTGTACTACATATCACAAGCTCTTGACTACGGTGACCAGATGCCCCAGATGTTCTATCCAACTCATCATTACTTAAGCCAATATAAAAACATAAATAATGCACTACGCATCAGCACTGATTTGTCTGTGTTTGTCACGAACTGGCTCAGAGTCAGTAACAAAGAAGGGAATCACACATGAATAAAGCTTTTGAAAATTAGATTTATTGTTAACTTAATATAAAATTGTAATAATGTTAGACAGTTAAATCAGTCATGAATGCAATGTATGGATGAGTGAAGTACGTGATGCGTGCAAGCAAAGCAAAGTAAAACAAAACCATAGTCTAACCCATCTGGCTGATGGCCTGGAAGGAAGAGAGAGAAAGAGGTTAACAGGAAGACACCTAAATAGGCTGGAGGCCTAAACTACCCAGGTGCAGGTAGTTCCCTGACGTCCTCTCCAACCCCGCCCACAGGCTCCTGAGCCAAGAAGCCAAAGCAACCTTTTAAGCAAAAGGCAAAGGGGACATCACAGTGTCAAAAGATCAGTTGTTGTCAATAGTGTTGTTGTCAAGGCTGTTGCTAGCCTGTGACACTTGCGGCTCTTTCTGACCGAACCTGTCAGTATGCTAACGGTTAGCTGTCATTTCAAGGAGAGAGTTGGTCTTAGCTAAAGAGCTCTTGGAGGCTTACTCCTTCCTTCATAAAGTACCCAGCAATGAAACTGTTATGTTCTGCACACACAGCAAGAGTACATTTTCGGTCGTGCAGAGTGGAAACGCCGATATAAAAGATCATAAGCGGCCAAACATAAGTGGTGGTTTTCCTGATAGCTAAGAGCTCCAGAAAAGAAACTCAAACTAAGATGAAAGACTGCAAAAAGTTAAGTACCCACTAATCTTCTTAAAGGCTCTTTCTCAGTTTTTGATATTAACAAATTATTTATTAATGTTTTGATGTTTTAATCTTTGTAAACCCCCGACCAGCTCGTGGCATAGCGTTGTGGAGATGTAAGTTAAAGTTATTTTTATGTTATAGTCTATAAAGTTATTTATAGGCCACAAAGAGATTTGTACCTTGTTTTGTTTAAAAATTTAAAAAATGCTGGCAGAATGTGTCACAGTCGGCTGTTTAGCTGGCAGCCTGCACTTGTGCACACTGACAAAAACCTTGGTGGATTTTGAGAGACAGAACCTCATTTTTTGTCTGCTGAGGTTCTGTCCATGGTGTTGAAAGGTGAGCTCGGTAGGTGTGCTAAGCCATCCTGATGAAAACACCAATGGTGTGTGCATAAGCACATACATGTGCATGTGCATGGATGTGCGGTACACTTAAGGTCCCAGTTTGGGGATTTGAAAATATGGTAACCCTACTCTTGACTCTGTACTACATTGTAAATTTCTCAAAGAAGGGAAATGTGTGCCTGCACATGCTTGGTGGAATCCACTGCACACTGAACTACTCTCAGGAGACTGAAAACGTGATCGCTTATTAGTCTTTGGAGCTATTTCTAAACAAACTACAGTAAAGCTCAATTTATGGTCGCTCAGAGCTGGGCCTTACGACATGTTATCTGACCACATTGGGAATAAAATGTGTTTATAGTTGATTCCAAACAGCTTCACTCAAAAGTGCAGCGAAAAGTTGACTGTCATGGAAAGCCATGAGCGACACCATATCATTTAAATACGGGGATAATGGTCCATATTTTCAGACAGTCTCTCCTGGAAGGCAGTCATAGTGTTGCACTCAGCTGTGCACATGAAAGATGTCATAAATACAGTAGCTGTGTTAAGAATGAAAAAGAGCTAGAGAGAAGTTCAAACCTTGGCTCCTTTCTCCCCTCGGCACAGCTGGCCAATCACTCCGTGGAACAGGTTTGAATGTCAGCTTGTCCGCTTCAGAATGGTACAGGGAGTTTAATGGGCATTTCCACTGTCAGACAAGCATGTCTGATGAGTATACAGCCACTTTAAGCATTGCTGTCAGGGTGAAGGAACTTGTCACCAAGTGCAGCTGTGTGGCTTATTAACATGTTTTATATAGTTTTTGGACAACAATGGAAGTCTACAGCACAGAGGAATAAGATATATCAGGTTTTGGATACACACAAAATACTTGTTAGTAGATAATTTTATTGTTGGTTTGGGTCCAAGAGGGTACTCTTTACAGAGATTATGGATTTCTCACAGAGCCAAACATCTACCTCGAATGGAACAATTACAACTACTGAGCAGTGGAGGTCAGCACTGAGGCAGAAATGACACAAAATCAAACAAACAAACAAACACCCAAAAAACATTGATCATTGTGATGCCAATAACAAATAGCCAGTTGCAATTGTTTGATTAATTGTGTGTATCTCTAGTTTGAATATCAGGCTTTTTTTTAAATGTTATGCCAAATTGTCAGTAGAGTGATTCTATTATCTGTTTTTGTCTTGCAGCAGCCCCTTAGATTCATTTAGACACATGCAGGTCTTTCTGCTCAATAATTTTTCCAGCTAGCAAGCCTCTCTCCATGAACTGTTCCAGAAATGAGTTTACCTCAAAGCCAGATCCATCCTCTGTAAATGACAACCCTCAATTACCTCAATTGATCTGAGCCCCTCCTTAACTTCTACCTCCCAGAATATAATTTTTTTTTGTAAACTCCCTTTCATTTATTCATAGTCTATTAAACTATGTTAAAATAAAAATTGATTAATAAAGTATTCATGCATTCTACCTCACAGAATATGGTAATGTGTGAAGAAAAAATAAGTTTTCCAAAATTGTTAATATTGCAGGGAAGGTGATTGGCAAGTCACAAAAACAATTTTGCAATATATTGAACGGTGCTAAACCTATAACTACAGACCTGCATAGCATGTTATTCCTCATGCTATGCAGGAATTGGACATAGAATAACTGCATCGTAAAGAAATTTTATTTTATAAGATTTGCCCCCTGTATTATTTATATAACTTATCTGCTGCTACCTTTCTATTTGCACTATTGTATGTTGTATATTTTATATGACAAATTTACTTTTCCTTTTTAAATGTCATTCATTTTTATAACCTGTATTCTCAGTGTTTCTTATTCTTAGTATCCTCTGAAATGTAGTTGCTGTAGTCAACCAAAGAAAATCTTGGTCGACTGAAATCGTACATAATCGTCAACTAATCGATTATTCACGAGAGGGGGTGGGGGGGGGGGGGGGGGGGGGGGGGTTGAATGTAACGGTTATGCGACAGAGTGCACAGTGAACTCAGCAGTCACACATTGCTAACTTTGGAGCTAACCCCCTTTACTTTTTCAGCACTTGGGGAAACAACAGACGTGACTTTTTAGCATTTATTAACTGACACACTGTAGTCTGTACTGTACATTTACTGCCAGACTGACAACTTACTTCTAACCTTTTCCTCTGCTCCGTTCGCATCCACCATCACTTTCCTGCCACTCACTCTTTCACACTCGCAACACAAACATACTATGCAATGCCGTATTCCTTAACGGAGTTACGCCACCAATAGTTTCCCAGGCAACGTCACAGAGGTTGACTCACGTACCGGAACAGCGTTGCACAGAGACTCCCAAACACTATTGATTTCCAAATGAATGGATATTTGGCGTTATCCTTGACATTAAAAATTATATTTTGGCCTGGCGGGAGTTCTTGTTGTTATAATTATAGGATTCAGTAAATATATATAGTACGTTCAGTAAACGCTAGGTAAACGTTGAGTACAGTTAGACCCAGCAGTCTCCATTAGATTGGACAAGTTCAAAGTTTTTAAACAAAGGGGGTGTTTTGAATACACCCCCATTTTCACAGGTAATTTGTTGTCTGCCCCCCCGCCGCAGGAAATAATGGATTAATCCTGGAAGGCTGTTGATGTAGCACTTTTCTCCTTATGAAAGTAACACAGCAATTATTCGACCAATGAGAATTTGGTCGGATGAGAGCATATCGACCGACTAATCGACCAGTCGACCAGGAGACTACAGCCCTACATGCCAGAAAACTCACATATGCACATAACAGTTATATAGCATACGTTGTATTTCTGTCATGTCCTGTAACCATTTCTGAAGCAAAAATAAAAGTTTTTGTTAAACTTGCAGAAGTGTCTTTTTCATGCAAACATAATCACACAACAAGATTTTTTTTTTTTTACTGAATTTTGTTGTCATTGACCCTGTACAGTACCAGTCAAAAGTTTGGACACACTTACTCCTTCAAGGGTTTTTCTTTATTTTTACTATTTCCAACATTGTAGAACAATACTGAAGACATCAAAACTATAAAACGACACATATGAAATCATATAGCAAACAAAATTGTTAAATAAACCAAAATATGTTTCATATTTTAGATTCCTCAAAGTAGCCACTGTTTGCCTTAATGACAACTTTGCACACTATTGGTAATATCTTAACCAGTTTCATGAGGTTGTCGCCTGGATGGTTTTCAATGAGCAGGTTGTCAAAATACTTGGTGGAATTTCTTGCTTTCTTAATGCGTTTGAGACCATCAGTTGTGTTGAGGTAGTGTCGGTAAATAAATAAATGATACCTAAGAGTGATTCTATAAATGTCTTCAACCTGTCTTTCAACAGGCTTTTGTTTGTATTTGGAGACATTAGTCCTTCTGCATCATTGTTTTAATCTAAAAGAGTAAAATGGGATTCTATAGGATATATATATAGGATTCTATCTCCCAGAGTAATCTGTGGATGTGACTATGAGTTCTTGTGGACCTCTTTAGATTTTATCTGTGCTACCTTCTTAAATCACATGTGGGTCTTTTTTTCTTGCGACACTCAGTGGTGAGTATGGTCGGGAGCAAAGCAGCTTTAGTTCTCTGGAAAGAAAAAAAAACCTGAGTTCCAGAAAGAGGCACGCCCGGCTTCCTCCTGATTGGCTGATGTTGGCTCGTACAGTAGTTCTACCTCTTGGCAACATGTTCTTCAAACTGTCCTGAAGCAGTGAAACTTTTGTTCACACGCTGTCACCATTTTGACATGAAAGGATTGGTTCCGTTTTTTGCATCTGACTAGTCCTGACTAGTCCCTGCAGCAGCTGACATTTATTGCTCAGCTTGAAATCAAGAGAAAGTTGTAGTTATTGTTAGTAGTGATCATGCAGCTGCTGGTAGGTAGAGTTAGTTACTTTTGGACAAAGCAACACTAGCTGATGTTTCTCCCTCAGCAGCTGCTGGCTGCAGTCTTTTATTTACTGTACAGACAACAGAGTGCTATATCGATCTTTGATCCATATCGAATAAAAAATGTATTTCCCAAAAATGTCAAACTATTCCTTTAACAGCATCTAAACCTTCTTCTCTGTAATAAATCTCTTCTCACAGTGATAACATGATTTGGATCCTCTTCATTCTGACCTCCTCTGTCTGTGGTTAGTTTCACCTTTATTTTAGGTTACACACTTTAATTGAAGGCATTGTAAATATGAGAAACATTACTACTAGACTGTTAAATGTAGTGAAGATCAAACAATGTCTCTCTTGTGCTTTTCTTTCCTCTAACTCTCTCCTCTACAGGGATACTAGTTGTGAAAGGGGCTCAGACCTTCTATCAGGCAGAGGAGAACGATAACATCACTATAAAATGGGACAGTCAGACAAAAACTGACATGTCTCACACCAACCTCGACTGTGTGCTCCAGTCAAAGCCTGTTAGGACTTTCTATCAGATGATGAACGGTGTTGAGGTCCCAGAGTCTCAGGATGAGTAGTTTGCAGGTCAGGTGCAGTGTGATGAAGATGCTCTCAGAGAAGGACGAATCAGACTTCATCTGTCCAGAGTCACAACTGATGACTCTGGTGATTACTGGTGTGATCTGGCTAGTTATGATAAGATTCTGAAGAGATGGGTGCTGGAGGCCTCTGGTGAGTCAGCAGAACTCAGACATTTGCTCACCACATCCATTTCAGGAAGAATAACATGTGTGACACTAGTGTGCTATACTGTACACTGGTCATCTTACTGTAATACTAACACAGATTTACTCCACAGAACATTTTGTTGTGAATGTGACCCAAACCTCTCGCGGGGAGAACAGTAACGTGTCCACCAGCACACCTGGACGAGCAGGTACTGCAGTTAGGTCAAAAGATATTAAAGAAATGTTGATGGCATGTATTCTCAACATTGAACTGTTACCAGTTACACATGTAATAATAACACAGACATTACATATCATGGGTGATCTTTCATAGCTCATTATCATATTACTACTTTGTTACCACCTATCAGAAATTAAACATATCATCTAACTGTGATGCATCAAGTACTGTGGGTGTGTAGATCTGCGCTGTAGATTGAAGTTTAGCTAAATTCCTCAGATGTAGTTCTCACAAATATTTTCTTGTCAATATACTTCCATAGTTCTGTCCTGCTTCCTTGTCTGTGCATGTTCATGAACTTGAGTTCAACAGCTTCAATTAAGTGCAAACTTTTTGCTCAAGTTGAAACATTTTGAACTCAAGTTGAGGCATCTTCAGCTCAGTTAGCACTGCAAAGTGAATCCACATCTATTAGCGTCCGCTCAAGTTTTTCTTTTGACTTTGCATCTGAAATGTGCTCTGAAATTAATTTCCATCTGCCTGAACACTCCTTTATAGCACCACCATCTGGCCAAGTAGTGACGTGTATGTGACTATAACTTATTGCTAAACCCTTAGTTTTTACAACATTTATACCGTATATATTGTAGCATTTATGTCTAGTTTCCAATTTTTACTAATTATTTGAATTTTCTGCAGTTGATGAACTGCAACTAAAATCACCCTCTGATGTACCTTCTTCATGCAGGTGCAAAACACCCTCTAGGAGGTCCAGAGCAGGGACGAGGTCAATCCTATTTGACCAGAGTTGGAACAGCTCTAGCAGCTGTAGCTCTGGCAGCTCTAGTAGTTTACGGTCTGTATCTGATGGCTCCAGCTCTGACACCTCTTGCAAAATTTGCACATTGATGTCAACAACACAAAGGTATGTTTGTTGTTGCATTACACTTCACATATGAGACTTTTACTTTACTTAAAGGGGAACTCCATCAATCAAAGTGTGTTTCCAGGTGTTGAGGAGTACTGCTGCACATGTGAAACAAGTAGTATAAAGGCCTTTGTGTCTCTAGAGGGCAGTGGTGGAAAGTAACCAAGTACATTTACTCAAGTACTGTACTTGAGTACAGTTTGAGGTACTTGTACTTTTCCATTTGATGCTACTTTATACTTCCACTTCACTACATTTCAGAGGGAAATATTGTACTTTCTACTCTACATCTTACAAAAAGTATTTTTGTTTTTGATACTTAAAGTGCATTTTGCTGATAATAGTTTTGTTCAGTGGCGTCTGCCTTACACAGAACTACTCTCCAGTGACTGAAAACGTGATCATTGTTATTAGTCTCTCTAAACAAATGTGCCCATATTCTCCATAATGTCACTTAGTGCAGCAGTGTGGCTCATTGACGTGTTTTTAATACAACAACGGAGATCTACGACACAGAGGAATGCGAAATATTAGGGTTTAGATACACACACAATACTAAGTAGATCAGTTCATTGTTGGTTTGGTCTTTTTATGGTATTTGATGACAAAAAGAAAATGATTGAAAATCACCAGCCTTATCCTTTAAGCAAAATACCTGAATGTTTCTTTTCATGTTGTTTCAACTGGGATTGTTTCTTGTGTGTCCTGATTTCATTTGTATCTGATGTTGCTTCGTCTGGACTTACTGTTGTCTCTTATTAATCCTGCAGATCAATTTCAGCCCAGTTCCAGCTCGGTCAAATGAAAATGTTACGTGCCCACCTCAAACTGCTCCAGTCATGAATGGACATGGCACAAATGATCAGATAGTCCTGCTCCACTTGCAACTTGGATCACAGTAGGTGTCAGAGGATGCAAAATGGTTACGGCACTCCGTTGAGTATCAGCAATAAGGAAGTGATCCAACTCTTGTTGTTTTGTCTTTTATGTTCCTGCCCACAGCTGAAGTGGGAATGTATTGTGTTGTATAAGTGGACATGCGGTGCTGCTTGTAATGACCTCCTGCAAAAATCAGCTGGTTTTATGATTGTGTGGCAACTACAAATAATATTAATAATATGATCTGCACCATCGTACTGATTAGTTAGGTCTTGCAATTTTTCACCATGGAAACATCAAGATAATCTTACTTTAACTGCTTAACGTTTGTAGTTTTAAGATAATTAATGCACAATGTCTATCAGGCTCCCGACTTTTAGAAATAATGTGAAGTAGGCTGCTTGAACCAATTAGGACCAAGACCTTAGACTTGAGTTCATTAGAGTGACCAATAACGATGATGACCAATCCAATAGTGAGCGGGAATTCAAAGACATAAAAAACAGTGTTAATAGTGTTTTGTTGTTGTTGCTTTGTTGGTCAAACTTTATACAGAAATATATTGTTTAAGTCTTAAGTCACCTTGAACATTAAGAGTCAAGACTCACAGTAGTTAAGTGTCAAGTTTACGGCTCAGGTTAAATACAGTTAATGTGCCTGGTCCTTGTCTAACCTTCCAATAATTTCACTTAATATAACTTGCAGAACTTAAAACACAAGTAAACAAGAAATTCTGGTTTACTGTGATCTACAATCTCTGCAAGTTTTGCAACACTGATTAACAAAACTGCTCCAAACCAACATTTTTTGCATGTTTGACCCATGTGACACTTTTAATGCTGACTATTCTTGAATGCTTGTATTATGTAGTGTTTTTGTATTGTATATTGTTGTATATTTATATATATTGTACATAATTCATATATTATATATTTAATGTACTTGATTAATATGTTTTCTGAACAGAGGTGTCTCATCATGTGTTATTGTTGTCAGCAGTGGTGGAAGAAGTATTCAGATCCTGAAGTACACATTAGCAGTAAAATGTAGTTAAAGTATTAAAGTAAAAGTACTGGTTTGGTCACTCTGACTAAAGCTGTCACATAAATGTGGTGGAGTAGAAGTATAGAGAAGCATAAAATGGAAATACTCCAGTAAAGTGCAAGTACCTCAAAGTTGTACTTATGGACAGTACTTGAGTAAATGTACTTAGTTACTTTCCACATGTGAATTGTGTGTTTCATCTTCATCTCTTTGTTTTAATCATATGTAATGAATCACAGAATGAATGTGCTCATGTCCACTGGAAGTCCTGTTATGTCTACATGTACAATACAATACCAAGATTATCATGAAAATACTGAGTACTTTCATGATAATGAAATACTTATTTCATTCCAATCAGAATAAAGTCCAGTGAGTAGGCAGCGGCTTTGTCTCTTTTATACTTCAAACAGAACACGCATTCAGTAGCAAGAAATCCAACCAGACTGGCTGTAGATCTTCTACTGTACTGTCCCACTGATTGGCCCAAAAGATTACAGATGTCTCATTTTTTGTGATCCTCAATTTTAAAGCCGAAAGAATAAGTGTAAGGAATGTAACCACTGCAGTCTGTATTTATGACGTTTAACAATAAATCGCATTGCTACTTGAAGTTATACAAATTTGTGAGCATTCAGCATTCAATTTTATGCATTTTTAAGGCTACAGGCCTACAGCAGTGGTAGGCAAATAGCAGCCTGTGGGTTAAATCTGGCCCTCCAGCCAAAATATTTGGCCCCCTGATGCAAGTTTTGACTGTAATTACATCAACACTTTTACATAATTTTCACAGATCTATTGTAGATAATATGAATCCCAGTGAATATAAGCTTGTTGTATCTAAGGAGAGGCATTAAAACCATGACGTCAAATGTGTTGTTTGCCTGCTGGACCAGAATAGATTTGGTCTTCACAAACACACAGAGGTGGCAGTCAAACAGAAATGGTGTGTTGACGACTTTTCTTTTTCTTTCTTTCAATCAACCATAAATGAAGTTGCAGCTGTTTATCGTGATTTAATCTTTACACAGAACATATGACAACAAATAGTATTCAAATAAGCTCACTAATTTGACCTCATGATACAATGCAAAACACTGTTATAAATCTATTTTATTCTTGAATGAATTAAAAGAAATAAACAAATGAAAAGTTCTAAAAAAAACTGGCCCGTAGTTGAATCTCAATGCAGAGACCTGGTCTACACTAGGCTGTATTGTATAAAGGGGTCATTTTTGTAGTTAACATTTTCCTCCAGTAAGTGACACTAAAGGACTATTTAACCAGGTATGTCACAGCTGGAGCACAGAAGCATGTGAAGCACTTTTACCAGTTTCAGAGAAATTGGGATGGTTGAAGAATAAATAAATAAATACACTTTAATTTGGGAATATGAGCTGTTTTATTCTTGGTCATCTTTTTCTTGGGACATCATATTGTATCAGTTATTGTGTCAGGTAGCTAGGGCCATTGACTGGTTGGTGTGACTTGCTGTTTTGTTTTATGCAGCCATGAGGTAGCGCACAGCAGTACATTTGTACACATATTTTTGCATGAGTTGATGATGACTGTTGGAGCTTGTTAAAGTGATAAACTTTGTGAGACATTTGTTTGTGTTTGTGGGGGATAAATAGACGGAGATCACACCTGAAGCCTCAAACAGACTGCATCTTGTCATGGAGAGATGCCCAACAGCTGACTACACAGACTCTCCATCATTTCACAGGTGTTAGTGGCTCAGACTGGCTTCCTACAATAGTTTCTGTTGTACCTTTTAGGAGCACTCATTTTGTTTTGTGTTTCAACACTGTATCCTTGTATGAGACACTGAGGAAGCTGTTAATATTAACATGGATCAACTAACAAACCACCTCCCACCTATGCTACAGGGGTGTGTAATACAAACAAACCCTCCGTGCTGAAGTTAGCAGGCAGAATGGAGCTGCTTTCATGGGGCAGAGTTGAGGATCATATATGACATTAAATCACATGTGTAGCATCAAATAACATTGTCAGACAAAAGACCACAAACTCAGTAGCTAAAAAATTAAAGTAAGCTAAAGTCTGTTGCTGCTTTACATTACAGTAATATTAATGTTGCTGATAGTTTGGATAGTTTGACTGATGATGCATTCCCACTGTGTGTTGTTTGTCCATAATTACTGTAATTCCTCCTTCAGCAGATGAGGTACAAACAAACTCTGCACATACATCATTCTGCACAGAGACGATCAAACAACTGAAGCAACAAGAAGCAAAGACCATTTTTTTACTGGAGGGGGATTTAAAGAGTGAACAAATGTGCAGAAAACACTAATTCTTGTGCCACACTTTTCCCTTCTGTCTCTCCTCTTAAGGAACATTTCCTGTGACTGACTCTGACCTTCTATCAAGCAGAGGAGAACAAAAGCTCCTTTATTTCTGTGGGCTAAAGTCATTAAAAAACACACCTACACATGTTGGCTTCCACCTTCTTTAGGGTGTGGAGACACAAAGAAATAGTAATTACAGTTGCAGTCACCAAAGGTGACTAGGGCATCAGACAACAAATACAACACAGGAAACACAAAACTAAGACCTGTTAAAAAACACTTTCCTTGCAAAGGATGGTGAAGACAAAGGAGGATAAAATCAACTATAGAAAACAAACATAAAAATACAACATTTAGGTCAACATTAGTCAATCAAATAAAACCACCATTACAGATGCACTCAAGCAATAATGATATTAATGTATAGTACCTTCAATGAGGAAACTTTAGGGACCTTTAAAAGGAAAAAACTTTTCGGAATGTCAACTCCTCAAAGAGACAAAAAACAATGACCCTAATTTAGGACCAAGCTAATGACTTATAATAGAAATATGAGAGGTCAAAGCCCTTAAGGGCATAGATCAAATATGCCTCTCCTTGTTTGAGGCATTTGATTTAGTCCCCATCCCTGGCATCAGAGCTGATAACTTCAATACCTGACAGTCTTACAGTTGAATCAGTCTCATGTTGTGCTTCCATGTAGTGTTTGGCCATAAGATAATTCAAGTTCCCAGTATGAAGGGCATACCTATGTTCAGCCACTCTGTCCCTCAGCCTCCTTTTAGTGAGGTCTACATAGAAACAGCAGCAAATGCATTCAAGTCAGTACAAGACATGGGTAGTATTACAATTTATGAAACTGATGATAGGATAGGTTTTGTTACTATATAATGTGTATATAGTAGCAATTTCCTCCTCTCAAGTGACAGAGTTCTGTTGTGAGCCTTACACACTGCAACAGTTTTTGGTTGCTGTAATCATTCCTCCTGTTCATACTGGAGGTGAAGGGATCCCCATCTCAAGATAGAGGGCAAAATCCACAGTAACTGTTCTGTTTAAAAAAGCATTTTTAAGTTCAGCTAAAGCAAATATAAGGATTCTACAGAGTTAGACAGATCGAAGTTACAGTCTTGTTAAGTATGACTCTTTGTGATGGGGACACATATCTCATCGTTATGGATAATGACTATTTGCACCTTATCATTCTCATCGCATGTTCTTTCCGCCAAAAACCGCATGCGTGAATGATCAGGTGCAAATAGTCATTATCCATAGCATTTATCGCCTACAAAACAGACAGACAGATTTATTCACGGTACAGAATTCCTTCCTTTACAGTCATGTTAACTCTTTGTATTTAAGGTGTCATTTAGATGTGGGGATTTTCAAGAAAATGTTCTTTCAATTATATATATATATATAATCACAGCACTGCTACAAAGCCTGTCACTGCAATGTTAAATGTGACCAACACCCGTTGCCAGGTGGAGGTTCATGTCCCAGATGGCAAAATTGCTGTGGCCCAGATCTTGGTATATACATACCTAGAGCACCGCATCTCTACCAAAAAAGGCCAACATTTGATTTGGGAAATTTGGGCCATATTTGCTATTTTACATTTGGGCCATTTCAGGCTCACATCCATTTTGTCCGGGCCAGAAGAAGGCCAGCAGTGCCGCATTATTGCTTGAAGTGGCCCACTTCCGTATGTTATCTGGGGTCTCAAGCAGCAAAACCTAAAGGATGCTTTTCAAGTTCAACTCTGCAGCAGCAGGAGCTGCTGAGAAAATAACTGGATGAAGGAAAGACACGTTTCACTGCACTCTGTCTTCCACTTAAGGTTAAGGGCTGTTTGTCACATGACTTGTCAAAGGGTCCATCCTTTATTGAAGACTGTTTTGAAATCTAATTAAGCATCTAAAGCTGTTAATGTTTGCCATTATTAGCTTATTTTTTTAAGAGCTCTGTCAGTGTTGTTTGCCTGCATGAAGCTTGTCCATGCTTGAGCTGAAAGAACTGAGCCTTGAGGGACCCCACAATTCAACTGAGCCGTTGTGGAGGTGGAGTTACCCAGAGCAACAGAAAAAGTTCTATTCAGGAGGTATGATCGTAATAAAGTAAGAGCTGGGCCCTTGATGCCAACCCAAGTCTCTAGGCAATTTAGGAGGATACTGTGGTTGACAATGTCAAGTGTTGCACTTAAGTCTAAAAGGACTAAAATCAAGCAATCACCCCTGTCTGCAGCTGGAAGTAGGTCATTAGTTACCTTAACAAGAACTGTCTCGATACTCTGAAGTGGTCTAAAACCAAACTGGAAGCAGTTAAAAACACTATTGCTATTCATAGAAGAAATCAATTGAGATTAAATTACTTTCTCCAGAATCGTAGATAAAGAAGACAGATTGGGGATGGGCCTGTAGTTGCTTAAGGACAGAGGGTCCAAATTGGGTTTTTTAGGCAGAGGGTGGACAATGAGATTATTAAAAATGTGCAGGATAACAGGACTAACAGTGGGAAATATTCACCAGGTGGTGACTCCAAATGAATAATAATGTTGCTCCGTAACTGCTGGATGTGTTCATTGTTTTTTTACATGTTGAATGGATGAACGTTTCTACTTTTTTCATGTCTTTTTCCATGTTTTCTTCTCATCAAATGTACTGTATAAAATAAAGTTTGTTTATCAAGTTTTTATAAATCTTTTACAGTTTTTATTGGTGATGAATATAATTTATAGTGATGTATTGAGAACTGAATTTTTTTATTTTCTCCTGGTTTTTCTGTACCTTATAATCATGTTTTTTTCACTGTATGACTGTATCACATACTACATATTCTGTGTACTTGTTCTAACATTTTAAAGCTGCTGATGCAGTGAAATCAAGCCTCACGGTAGTTCAGGAAAGCACTGAAGTCATAGATATATAAACACGACATGAGTGTCCTGACTGAAAAGATCCAAAGAAGCCATGCTTTTATTGCTGCATTACATCAGTTATCAGTTCAATCAGAAAAGACAAGTGAATGGAGAAAAGATCATGTTTATTATAAAAGAGATAGAAATGATCATAAAAAGTCTTTGGCACTTGGACTCCACAGTGATGTCATCCCTGAGCAGCCGTGAGATAAATAAACATGGAGTCCAGGCATTGCTGGTAACTGACTTTTGATGATAATCCTGTCGAAACTGGGTGGAGATGGAGAGGTGGAGGGGCGCGCATAAGAGCTGCATGACTAATGCAGGAAAAGAGAAAGACATATTTAAAAAGACAGCAAACAGATGACGCTAACAGTGAAGGTGTGTCGCCGTGCTATGGGATAGATGTGATGAGCCAGTGAACAGCTGATACTCAATCTATGCCCAGGGCCGGCTCTAGACCCCCCCCCCCCCCCCCCCCCCCGATCACTTCATTTTGTTTTGAAGCACTTTGTAAAGTCCGTTTCAACACAAGCTCTATCAATAAATCATTTATCATTCTTCTGATGTTTAATAATGATGACTGACACTTTACAGTGGTGACAGTTTGCAGAAAAATGTGATGAATTAGGGGTAAAGTCTTTTCAAATATCCACAGCAGCCGTGCGTAATGATCAGCTGTTGGAGAGCCTGTGCGTAATTCTCACTGAGGTCTGATGAGCGGAAACGGACACAACTGTTGACGTACAAACGGAGGTTTAAAGACCTTTACATCCATTTTTGGCTCACAGTGACAGCAAATGAGGCTCGTGCATGTGATTCCACAGTGTTGATTTTCTCTCCATTCACTAATTTTCTGTAAAGTGGTAGTGATGGGAACTTCTCCCATCCTCTCATTTTGGGAATGTTGAGTCTTATTTTACCTGATATGACCTCTGCTGACTAACTCTGTCCTCATCATATCAGACAGGATCTATAGCTGCTGCCTTGATGGACTCACATACTTCAGGATATGTTCCAGTTGATGGTGTCTGTAGAGTAGCAGTGTATGTTGTGTCTGTTCTTCCTTCACCTGCAGACAAATCTAAATACACATGCAAATATAGTTACTAATTCTTTGGTAAGGACACACAATGATTCAGGCAATAAACACACCTGAAGCATAAATTATAGATAATGGTTGACCAGAACTGTTCAATTACATGAGTGAAAAAAGGTCAAGAATCTATGTTTAAATTATTTTTGATGGGAATAAATTATTCTAGCTTTAATGTGTCCTGTAGACAACTTGAATAAATATAGATGGTTGCAGTCTAATATTGATTAATATTTAAATTAGCTGTGTTCCCTTTCCTAATATGGAAATGATATTTATGATTCAATATATTTTATTGCACTAGTGTTACCATGATAATGCAAGTATGTAAGAAACCATTTAATAATACATAATAAAAATGAAAAAAAAAGAATGAATGAATGAAACTGAAAGAAGTGAAATGTGTGTGTGTAAGCTGCAGTTCCCATGACTTTCTGTCACTGTGAAGGGTTAGAAAATGGTTTAAGGTTTGGCCAAAGTACTGATATAATAAAAATAGACTCCCTAGCATCCATTTGTGGACAAAACATTCCAGATGTACGGGATGAGTTACTGGATTTGTCCATATTAACATTAGTTACATAACTGCAGCTGTAGCATACAATGAACAGAACTAACCTGCTGCAGGCTGTGTTTTACTGCAGGTAGCTGGAGTGTTTGATATGATGTTAGATGTTATTGGGTCAACATCTGTGTCGTTGCCTAGGAAACTGGAGGTAGTGTAACTCCTAAGGAATAGGGCAGTACCAACGTGTGAGTGGTTAAGTGAGAGAGCGAGCGTGAGTCAAGTGACGGTGAATGTGAGCAGAGCAAAGGAAAAGGTTAGCAGTAAGGCCATATTCAGACCAAATCAGGCGGTGCAGTGTTCAGCTGCAGGGTCGAGCAGAGGTGTGTGGGGGTGTGGGCGTGTTTATTTGTCCTCCGGAACGTAACCGCTGTGAAACAATCAGAAAATAAAGTTTTCTGGTGCTCTCTGTCTTTCTTGCATCTTTTTCAAAATGAGTCGGGAAGCAGACAGCTAAAAGCCTAACTTTACCTTTAACGTTAGTTGTCGTTAGTACATTGGCAATCTGGCGGTAAATGTACAGTACAGACTACAGTGTGTCAGTTAATAAATGCTGCAGCTTGTCAAGACCAAGAAAAGTCACGTCTGTTTCCCCAACTGCTGGAAAACTGAAGAGGGTTAGCTTCGAAGTTAGGAACAATGGGTTAGCCTAACCTGCTAATCATCAACCCCCCCAGGCCAAACCACTCGACCTAGGGGAAACACTGCTACTGCATATAAAGTAGCACTGTACAAATAAACAGTATTTAATTTGACTAAGACCTACATTTAATTAGTAACAAGGTCTAACTGTAACATTCAATAATAATAATAATAATAATAATAATAATGAGAACATAGCAGTGTATTATCAGTTACACAGAGATCAGAAATCTACACAGAAATCTATGTTTTTATGGATATAGTGTCAGACATTATTACTGATATTGGTCAGTGACATTTCAGCACGTCATACGTTGTAGGAAGGAGCAGTTATCCAGACAGCTGCTACTGGCTGCCATTCAGATCCATATCCTTCAATCTGTAACGTTGTCTGAGTCCAGCAGATATCGTAGCATCATCATCTAACATTAGCATTATTGCTACTGAGCTAGCTAGCTTTTCTCCGTTTTCTTCCTAGAACATCTGAAGGTTTGGACCTTTTCATTCTGAAATAAATGTTAATATCTGCTTCTTGACATCTCAGACTTTGTGATACATCATCGTTCTGTTTCATTGCGCACAGTAACATTACAGGTGCAGGACAGAAGAAACATTTTAAGGAACAGGGGTGCAAAATGTATTTCTATCTTTCTTTGCGTATTTGTTCATATTTTATCCCAAGACAGAAAATGAGAAGGGGCGCCCACCGGCAAATTTTTATTGATCTATTTTTTATTTATTTATAATTATTTTCCTTTGAGGGCGACCAGCACCCACCAGACAAGGTGACGCCCCAAGCGACCGCCTATATGGCCTATGCCTTGAGCCGGCCATGCCTACGCCTCCAGGAAATCACAGTTAGGAAATAAAGTGAGCATGTGTGAGAGATGAGAACGACAGGATGGTATATGGATAAAACTACAGACCTATAGGCATACAAAAAACTGACTGACTGTTCACTAAGCTCCATTTGTGAAACCATAAAAGAGAGGAATATTAGTAAAACAGTCAGTTTTACCATTACAGTTTTAACCAGTCTGTGCACATGGGCATGTGAGTATTGTTATAGACAGAGAGGAAAAAATGAGATAAAGGTCCATATGTCATTCAGTGTCAATATGACAGCCAGTCTTAGGATTTATTTACAGTACTCTAGTCATTCTGGGAAATCACAACACTGCGATGTTTAAGGTGAACAACACCCGTTGCCACAGGGAAGCAAAACCTTAAGGGCTCTATTAATGTTCAACTCTCGGGGAAAATAATGACTAATGTCTCACTGTACTTTCTCCTCCGCTTAAGCTATTTTTTGAATAGATGGTTAAGGCTGCTTGTAGAATGACTTCTCAAAGGGTCCATCCTTTATTAAAACCTGTTTTGATGCCTAAATAAGCATCTAAGGTTGTTAAAGTTTGCATTTATTAGCTTATTTTTTAACAGTTCTGTCAGTGTTGTTTGCCTACATGAAGCTTGTCCATGCTCGCCTTCAGACTGAGCCTCCACTCATCTGCAGCTAAAATATCAAGAAGCTGCAGGTGTTATTTTCCTTCCTCCCTGCTCTCAGACTAAGGCTCTTTTAAAGGAATACTCATATACCTCATATACCTCAGACCTCTCAGACATCAACAGCAAAGCTATCACACACAGAGCACACAACATTGTACATGACCCCATGCACCCCGTCTACTCATTCTTCACACTGCTTCCATCTGTTCGCAGATACAGATCTCTGGCCTGGAAACAGGCACATTATGGAGTATCTGCCATAGCATTGCTAAACAAAATACCCCAATGACTGTAACTTACGTGTGTTTGAATGTATCCCGTATGGATGTCTTTCATGTAGTAATGTTGTGGATGTTGTTGGGACAGGTAGGAGTGCGTTTGGTTATTAGTAATAATTCATAATTATCATAGATAAATGTGAATTATGAAATCAAGAGATTATTCATATCACTCAATAATCCGAGCACCAACTGTTGGATCTGTGAGGAGCGCAGTTGATTATTTGCAATAATTATCAATTAACAATTATGAGGCACCACCTGGAAATCACAAGCAATAACCAAACAAGGTAGTCTCATAAAAGGAGTTCACCTAGAATGTTATATCTGAGAGATATCAACATTCAAGGGTGAACAAAGAAGGTTGAATTCGAGCTCTGACTCCCTCAGTCAGCCACTTTTCACAATATGTTACACACAAATATGACAAAAGAACTTCTCTTTAAAGATATAACAGTGTTCATTAAATTTCCTGTTGAGGTGTGAAATTTGCAAAGCATCACTGGAAATGGAGTTTGCAATGGACTCACATTGTCTGTAGGCAGCATTTTGGCGCTGTTCCTTTGTCTCATGGGGAACAAAGGAAAAAGCACCTCGTGGTCAGGCCTCAGCGGGTACATGTAGGCCTTCTCTGTCTACTGTATTTATGTACGTGTGTATTCATGTGAGGCTCTGTACAGACTGTGGCAACAAATTTTCTTGAAAGACAATAAAGAATCTATCTACCTACTGTATATGTACACTTCAACAGTGTTTTGTTGCTGTAATCATTCCTCCTGTTCATACTGGTTGTCTTAAGAAGATCCACAGTCTTTGTTCTGTTTAAAAAAGCATTTTTAAGTTCAGATAAAGCAAATATAAGGATTCAACAGAGTTAGACAGATCAAAGTTACAGTCTTGTTAGTATGACTCTTTGTTTCCACAGACAGTGTTACCTGGCTAAGTTGTGGTGGAAGGATAGTAATACAAACAGGAAATCTCCTAAAAACAGTAAAATTTTGGAAAATTCCCACTCATACAAGCTTTAGTTGAACTTCAGAATTCATTTTTGCTAATTCATCCATGTTGTTTCAAGAGGAGCAACAGAAAAGCAGATCACCTTCAGACGTTTTAAAATGACTGCTTTACTTTTCACCTCAAGGAGCTTCGGTGTCCTCAGCAATAGCAGAGTATTGTGCAGCGGAGGGGGGAGGCACACATCACATTGCCATGAATACTGACTATTTGCACTTGATCATTCTTCCCGCATGTTCTTTCCACTGAAAACCGCACCCATGTTTACAGAAATGTATAGGTTAGTCTATGAATGGGAAATACTCGCTCAATGCAAATCAAATATTAGCAAAACAGTCTTGTTTTCTACAGACCATTTTATATTTAGTGATAAACGAGTCACACACAGGGCAACAAACTCCAACAAAAAAAACGTGTCAGGTAGAAAAACATGCAAGTGTCATTATCACATCTCTGAGGTCTGGTCTGGTTGTGGAGGTGATGTTGTGTCTTGAGTAGTGTGTGTTTATGCAGGAGCAGAGTCTCCTCACAGTACTTTATTTCTACATTTTATTACTTTTAATTTAATGTTTGTAATAAACTTTAATTTGCTTTTTAAAGCTTTAGTTTCATGTTACTTCCCCTCTAGTCACAGTTGTAACATATAGAGGCTCAGACAGAAATCCTCCTATTTAGCATGAATACTCAGTCAATAGTGGTAACGTCACTATAATGTATTTGTAAGCAGATATAAGTGTTTATAAATGTGTTGTGTATTATGGCTCATGGGCTGCTTTCATGTGTTGTTTTTTATGCCAGAGCTTAATTATTGTGTGTGGATTTGGTGTCAGATCGGCAGACAGTGATCCATAGTGATTTCTCCTCACAATAACAAATTATTATGTAGAAAATGTGTGAGTGGCCTACTTACTTGCATAACAACAATGCAGATATGACAACCAGTCTTGTGATTTATTCACAGTACAGTATGTTAACTCTTTGTATTCAAGGTGTCATCTAGATGTGGGGATTTGCAAAGAAATACAGTTTGGATTCTGGCAAATCACAGCACGGCTACGTGCCACTGCAGCTTTTTTAATATGAACAACACACATCGCCTTGAGCAACAACACCTGAAGGGTGAGATTCAAGTTCTCTAATATGTGAGGCAACAGTAGCCTCTGGTTAAAAAAAAAACTGGGTAAAGTACAGTAACAGCCAAAAGTTTGGACAGACTTTCTCATTCAAGTGAATAGGAAGGAGTGTCTAAACTTCATGGTACTTTTGTTAGTTTGTCTCACTGCACTCTGTCTTCCACTTAATCTACTTTTTGAATAGACGGTTAAGGCTGCTTGTAGCATGACTTGTCAAAGGCTCCATCCTGTATGAAAGCCTGTTCTGAGGCATAAGCATCTAAAGCTGGCTTCACAGTTCTGTCAGTGTTGTTTGTCTATGTGACGCTTGTCTAGGCTTGACTTCAGGCTGAGCCTCCACTCCTTTGTAGCTAAAATGGCAAGAAGCTGCAGGTGTTATTTTCCTGCTCTGCTCTGAGTCTTCAAGTCTGTTTTAAAACAATACTTGTATACCTATATGTACATTGCAACAGTTTTTGGTTGCTGTAATCATTCCTCCTGTTCATATTGGTTGTGAAAAGATTCGCATCTCAAATGATTTCAATATAAGAGATGGGAAAGTTGTTAAAATTAGTTTGACGTTCACCAGCTGCAACATTAAAACGCTGCTTACAGAGTGATGCATCATTAATAATAATCCAACAGGTTTTGAGCCCACAGTTCAGGCTGTTCCCCAATTATGCCCCCTAACTTCAGAAGCAAACACAACACTAATATTAGTCAGTGTCTTCAAGTTTTCCCACACGCTCCAGAGGAATGGGGCATTCTGATGAATCGTTGAGAGAGAATCTAACACTTAACAGTGATCTGTGATGAGAGCTTAAACTTAAAACTATCAGTTGAACACACAAAAACAGGCTAACAGGACTAAACTGTAGAGATGACATATGTCACCTGATGACGTCACCTGATGACGTCACCTGATAACGTCACCTGATGACGTCACCTGATGACGTCACCTGATGACGTCACTAATCCACGCCTCCCCTTTATAAAGAATGAATCGTCTGCTCCAAGTGTAAAAACAATCAGTACTGACTGGAGCAGGTTCTGCGGCAGAGAGCAAACTGGACAAAAAAGAAATTTTTCTTCAAAATGCAATGTCCCAACACAGTCATCAGGTGAGGCATGACTTGCTTTTTTAAATCATGGATGATGTTTTCATAACGATGAGCATTATAAAACCACTTGGAGATTTTGACTATAAAGTAAACTATACTGTGCATCATGCATCACAAGCGGTAGCTGGATAGACTGGAGATAGAAGACTATTACACTAAGAATAAGTTCATTATCTAGTACAAAATAACTATGAAATATAAATGTTTATTCTTACTCTGTGTCTCGTAGTCATGCTAGCATTTGTTCAAAATGTGTTTTCATATTGAATTTGGTTGATTTCTGTGTGAATATGTACATTTCCTGTGTGCGGGACGCCTGCTAAATAAGTGCATATGTAGGGCCTTCATAGACACAGCCATCTTAGAATAGGTGTGTCCCAATACCCACCAACACACACTACACTTCTCCAAACACTGCTTCATATTCATATTCATATTGGTATCACACGGTTCACCATGCTGTTTTGCACAACACCAGTCCAGTAATTAGCAGAGGTACATCTAGTCTACTGTATTGAATCGTTTGAGGACCGACAATAATCAACTGATAAGAAGAAGTTTACAAGTTGGATTTGGTATGACTATATTAATATTATTCATATCCAAAAACTAAATTATAGCAGATCCTCCACAGATGGTTATCATGTGCTATTAACATATGTATTATGTTGTAAAATGGCAGCAATTAATGAAAAAATGATACTGTTTGGCAGAAAAACTGTTGTTTTACCATCAGTGAGTCCTGTGACATGTTACGATTTACAGCTACCCTCATAGCATGTGTGTAAATATTTAGTTGTTACTCAGAGTTATGTTGTAACTGATCTCCATGGTGCAAGCTTTTATTTTAATAATGCATAAATCACAACTTAGTAATAATTTTCGTTATAACTAAGTTTGAACTTACACACAGCTGCTGCAACAGGCTGCAGCAGTTATTTGTTCTACTCTGCAGCTACATGTTGTTGCTTGTAACGGATTAATATCTACTCTATAACTGTCCAGAGGCTCTCAGGAAATATCTGCAGAAGCCTACAGCCAGGCCCGGACTGAGAAAATCATTCAGGCCAGGAAATATAGCACGACATATAGCCTCAGTCAGGCCACTTTTTTAGCGGGGGGTCCCCCACTCGGAAACGTTTAGTTACAAAGACTCCTGCATTCTGGTGAATTTTAGTGCATGTGAATGACAAACTAATGACCAACAACTGCTTAGTACAATGTACTGTTATGAGCTTCAAAAAAAACCAGGGAGGGAGGGAGACAACATTACTACTACTGTGGCACCAATGCTACTCTCTCCACCTTCAAAAAGAAAAAAGCAAGAGTACAGCACACGTATCGTACTCAGTTTACCGATATACACTAACAGTTACCCATCAAAGGTTAAAATAGCCCTATAACCCACACAAACATTAAATAACAAACAAATTACAGTAGCCTGAATAGTGACAGAAGATGTTGTGTTGTCTCAATAATTTTAAATTATGAGCTCAAAGTATGAACTCACTGACTGAAATTTTCACCAAAACGAATGAATTTTCAAATAATATTGAACGCATTAACTTGCTGGTTTTGCTGGTGACCAGCTTTGAGTGTGTTTTGGGCACATTTTTGCTGGTTTTGCTGGTGACCAGCTTTGAGTGTGTTTTGTGCACATTTTTGCTGGTTTTGCTGGTGACCAGCTTTGAGTGTGTTTTGGGCCTGTGTTTTGGGCACATTTTTGCTGGTTTTGCTGGTCACCAGCCTATATTGGTGGTTTTTGTTGGTGAACTGTTGGTTTAAGCTGGTATTGTGCTGGTCATGCTAGTGACCAGCCAACAGTGATGTTTTTGGCTGGTGTATGCTGGTATTTATTCAGAGACCGGAGGGTTGTACTACGAAGCAAGTTCAACATAACCAGGCTTTCTTTGTGTGAGCTGGCTCAACAAACCCTAAACTCGCGATCAGAGATAAGTGGTATCACGATGGTGGTTATAAACTTTCTTTGTTAACCCAGGCTTTCTGCCTCAGGCTATGTGCGCGTCCCCATAAAAGGGGGCGTTTGGCGCGTCATTTGACTCTTTTTCTGCACAAAATGGACAGATCGTGTGCCACTTACTTCAGTCAGGAGGAACAGATCATTATAACGGAGAGCTATGGAGAATATAAATACATTTTCACAGCAAAACGCAACGCTGCTGCTGCAAATAAGGCGAGAGAGGAATGCTGGCAGTAGCTGAAGTAAATTCATTCATTATAAGACAAATTCATTAATTTATTAATTACGTAAATAGTTAATATACTTATTTTACCACTCAATGCACTCTCCACACCTCCCAAATTCAGAGCTCTTAAATTTTAAACTTGATGCAGCAGATTTAAACATTATACTCAAGAAGTGCATTCAGGTCTGACTCTGTCCCATAATGAAGGATAAGTGGAAATCACTTTAGATTCTGGCCAAATAAAAGTGAAATTAATATTACAGATTGAATATTATCTCTGATAAATACCAATAGACTCATCTTTTTTTTGTTCAAAGTATTTCTTCATTAGTTTTTTTTTTGTTTGTTTGTTTTTTCTTTGAAATACAATTTGATATATTGTAACAAAATCTCATCCTGCAAGTAATACTAACCTCTTGCACCATTACAAATTTACAATATGACATATCAAATCAATGGTATGTATGATAAAAGACAAATCACTTTTCTAATCGATGTTCTAATAGCTGCAGTAGCAGCAGTGTTGAACGGACTTTGCAGCAAATCATGTAGTCAGTGAAAGGACGGCGCTTTTTATTGCCGATTTAAGCCGAAACTTGGAACATAACCTGCTCCGGACCAGGTTATGTTTGCGGTATTAATTACCATGGTGATGTAGCCAGATTAAAAGAGAGCCACCTTCGTGACATTGAAAACCCTGACTTTATGCTCAATATACCTTGCTAACCCACTAATCTCGCTTCGCAGTACACCCCTCAGGTTGCCTGGAGAGGATGATCATGGTGAATTTCAGCCAAGACAAACAATTAACTACAATGAAACTAACTATATTAAGTTGAACTAAATCCATTAAAGAATAAGTAATTTTAGTATGATATTTCCTATATTATATTTAGTTAAACAATAACTACAATTAGTGTACCACAATATGTAATAATATCAATAAAAACTGTAATAACAGCAACAACAAGCCACTAATGATAATAATAATAATTTAGTTCACAGTAACCCCCCCTTTTGCCCCTGTCGACATTCGGCCCCTGTAGCCACCAATGGAAGCAGCCTGGAAGAAAACACACAAGACCAGATTATATTGTTTGATCAGGTCGATTATGGAGAATAGGGTCGGGCAATGTCTACCGAATTGGCATATGACGATATCCACGGTGATACATCTCAATGGAAGATGATATCGGTTCAAGAAAGAGAGCTAACTTAAACTCTGGGTCAGTTACCATGGTAATGCTGACTCTGTGAAATGAACACTGGCAAGTTTTCTTCAACAAACCCGGAGTTTCTCTCTGTTTCCTCTTACAGAATGTCAAGTCTTCATTCATTTCATAGTATGAAACACAGCATAAGTATGTAAACCTGACAGAAATAATTTTGCTAGAGATGTGATCATATGTCAATTATCATAAAAAGTAGCTTCTTTTCATGATTGCTAATTTTATTATTCTGCCTCCATACAACAATACTAACGTTACACAAAACTATAGACCTGTTGTAAAGATACCTTCCTTCTCTGTATCGGACTGTCTTGGTGCCATGGTGGTGCAGAGTTGCTCCTTTCAAGAGGATGGGGACAAAAGTCATCTATCTGGCTGAGGCAATATGGGGCAGGTGGTGTCATCCACTCCATAACAGGCATGGCAGGGGTCTGACTGCCAGTGGGCCCGCAGAAACTGACAGAGAGACACATGTTGAATATAATGATAAGGCAAAACAAGGGTGCATGCTTGTACAGTATGTATAGTCATTCATCGTGTAATTTAAATCAATATAATACAACTCTCATGTGTGTACGTTAATTGTATTGCTGGAGCCAGCAGCCGGTAAGCTTAGCTTAGCTTAGCATAAAGACTAGAAACCAGGGAAGACAGTTAGCCTGGCTCTGGCCAAAGGTAACCTCCCAAATAGCACCTCTAAAACCGACAGATTTAGTTAACATACTGTATCTCATTTGTTTAATCCATACACAAAAAGAAAACTTGCTGTTTTTACATGGGGTATAACATTACTGCCATTGAATTTGGGAGGGGCTGCATAAAGTTGAGTGCAATAGTATATCAGTTAGGTTAATTTGTACTAGTTAACAGTTAGCTGAAACATTCACTGAACATAGCTGAGTTAAAATTAACGTTAGTAAGCTATAAATTGCCATAATTCTCGAGGGTCATATCTAGCGCTAGATCAGTCTGCACGTAATTTTACCTTCTTTATAAAACAATACATCGATATTATGTCGATGGTTTATTAAACGGTTTATTAAAAAAACTTCACATCATAGGCAGATATAAGTTACCGGTACTTACCGCAGTAGCAGTCAGCGGTTAGTGGCGGTGAATTTGCTGTCGGTGAATTTAGAAGCCCGCCAACCATCGTCACCGGATATCGCACTACGCATGTCCTAAACACAGAGATGATTTTTGCCTGGCAACAGCGGGGCAACAACACCATTGGTCAGCCGAATGCCACTTCCTGTATCAATGTCAAATTAAAACCCCTCACTTCAAATTAAAATCCCTGTAGCGTTTCATGTACTGAATTGTTTTTTTAACCATGATGCATCACACTGAGCCACAGCCACAGCATATTGCCTTGTTAAAAACATTACCACTGCATTTGTCAATCAAAACCACAGTTCCTGCACATAAACTATGGAGTGTGGAATATGCCACCTGAATTATTGTAAATTATTAAATTGTTTGATTATATTAATTTATTAATCGATTGCTCAATTTAGCTAATTTAAACAGATTAATAAAATACTTATTATTATAACCATCTTAACCAGCTTGACCAGTTTACCAACTGGGATTTGCTGGTCAGTCCAGCCAACCAGCTTGACCAGCAGATACCAGTTTAGCATGATTTGGTGACCAGCCATACCAAGTTGGCCAACTATACTGACAAACCAACCAAACCAGCTTACCACCAGCTAAGACTAGCTAAAACCAGCAACCAACTTAAACTGGTCTATGCTGTTTTTTTCAGCAGGGACAGGGGACGATGATGACGCATTGGTAACATTAGCTACGTTAGCTGGCTAGTTCGTTCACTTACCTTTCTTTTTTTCTCTTTTTTCACCTCTGCTTCACCCTTCCTCTTTTTTCCACCGTCCATCTTGCTGCTAAGTCATTTAGCAATAAACGTACTTCATGCCAAACGAAACGTGTAACTGCCAACTACTCTCTCTCTCTCTCCTGGCTGTCACAGCAAGCAGGGCAGTGTTGTGTTCAAAGCAAAAAAAAAATCTGCGGCTTGCGGCGGGCCCGCCTGGCCACCGGGAAAAGTCAAGGTGCCCCCGCCAGTCCGGGCCTTCCCCCAGCTGCTGGAGAAGTTACATCTGATCTCCCATCTACACCACTCTCTGATGCAGGTAAGTTCAGCCAGTTATTTGTGGTCTCTGTGTAACTGATAATACACTGCTATGTTGGGTAACGCTTTAGATTACAGCCCACAACGTACAGTGTAATTACTCTGCAGTTACGGTGTAATCTAATACAGTACTTACCAATACATACATGTAGGTACAGGGAGATGTGAAGTAAGGGAATAAGGGGATAATAGTTTAGGAACTTACAAATTACTTATACTGTAGTTATTCTTTAACTACCAGGTACCTATTCTATTATTACAGCGTATGTACGACCTACTGAGCGATAATCTGGAAATTTGGGAAGAATTTAGAGAGAATTAATACTTTAGTTTAGTTTTAGTACCTGTTATGTTATTACAGGGTACCGTATGACCATAAAACTGAGTAAAAATCTGGACGTTTCAGGGAAGATGGAGTGATGACTTCTGCAGCACTTAATAAATCTGACGTGATTTTATTTCAAAATGACCTTATTACTAACAAACACGCAAATTGCTCCTTTTTCATTTTGGGGGTACTTAAAATAATTACAGGGTACATCTGTTCATTTACTTCAGAACAAAGGTCCAGGGGACAGTGTGTTGTCATGGATGCTGTCAGCGTCTGAGGACTGTCTCAGCTGTCGTTCATCTCACCAGCAAACTTCATCACTGGACGCTTGTTTATGGCAACGTGGCTCCACCTGCCATCGGTAGACAGAATTCACCCACCAACGATGTCACTCAATTGTGTGTAAACACGTTGACAGTTTTGAAGTCATTAAAATGTTGAAAGTTTTCTCCCTGGACTTTGTTTTCGTCCGGCATTACGGCTCCTCAAGGTGCAAGCTTACCCTTTTTTCAGCTCAGTGCACGGTCTCCTTTCATCTAAGGAAATATATAGCTATAGCTAATAGAAATATAGCTAGGGATAAAACATGAGGTATGAATCAGAACACATATATATGGTTCATGTATTCTTCTGATTGCAAATTGTTAACATTTGATGTACTGTACCAGAGTTGGCTTATAGCTCATTTTCATCTGTGGTCCCATACAATTAAAACATATAACAGCACAATAACAAACAGAACAAAGCAAAAAAAACCCACAGGACACATTATACAAAATATGAAGTTACGCACAATAGCACATCACATATTTGCAGGACATGTTTTAGCAATCAAGTTGTTGCCATAAACCAGACTGATTTGGCCAGTAAAGCGTCCATATTCAGAGTCTTGGAGATGTGGATGTGGTGACTTCACATCTGCAGGAATTAAACATTTAAGACTTTTTAGAAGTTGCATTTCTGGATCCCAGCATCAACTACAAGCATAAGGACATTGTAACATGTATAGATTGTTACATAGTCCTGATGTGCTGACTATTTGTCAAACAAGAAAAGTACATCATGATATTGTGTTTACTTTTGTTGGTGAGATTCAATTCCTTTCTGTGATATTGAGCAAAAGTATGACTTACATTAACACACTTTTTAGTGTCTACCATGCATGTGACAATAAGTTTGTAGTGACAGGTGAAGAAGTTACTGAGGTGCAAACCTTTCCACCTGTGTAACCCTAACTGATGGTTTGCATTCTTTTTATTTTGATCAAAGAGAAAACCATCTGACTCTTCTGAGACACATTTATAGAAAGACACATAACAGCCTCCATCATGTAACTTTTTGCATATCAGAAAAAATAAGGACTTCTGGAGAATTTTAACCTTTATGCAATGCATGCTGGGAAGTATATGCAAATAAGTTAACAGTGTTTCTAAATTACTTAATTTGATGAGTTGAGACTAACTAACAAACTAAATACACATAGTGAAGAACACAAGTTAACAGAACTCTGTCACTTCAAATATTATCAACTTATCCTGCACAGTCTTGTTGCAGAATTACATCACTGCACACAGACACCTGAGAAAGGTTTTTTTTAACTAGAAATGTTTTCATAGAAGAAGAAACTGTAGTCTGCAGGATAATCTGACTGAAAGTCCTTCAGTCAGTCATGTGTAATAAAGATGATGACCATGAAGACTTGTTGTGATGCATGAATGAAACCTGAGATGTCACCTGTGATGACTGAACTTTGACCTCATGTGTTGATGACTCCTCTCCTCTGTCTCCTCTCACAGGGAGAAGATGATCTGCAGGATCCTTCTGCTCATCAGCATGACCTCCTGTGTCTGTGGTTAGTTTACATCCTCAGTTTACATAAAGAACATTTCAGCCTCACAAACATATTTTGAGACTTCTATTTTGAAATATATCAGTGAAAACATCAAGAGAACTATTAAAGTGAGTAGAAACTCTTCATTACAGTTGTGAAGGTCATCTATATACAGTTATTGCTCAGATTGTATTAATTATTGGCATTATGAATTATCTTTTTTATACTGTTGTGTCTTTAAACACTTAGCTGTTTTTCTAAATAAGAGCACACTGTAATTCAAAGTATCAGTCAGATAATAATTCAATCCCCAACCTGCATTTGAGGCATCTGACAGCACTGAGCCCATCATCATACACTAAAACTCTACAGAAACCTCTATAAGTGGAGTTTAAAGGCTCAAATGTTAAAGTTCTCAGTTTGTCTGGTCCTCACTTTCCCTCTCTGTCTCCTCAACAGGAACATTTGTTGTGAATGTGACACAGACCTCCTATCAGGCAGAGGAGAATGACACCATCACACTGGAATGGATGTTTACAACCAAACCGGACAGTTCCTCCACCTCACTTTACATCTTATGTGAACTGTTAACTGACGTTAAACACTTGATCCTGTATCATCTATATGAGGGTGTTGAGGTCTCAGAGTCTCAGGATGAACAGTTTGCAGGACGAGTTCAGTGTGACAAAGACGCCCTCAGAGAAGGACGAATCAGACTTCATGTATCCAGACTCAGGACTGATGACTCAGGTCTGTACCTGTGTGAAGTGAAAACAGATCATGGTTGGATCTCTGACAAATGTCGGCTCAATGTCACTGGTAAGTTGCCTATCACTATTTCCCAGAGCACAAGAGGCAAATTGCTTGTAGTCCAAAACCCAAAAATATTTGACTCATGATGATATAAAACAGAGAAAAGCAGCAAAGCCTCACATTTGAGAATCTGGAACTCACTTTAGAGAATAGTAGTTTATTTAAAAACTCTTTGTCCAATCAACTAATGCAGCACTAAATGATGCTCTTCTTCATAATGAGTTTACTTTGCATATTTTCTGCTTGACTGCTTGCATTCACTTTCATTTGAGTAAAGTATGTATGTTACTGTATCAGCCACTGGGGGGCAGCATAGATGTATTATAATACATCTTATATCTTATATTATATCTTATATCTAATAACAGTCACCTATTAACATACAACAAAATATAGAGAAAAGTAGTCTTTTGTAGTCGTGTTTCTGTCCACCTGGTGAACATAAGTCCAATATTCACTCTCTTTTAACTCTGTTTTTGCTCTCTACCATCCCCTGAGGGAAATATCTGGCTCTTTAGCTGCTAAATGCTCCACTATGTTCACCAGCTAGTCTACAGCTAAGTATGTCTGTTTGGTGCTGAGCAGGTAGTGTACAGAGGCTTTTTAGAGCTTTTTCTCTGAAAACATCTGCCTGCTGCGGCCAAAAAGAACACTATGAGAGCACTGAGAGTGAACCAGACCAGTAAAGTTGCAGTCTGACAGATAAACAATGAGCTGAAACTTACTGTAATGCTCATGTCAGCAGCTTCTTTGATTAGACAAATAATGGGGAATGTTTTACTGAAATTGAAATACTATAAAGTAGGTCTGTTAACATAGTTACTACTGCAGAACTACTGCAGACTCTAATTCTGATGCCAGAGTTTAAAATAAATACAACATTTAAAATCTGCTCATCACTCTTTTTGTTTTGTTTTACTTGTTATTTATATCTGTTCATGTGTACGGACAGTTTTACAGTTCAACATTTTACTGGTGTCTGGAGTGGTTAAAACTTTTGGACACTTCCAGTTTGCTGTTAACAGATGCAGGAAAACCCAAAGCTCAAAGCAAATGAACAACAAAAAACAAAAGACAAAATGTAGCTTCAATAGCTGTCACAGTTTATGTTCATTCCCAATTAACTACAAACAACTATCACTGATCAGATAAGTGTTTCCTCTTCAAGACAAATCACTGACAGTTTTTATGTCATTTACAGCAGCTGTTGATCAGCTCAAACCTCAGAAACCTACCGTGAGATCACAACCAGAGAGTTGTGGGAGGATCGGCCTCTACGTTGGACTGACAGCAGCTGTACTCGTCTGTGCTGGACTCTACTTTGCCTTCAGACTTTGCTCTAAACGTCATGACAGAGAAAACGTAGTGGTATATGAGACAGGAAACAGTGATGCAGCAGGATAGAAGATGTGTTTCTCAGAGAGCAGACTTTTCTTTGTCACTGCATCTTTTTACCTTCTGAGTCCATGAAGCTGCTTTTTCCATCCAACCAGACCTCTGACCTTTTCACCTGAGAGAACCCAACAGGATGAGAGTGTGAGAGAGGAGAACAACATCTGATTAGATCCATCAGGACTAACAAGGTCTGTCTGTCTGTTTTCCCTCAGAACTCATTTCAATCTGTCATCCTGTTAGATTTTGACCATCTCCATTTGAAACACTTCATCTCCTGCTAGGCTTTCAAACAGGCCAGTTGCATGAGCCCAAATGAATGCTAATGTTGTTCAGTGTCTGATAGAGTGATTGCGTGTCAAGCAAGTCCTCCAAACTAAAAGACAAAATACTGCATTTATTGCTGCCTCTAAAAACAGCCCATGTTAGAATTATCCTTTACAAATCTCCGTTAAAAATGTTATCTTTGACTGCTTTATGATTCATGATGAAGTACCCCCCCTAGTGGCCAGTTGCTTTACTTACATATATGTAAAATAAAATAATCAAAACAAAAATGAATAGATGAAAACACAAAAATATTAAGAAAGTATATATGACTAAATACTCAGAAAAAGGCATGCAGAGAGTAGTATTCAATAAATATAAATAAATAAGAATCCATTAAATTATTTGGCACCAACTTTGGCACCAAGAGGTTAACTTTTTGACAAACAAAAATGCATACTATATATGCATTTGAAATATGCTATTATTACCATTTCAAGTGCAGCTGTGGACTTTCCCTGTCTGACATCCATCTTATTTCATGTCCTCTCTCTTCTACTGTCTGTAAGTTTAAAAAATTCTATTTTGCCTTATCTATCTATGTTATTTTATAAGAAAAATCTAAAACAGAAAAAAACAAGAAAATTTAAAAATAGAAAAATGTTTAAATTTAAACTGGAGCTTGTAGCACTAATGGTCATTTTGGACAACAGCATCTGCTTCTTTTATTTTGACCCAGTTTAGTTTAAAACATCCACCAGTAAATCAGTTTGGAGGCTAGATGGAAAACTAGTTATCTTCCTTAACTTCAACAACATTGCTAACAAAATGCTGTCTGTCTGTGGCTTGTCAGCTATAGTTTCTATAGAGAGTGCCAAAGGCTAAAGGTGCATTTCAAGAAAAGAAAACAAAAAAAGCTAAACAAATTAAAATATAAACATAACTATAGGTAGGTCTGGAGCGAGGCCATTTATTAAAGCAGAGAAGCAACTTAAAATGAATATAACTTACAAGCAGCTAGAAAAAATCCAAAAGATAAAATAATACATTTTCAATATTTGAAGAGAGTTTAAGCAGCAAATGTAGTGTTTTTTGGCCACCAGGGGGAACTTGCTCTCTAAATAAGCTCAAAATTTCCCTTTCATAGATTGCGTAAATTGCTTGTTTACAGACAATTGACATCAAATAGACACTGAGTGATATTAGTATTCATTTGGAGTCTACATCTGAGAAAATATGTGGCTTGTAAACTGTTGGATGTTCATCAGCTGGTCACTAACTGTGTCTGTGTATTATTTGGTGCTGGGCAGGTATTGTTCAGTGGCTTTATCATACATACATCAATGACCCAACCCAAAACCTCAGGCTTTATTTATATTGTTATTATTAATATTTTTTCGGCTGTGGCTCAGGAGGTAGAGCGGGTCGTCCACTAATCGGAAGATTGGCGGTTCGATTCCCGGCTCCTCCAGTCCACATGCCGATGTGTCCTTGGGCAAGACACTTAACCCCAAATTGCTCCTGATGGCTGTGCCATCAGTGTATGAATGTGTGTGAATGGTTAGCTTCCTCTGATGGGCAGGTTGGGACCTTGCATGGTAGCCCCTGTACCCATTCAGCGTATGAATGTGTGTGAATGGGTGAATGTGATTCGTAGTGTAAAAAGCGCTTTGAGTGGTCGGAAGACTAGAAAGGTGCTATACAAGTACAGTCCATTTACCATTTACCATTCTCCTTCAAAGACAGTTATAGGACTACATACATATCTCAAAATAATTATCTGCCATACTGGTCAGTTGATCAACTTCACCTTTTCAGAGTATTTGTGCCCCAAAACATATTTCCCAACTTTCTACAGGCAATCACGATGCTCTTTAAGGGTTGCGGAGGAAGGTTGGAGGTTGTCACAATGAGGCCATAATGTACCAGCCTTCAGTGAATCATTGGGGATTTTAAAAAGCTCCCTTTTTTCAATTTTTTCTTTATTTCATCCGTTAGGCCTACCGACTGCAAGCTCGCCATGCTAATGCTAATGCATTAGCTAGATTCTGTTTATCTTCCCACTTCCCTGCAGACATTGTGTATCTGCTTGTAACACATGGCTCTCATCGATGCAGACGATTGGCAGGTTGTCTGTGAGAAAAAGAGAGAGATGGAGATATTATGAAATAACATTTTAAAATACTCTGATCCACGCCCAACACTTTACGCAAAAAACTGGCTCTAACTCGACCCGATACACAACATTTTGTCAGGGCCCGTTGGGTTCAGATCAGGATGCTGAACTCTGTTTGTTAGTCCCTTTAGAACCATAAACACACACAGTGTGTGAAATTGAAATTATGCCCAAAAATGGGTTTTGTTAGTCTGTGACTGTTTTAAGGTCTGGTTAAAAAGCTCAGTGGAACTGCAGAGTTACTTATAATCATCTCACTTTGTCTTTCAGTTTCTTTATTTTTCTTCAAGCTCAGCTCTTCAGCTCTTCCTACCATACACTACATTACCTCCATACAAATACATTACTTGAACAACATTCAGTTACTTTTTGTATGTTTTATATGTCATTATATAGTGGCATTTTTTTAAGTAATATAGCATACATTTTTATATGTAGAAAAGTGTCAAAATGTGATCAAAATTTGTTTGAAATTTAAATAGAGTTTTTACAATTCACATATGGCTGTTTTCCACAGTATTACCTCTGATGCCAAATAAGGAATTTTAAATTTTGCACAACTCCTTGCACTGATTTTTGTTGAATGTGAAAAGTAAATTTATTTTTATGAGAATTTTTATTTTTTGTACGATTTTTAATTGTAAGGTGTTTCTCTTACCTATAACAGTGAGACCTTGTTGACTGTCTTTTTAAGAATGTTTTTACTTATTTTTCTATCTTTTGCAATGTTACTTATACATTTTTTAAAAAATGAAATAAAATGTATTTGTTCGTATATACTTAAAATGTTGTCACTGGTCATTTATGTAATTTGAATTTATTATTGAGAACTGATTTTTGTCTTTATTTAGAGGTGTATGAAGGTTATATTCTCATTTATACTGTTTAAATTTCATCCTAGTTTATGTAAATTAAGTAACAAGCTGTTTCCTCACTGTATGACTGTCACATACTATATAGACTATATAGTATTTGACAGTCATACAGTGTGTGCTTGTTCCAACATAAACCTGCTGGTGTAGTGAAATACTGAATATATAAAAGAAGCCTAGATGCCATGTCTTATAGCTGCTGTACATCAAATAGAAATATTAAGTGAATTGTACACCATTATATGCAAGAACCCCAATATTTACCCTAATATGTTTGCTCTCTTTAGAAACTCTGGCATCTCCTCTAGAAATTACAATCAAGTTGTCTTGGTATGTAAAATGTTGTACAACACACTGTTTTAAAAACAGACAGTGGAGCAGAGTTTGAGAAGTTAATTGGCACTTAGTTTATGTTCTGTCCACTCGGAGCCCTGTAGGATCAACATGTAGAAGACCTGAGTTCATGATGAAGTGTTTATTTCACCTCAACAAGTACAAATTCTACCAGGCAGCATTTGAAAAAAACACAACACAGTTTGTGTAGCAAAAGATAATGCATGTAAAGCACTGATCAGGACCAGACTTGCGGATCAATCTTAACACAGATTGACCCAAAAGATTCAGCTTTCATGATCCTGAACCAAAGTATAAAACCACATAACCACGACGTCTCAGTGAAGTGAGATGTGTGATGAGTGTTTGCTCTCTGCAGTATAAATAAGTCACTAGACACAGTGATTCACCACCAGATTTAACAGCATTTATATAGTGGACAATATAAATGGCAGCCGAAATCTTTATTACTTTATAAAAGTGATAAAGATTGAGTTTACTTTTGTAGCACTTTTCTGCATGATGAATGATGAAAACAGGAAAGTTATAAAACAGCAATTTAATCCAGATTGTAAACATCAACTGATTAACTGCTGTATTATTACAAAATGTACAAAAGTTACAGCAGCAGATGCAAACTGTATTTATGACCAGAATAAAAACTCATAATGAACATTAATTACAGGGCTAAGTGCCTGAATGATATGATAAAATTAAAAGTCCAAGTGAAAAACTTGTTGTCATTATGACTTTTTACCACCAAGTAAAGGTAAACTTGGAGCTATGTCATGCATCACTAAAAAAAGAAAATCTATAAAACAATAAGTTTGGTCCAAAGGTTTACCTAAATACACCATAAATGACAACTGTTTATTTATTTCTGTTGCACATTTCCTCAAAAAACAATATTCATTCATTCAGTTTCATAAAACATAATTTCATAAAACATAACTGACAACTAATTAAAAACAAAATATGAAAACACATGGCACATTTAAACTTTTATACACAAAGTCACTTCACAAAAGTATGATTCAAAATGATATGAATGAATATGACTTACAGCATTGAAAGTATATCTGAAAAAACTTGCTCAACCATGTTATTTAATAGAATAGAAAACATATTTAAAGTAACTTTGGCTTTTTAGTTGTGCAGTATTTTGTTGCAGCTGCATCATAGACATACAGCAGACTGATTTTTGATAGCATGTAGTTTGAGAAACAGTTCTTAAACAGTTTGTTTTCTACAATTAAGACTGCAATTGCTAAAGACTCCCGCAAAAAACACAACAAAATGCTTCAGCTAGTTTTATTTTTACAGCCTTTTTGGTTGAGATATATACACTGGCCAGTGACAAATAATGCCAGCTAGCTGCAAGCAAACTGGAAGTAAAAGAGATCTTAAGGGATTTTAAAAGACACTGTAGCTGCCTCTGCGTTGATCTGGGTGTCATCAGTGAAGGAGCTAAGAAGAGGAGGAGGAGGTGGAGAAGGAGAAAGGAGAGAAAGGGAGGACAGAGGAGGGGAGTTCAGGAGAGGTGAGAAGCTGGTCACACCACGCCGGCTCATCCAGGTTTATTTCAACAAACGGGTCACTGGAGCACACCGCTAACAAAAGAAGAAGAGAAGTATAATATGAGACTTTAGATTTATATTTTCCAAAAATATTTATCCAAAAATACTTAATGAAATACACTAGTTTCCTGTCTTGACTCTCTTTCTGGCAGTTAAAAGATGACATTCATATGACCTGACTTTTTGGCTTAACGTTAGCTTAACACAAAGACAAGAAGCGGGTAGGAAAAAGCTAGCCTAGCTTCATCAAAGGTGCTAACAGCTGCAAAAGTGTTATATTTACAAGTGTTTTTTACCTGAAAAAATGAAAATTAAAAGGGAAATTGTTGGTTAACAAGAACTTTAATTGTATTATTTATTGACCACACTGCAAAAAAGGAAATTTAAGAAAGTTATGATAGCTTATTTTAGGATGAGAGGACATTCTTAGGATTACTTCTTCTTATCAAAAACAAATGATCTTGTGTTGTCAAGCACCATATGCACTATAGGTGGTTATTAGACTTGATTCAAAATTCAAGTATTATGAGAAAACAAGATTGCTTTGCTTATTTAAAAAATCAGACCACAACTGAAGTGTTTGAAGATATTCATTCCTGAACTGAGCCATATTAAAAGGTAGCACTGGTAGCCTACTGGGTAAGACACCACAAGTCATAAACTCATAAGATGAGGTGATTTAAAAGACAAATAATCGTATTAAATAGTTTCAAGCTATCTTTAACTTGAATTTCTGACAGTTCCTTTCTTATATGAGACACTAGTTTAAGATTAGATCGTGTTTGATAGTGGTAAGATTATTATGCTAGTTTCAAAATAACAAAGTCTTTGCATACTTTTCTTGCTAAAAAAAATACAAAATGTAAATAAGACAGATTTGGATATATTTCAAGTCATCTTTTCAAACTCTTGTGTTGAGAGTGTAGCAATTTCCTCCTTTTTTCAATGGGTTAAGCTAGGCTAAACACTAGGACAGCAAACAAGTGCATTTCTCAAAATGTGAAGAATATCTTCGGAGCCTGGTAGGTGTCACAAGAAAAAAATAATAAATTGTGAGCACACTGATTGACTATGTCATTCCAGAAACTGAATTAATAATTTGTGCAATCTGACATGAAGAGAAACAGCAGTAACTGAAATTACAAGTGGCTACTCAGTTAGGGAAGCAAGTGTTGTTTTGGTATTGAAGTGCTGAATTCATTCTTTCATATTTATATCATATTTGTCCATGTCCCCTCTAACACTCTGTTTTTATACAGTTGTGATGAGATGTTGTTTCAGCATTATTGGCCAGTTTTGGCTACTAGTTAGCTGCATAAATATCACAATAAATAAACAGGAAGTTGTCAGGATATGGACATCTAATGTAAATAAGTCCCTTAGGTTTAAAGGATAGATTTGACAATTTATCTGAAGCTTATATGAGGCTTCAGCAGTCTGAGTTAGTCATATCAAGTGGATATCTGCCACATTTACAGTCTTTTTAGCATCAAATTCCCTCTTCTTCGTGTTTCCTCGGACAGTGTTTCTCTGTTGAGCTGTGGTGGAAGTATAGTAACAAAAACGCTGAAGCTTCATATTAGCTTCATATCATCCTTTAAATACATTTTTGCAGAAGAAGGCTTGTAGATTTTGGCCCCCATCACTTACAAGTGCATTATGAAGGGATCTTCTAATGGTCTAATGGAGGACTGATTATGTCAAAATAACCTATACGAGGATATGTTATCTTTGACATTCCTTATTCATATGTTAAAATGTTACCACTGTTCTGTTTGTGCACAAATTATTAATTCAAGGACACAAATTATTCATTTAAGAGCACAAGTTTTGTTTTTTGACATCACACCTGCTGGGCTCCATTGTATTGTGTATATCTACACACACTGTCTCACATGGGTTGTTGTTGTTTTCGTTCTGCTGCTCCTCCCCACTCCCATTGAAGAATATGTCGGTATTCATCAACTGGTCAGACATGATGTCAGCTGGAGGGCTGTTGATACCGATGGACAAAGTCTCCAAACCGTTTGTATCTGTCTGGTCCTGCGGAGCTGTAGTGAGTGACAGGGGAGACCGAACAGAAGAGAGGGAAAGGTAAGACAAGGTGTAATGTTTTTTTCTGTATGTGAAAAGATGACTGAAAACATAAACATTTTGTGTATGTTTGGGTCATGTTGCATTCAAGTTAAATTAAATGAATGTTAAAGTGATTTGAGTTTTTTTCCCAAAACTTAATCTTTCTATTTTCGACCTGAGGAACCTTTTTCCATTTTTGTCATCTTGGCCACAGCTCTTACCCCAAGGTCATACTTTTTAATAGCCTACAGTCATGAACTTACAGAGATTGTGGTACTGAACATCTTTGTGAAAAGCTTTGTGAAATTTTTAAACAGTAATTGAAGAAATTGACAACCAGTTAACCAAAAATCTGCAGCAAAAAGGAAATAGATGGCAAAACAAAGGAAAAACACAGAGTCTTGTATGTGTAGTCTTTCCCTCACTTTCTCTAGATTGTAGATTTTGAGGTCATGGTGGGAAAACCATGAACACCCAAACTACTTCTGTACCTCCAGAACATTTCAGTTCCTCCGGTGGTAAATTTGGTCCAGTTGCTCCCAGTTTTTTAGTTTTTTTCTTGAGAAGAAATACAATTTTGGTGGTGTTTCAATGGACTAGAAGGCATTACACATGTCAATAACTACTGGTTAATACAACTGGCCTAATTTATGAACCCATCTCATTTATGATGGATTAAAGATCTGCTTTTGGCTTATTTCAAAGCTATATAAAAAAATGTAAAATTTCACCTTTCCTTCAACACATGTTTTTTAATGCTATTGATTTCAGAACATAGACTGTATATAAAGATAGACGTAGTGAAGTGTGAGCCATTGGTTTGCATTGGAGCCGGTTTATGAGCATCTTTTCCATTTGGAGCCAGCGGCATTCAACATTCACATGGCAGACATTAAAGCTAATATAAGCCTTCAAATCTTATTAGTGGAGAAATAATTTCCAAAATGACCACCAGCACACTTATTAGAGGGCCTGAATTTAGCGATTGAGTCCATAATGACTCGTTATCAAGCCAATTGGAGCCAGGGATTTTTTGGAGGCAGCACCCATCGTTGGCATTGCACTTTAAGATACTCCTGAATTGGCTTCAGCCTCAAGCTTTGGTAGTTGCCTTTTTTTTTCAGACTGTTAAATTCTGGACATTTGATTTTGTACCGTTCTCTCCACTAGAGTCCTTCTCCTCCGACTGTGGAGTTGTGCCATTGGCTAATGTAGGGGGGGGAGTGTAATCGTTGTTCACCCGGTCTTCAGGGGCTGTTTGATCTATATTGCAACACACACAAACCACATTATACATGTCAGGATATTCTTATACATAGTCATGTTAATTAAAATGTAACCACAGACGCACACAACAAACACACCCAGGTCGTCCAGGTAGACTGGTTCAAAGGTGCCTGTGGGTTCGTTGCAATGGCTGGCAGGACTCGGACGCTGGAGGTCAAATGAATACGTCTGGACAAACAAACAGGCAAGTTGGTAATGACAAGAATGCAACATAAGAGCATCAGTTAGCTCCCTTAACTACAAAATGTTAATATCTCCTTGTATTTTAGAGTAATGTGGTAAAGTGAGTCGGTATAAAAGATGTTTTTAAAGGGAAATTCCTCCTTTATCTTTCTTACCCTGGAGACTCTCCGGAGTAAGTAGAGGATGACACACAGAATAATGATCACCAGGATGATCAACACCAGGATCACGTAACCTAGAGACAGAGACGGAGAGAGGTGTTTCAATTGTATCAGCAGTGGTAGCAGCATATGGGGGCCCATTTGTGCCATTGCATAATCAATTGATTAACTGACAAATGAATAATCAATTTATGAATTATCAAGGAAGTATAGATTTATAGAGAAGTATAGATAAATAAAATAAAAAATAATAAAAACAAAAATCCATTTATACTTGCATGTATACTATGGAAGTATGGAGTCTGCATTGTAAAACTGTAACACTACTTCCATAAAAAGTGACATCATGAAATAAAAAGCGTCATTGGGGGAAAATGCTGTCATGAGATTAAAAATTCAATAATGAACTCAAATAAAACCTAAAAACTGCAAATCAGAAAGATGAAATAACTTTCAATCATAATGAGTTTACGTTTAATAATTTCATAAATTATTTCACAATTCATTGGTTACACCCCACTAGTGCTCTTATTTAAACCAAGGGAACGCTGCCACATCCATTTTAGCTATTTATTTATATTTTTATCTGCATAGTGTACTATTGCACTTTTACAAATATTGTTATAACTTGTTATATTGATGTGGTGTATTTTATTCTCAATCGAAATGAAACTTCATCCTACTGTATACTTTTGCTATGTAGAGTTGGGACAACAACAAACTTGAACTTGGTTCACTTAACTTATTCATATTTTAAATAATAAATAATTATTTATTATTATTGTTATTTATTTATTTAATATTAAACAGGGGCTTGTTATAGAAGGGCATTGCATTTACCAGAGAATAAAAGAGGTGGAGACACATTCATATCTTGTAATTCTGACCTTGTATCTCAAAATTTAAAAATCGGTATCATAATTATAAGGATTGGAAGTCATACTGTAATTACAAGAGAACGTCTTTAATAATAATACTTTTCATTTATGGAGTGTTTTTTGAGATACTCAAAGATTTTCTTTGGTGAATTCTAGTGCTTCCATAGAACTTATGTATTATATTTTCATAAAAAGTGTGTATTACACCTTAAAAAACTATCATATAAAATTAATAATGAAAAATGCACAACAGAGTAGAGTTTGAACATGCTGGTGTTTCAGGATAAATTGCATAAATAATAGTACATCATCTTACCCCAGGACGAACTATCCTTGTCTGCTGGTGTTTCTAAAAGACACAGACAGGTTGTTAGTATTCAGCACTGTGAGGTTCATTAATGCAATTTAATCACCTTCGCCCCCTAGTGGAGAACAGAAGTAAAACACAAACTTAAGGTGTCCAATATCACTGTCTAAACTTTCAAACCCTCTTCAGGTAAAATCCTGGGGTTAAAATAGAGCAGACCTTGAAAATTGATAGATATTATTAACTAGTCAGTGTGATGATTGTCCTGGTGGCCTAGGTGTGAAGACTCAAACCACAATATAACCACAATGTCCTTTGTAGCATGTTATACCCCTCCCTCTCTCTCTCCCCACGTTTCTTTTTTAAATACAAAACCAAAAGCGCAATTATGCAAAATTTCAAAGCTAGACATTCAAACAACAAAAACTCTCATCCTACTGCTGAGAATAAACAATAATCTTATTTCTGTTCTCTCTTTTTAAAATATAAATATAGACATATACATACACACATACACACACTTTTTTCATGACCTCACACTACAATTTCTTAGTCCATGTCTGTTATGTCATATATTCCAGTGGTTCTCAAAGTGGAGCCAACCCCGAGAGGTCCTTGAGGGGTTACTAGGGGGTCCCCAGCAGAAAGAGGAATACTTTATTTTCACTTTAATTCCATCCATAAGTAACACAAAGACAGTGTTTATGACTATTTTGGTCATGGGTTTCATACATCTTCTGTAATAAAACATGTTAAAGCAAAAATCTGATCAGATGGGGGTCCATGTTCTAATTTGTGTCAGTTAAGGGGTCCTTGATGTGAAAAAGTTTGTGAATCATATTACCATATATTACTTCATAAATGTCTTTTGTTTTCTTCTTTGTAATAGCAATGTCTTACATGATGTTTTAATTAATAAATCTGACCAGTTTTTTTTTTTAAATCATTTGGACTTATGTATTATATTTTCATAAAAAGTGTGTATTACACCTTAAAAAACTATCATATAAAATTAATAATGAAAAATGCACAACAGAGTAGAGTTTGAACATGCTGGTGTTTCAGGATAAATTGCATAAACAATAGTACATCATCTTACCCCTGGACGAACTATCCTTGTCTGCTGTTGTTTCTAAAAGACACAGACAGGTTGTTAGTATTCAGCACTGTGAGGTTCATTAATGCAATTTAATCACCTTCGCCCCCTAGTGGAGAACAGAAGTAAAACACAAACTTAAGGTGTCCAATATCACTGTCTAAACTTTCAAACCCTCTTCAGGTAAAATCCTGGGGTTAAAATAGAGCAGACCTTGAAAATTGATAGATATTATTAACTAGTCAGTGTGAAGATTGTCCTGGTGGCCTAGGTGTGAAGACTCAAACCACAATATAACCACAATGTCCTTTGTAGCATGTCATACCCCTCCCTCTCTCTCTCCCCACGTTTCTTTTTTAAATACAAAACCAAAAGCGCAATTATGCAAAATTTTAAAGCTAGACATTCAAACAACAAAAACTCTCATCCTACTGCTGAGAATAAACAATAATCTTATTTCTGTTCTCTCTTTTTAAAATATAAATATAGACATATACATACACACATACACACACTTTTTTCATGACCTCACACTACAATTTCTTAGTCCATGTCTGTTATGTCATATATTCCAGTGGTTCTCAAAGTGGAGCCAACCCCGAGAGGTCCTTGAGGGGTTACTAGGGGGTCCCCAGCAGAAAGAGGAATACTTTATTTTCACTTTAATTCCATCCATAAGTAACACAAAGACAGTGTTTATGACTATTTTGGTCATGGGTTTCATACATCTTCTGTAATAAAACATGTTAAAGCAAAAATCTGATCAGATGGGGGTCCATGTTCTAATTTGTGTCAGTTAAGGGGTCCTTGATGTGAAAAAGTTTGTGAACCATATTACCATATATTACTTCATGAATGTCTTTTGTTTTCTTCTTTGTAATAGCAATGTCTTACATGATGTTTTAATTAATAAATCTGACCAGTTTTTTTTTTTTAAATCATTTGGACTTGAGACCCATACATAGTATATTTGCCTGTATTTGATTCAGTCCAGATACTGTAGAGAAATCACACAATAAACTTAACCGGGGGCACTCTTCCCCAAACCCTCTTCCATATAATTCAATATTTTTCTATTAATTTCTTCCCTGTCTGTGTTTCCTGTCTATATCTACACTGTTGCTATCCAACAAAGGCAAAAACTGCTTTCCAAAGGTCTTCATGATCGTATCTTTCTGGTAGAGTTCTGTTAACAGACAGGAAACAAAGAAAGAGAGGGGATATGACATCCACCAAAGGTCCTCGTCTTCACCACTAGGCCATCAGTACATCTTGAGACCTATTTTAACCATTTAAAGCTTGTTTTACATTCCAGAAAGACATCATTTATGCACGAAGCTTTGTGGTTTTCTCAATGGAAAAGTGCAACATTAGAAATACTTTGTTAGATAGCAGATATCTAGCCCACAAGACTCACATTCACCATCTTACTAAAACATCTAAAATGTGATTATTTTACTAAACAGAGCTTATTTCTCCTTTCAAAACAGAAAAAATATTATAGATTACTCTATACTATCTACACTACACTTACAGAGAGGTCTGAGACTAACTAAAAGGCCAAAATAATCTGAAAAAATAGTCAGTTCGATATAAATTGAATTACCAAAGGTCACAGGTCACCAAAGTATCAGCTACAGGGAGAAATTCAACCTGATGACTTCTTAGTGTTTATTTTATGTTTTCGAAACACATTTCTAATGATTGATTGCTTCACTTTTAATCAGAATAATAATCTTTTACCATTTTAAAATATTTTCTAAATGTGTGCTTATACTGTGTGTGTTTACGCGACCAGCTGTTATCTGTGTCTTAACATTTGTGTGTTTGTCTGTATGTGTGTGTATGTGTGTGTGTTTGTGTGGTAGCCAGCTAACAGTTACAGAGAATATGAGCATGTGCTAGTTGTGGTTTGACACACAGGAAGACAAACTGAGGCTTAGCATACGAATATGTCTGCTGCATCTACACCACTGAGATACTTCACCTGATGAGGAGCTGGTTGACGCCGTAGTCACGCTGCCATTGCTAGCATCGCCCTCGTTCCCTGGCTTTTTACCCGAGGTTGTTGTTGCCTGTAACGTTGTGCTGGATTCATTGACTGGAGTGTTCCCACCTCCAGTGTTGTTTTGTGCCTGTAAAAGACGTCAGAGGGAGATCACAGCTTGTGTTTTAAAGCCTCACATCATTTAGTTAAAGTTTCTTAATCTGCAGAGTCTCAATCAAACTGAATTAATTTTAAGGCCTCTGATTGGCTGACAGCACCAACTTCTGATTCAAATGACTTATTAACATATTTATATATGGTTGTGTTGTTGGATATCTATGTTAAACATGGTCAAAGTTCCAAGACTTGAGGTTTGTTTCATGGTTTGTTAACGTAGCCTGCGCAGTCTATAGATACCTGTTGGGACGCAACTTCCAGAAGCTAACCAATCAGAACAGGGTGGGCTTATCGGAAGGCAGGCCTTAAAGAGACAGGAGCTAAAACGGCCTGTTTCAGACAGAGGCTGAGCTCAGGGGCTGCATAAAGGGCCAGTATAAGATAAGTAAGGAGTTTTTACTGCAAATCAAGCAAAGATATTCCACTAGAGCCCCAGAATATAAATATAGACCTAGAAATGTGCATGATGCATCCCCTTTTAACTTATTGAGCAGACTTTAATTAACATTCCTGTAAAATCAGATTTAAATATGTCTCTTTTAGACGGTGGATCCTGTATTTAAGCTGTGAAGAGGACGTTTCTTTTTCGTGTGAAGTTGTTGTGAAGTTATATAATAATAAATAAATAGAAATAAAGGTGGTGAGTTGTATGTCAGCCGGCTTTTTAATCCTCTGGTGTGAGCTGAGAACAAACATTGCCTCGAGGATGGGAAAACAATCTAAAATATACGTTATGCTTCAGAAAAAAGGCTACTTGTCGTTCATGGCTTACAAAATGTAAAGCGTTTCTAGTATGGGATTTTCAATGATGTGAAAAAACAACAGGTACTGATATTTTAATTCCTAAACATTAATTTTCAATCCTGTCATTGTTTTGTTGCACTTGATAGAGAAAGAAAAACTCTTTGTGAGCGTGTTGTGAAGATGCTGCAGGAACAGAGGCTGTTACCGGAGTTGTTCCATTCAAGGTTTCGCTGTTCTGAGAGGAAGAGGAAGACATGTTGTTGGTGGCATCTGTAGTTTCATCCAGCGGACTCTTGGTAGTAGTCATAGAGGTATCTGTTTCAGACATGGAGGAGACACACAGAATCAGTCGGGGATTTCTGAACACTTCACAGTCTCCATCTCCCTTCAAGCAACACTAAAACAAGACAGACACAGGATGTGGTGGGCACCGTCACCATGGCTGCGACACCAGGAAGTAACACAGAATAGATGCCGATACCTGACATGACATGACATCACACAACGTACTGCACAAAACATGACACAATGCAGCATTACAGACCACATGAGACAATATAAGATGTCCACCAGGGCTAGGACGGGACAGTTCAGGACAAGTTGGACAACATCTAAATTGCCGTGATAAAAAACCCTGTTAAACATGCAATTGCGCCACAGCTAAGGCTGAGTTTGCTGGTTGTCACAGTAACGCATCCTTCAACTGACCTTATGTTAAAGACAGAATCACGTGTAAAACCACTTTTGTAGTTTATTTACCTAAATGTCAGTGCGATTTATGTCGGTAAAACAAAACATAGTCTTAAAAACTCCAGTTCGTGAACATTAATATTCCACTATGAGTCATAATGAGAGTTCTCCTGTAGCCAGACATTAATCATAATGTTAATGACCTTCACTTTATGGGCATTGATGGAGGAAATCAAGAAAAAAGTTGCAACAAAGAGAATGTTTTTGGATTTATTATCTGGGTACTTTCATGCAATAATTTAAGTGGAGTGTTGTCCTACTACTGATTTCTGACTTGGAGGATTCAGCACCCATCTTTACATACTGGGGTTGAGCACGTTGCTGTATTATCTACGTCATAGAAACGCAAAAATACAAGTGCTCCAAGAAATGCTGATAGCTGAGCCAAAACAAATACAAACTGACTGTACAGTGGAAGCTACAGGGATCACAGATTTATAGATTTACTGTGAGGACAGGTTTTGATTATCATTGTTGGACTGTCATTCAGTCAGGATGCTGTTACCATTCATCATATCTATGCGAGCTGGCTTTCTCATCCCTGCTATGAAAAAGACCTTTAAGTTGCAATTTCTTCTATCTCACCCTGCATCTAGAGACTAAGGTGCCATCAACTATAAAGGGTTGCCCTGGTTTAAACTAAGGTAAAGCTCCCAATTCCTACCACATAAGGACTGTACACATTTTATAGTAATCTGTATAGTGTACTGTTTCTTGCAGTCAGTACTTACTTAACTGCTTTATACTAACAGGAAATGATGGAAATGCAATACCTGCACCATGCAAAGAAAATCAAACTGTGACTTTAGAAAGTTACTGCAGGCAAAATGTTTTTCCAAAAACATTTTGGTTGTTTTTTGTTTTCTGACTTTGACCTGTGAGCAGTGGCAGCACTTTGAGGTAAAATAATGGATATCAACAGCAAAAATATATTTTTTTTGTATGCATGCTGACTGTTTTGAGTATACTTATTTTTGTCACTTTGTAACTTCAAAACCTGCTTAGAATTAGTGTGTAGTATTGATTTATAGGCTTAAGAGTCTACAGCCATGCTAGAAGATCTGTGAGGCTTATGCACAGTGGTACTTTGAGCTAAATGGTGACATCAGCAATATTAACATACTAAGAAAGTACAGCGGAGGCTGATGGGGATGTTTGCAGGCATTTGGTCATAAACCACAGTACTGGGTATAATGAAATATCAACACAAGTTAACAAAACAATTCATCCACTGGGAACCATGAACATCTGTACCAAATTTCATGACAATCCGTCCAATAGTTAATGAAATATTTCAGTCAAAAGTGACATGACATCACACAGCTCAATAAAACATTTTTTCAGTGTACCTGAATTATGGTCATAGTCAGTGCTGTTTTGTTGGGAAACAGTTGTATCCTGTCCTCTGGAAATAGGCAATACTGCTAGAACTGAGACAGAGAGAGAGAGATAGAATGATTAAACAACAATATTAAGCAAACAAAATTGAGGTCCAAGCAATCAGTGTGCAAAACATTTGCAGACCTTTCTTGTCAAAGCGCTGTCAAAGTCCAAAACTCTACAGTGATTTCTGCTTCCTTTGGACTCACAGCTCTGTAGAATTATCCCCTTAAAACCTTTTTATTACATTTAGAAAAAATGTTTTCATCGGATACACAGTTATCAACAGTTTTGTTGTGAAATTGCTAACCATACTACAGTGGTGAAAGAAGTATTCAGATTCTTTACTTAAAGGTCCAGTGTGTAGAATTTAGCAGCATCTAGTGGTGAGGTTGCAGATTGCAACCAACTGAATACCGCCACCCACTCCCCTCCCCTTCCAAGCATGTAGGAGAAGAAAGGCCCTCTCTAGAACCAGTGTTTGGTTTGTCCATTCTGGGCTATTCTAGAAACATGGTGGTGCAAAATGGCGGGCGCCGTGGAAGAGGATCCCTATGTAGACATAAAGGGCTCATTTTAATTAAAACATACTTATGACTATGTATTCCATTTCTGGCAAGTCCAGATAAATCTGAGGGGTCGTGAGATGATTAGTGGGAGAGGAAAGAAGAAAAAAGTGCTGATACACAAATCTGTTTTTCTCTAATCTTTGATTTTTGCTGAAATATTAGATCATTTGAACATTTATTGAACTGAAAGCATGTGAAAAGTTTAGAGGGAAAAACCACTATTTGGTGGAGCTGTTAACAACTCATAGACATCTGAAATGTGACCCCCACTACACACTGCTTTTTGTAAGATGTCAAAAGCCAAAAAGGATGGAAACCACTGGTTTCATCTTTAACAATGTGTTGTATTTTAAAAGCTTGTTATATTATCCATTGTGTCAAATCTTCATCTGAAAATTAACTAAAGCTGTTAAATAAATGTAGTGGAGTAGAAAGTACAATATTTCCCTCTGAAATGTAGTGGAGTGGAAGTATAAAGTAGCATCACATGGAAATACTCAAGTTAAGTACAAGTACCTCAAAACTGTACTTAAGTACAGTACTTGAGTAAATGTAGTTAGTTACTTCCCATCACTGTCAGGGTGTACTAATGAGAATGATAGAAGTTTAAGTTGTCCAGCTGCAATTAAACTACCGTAACAAAAGTGAGGGAGATGTCAATCAAACACAATATAAACACCCACACAGTCCTGGAAGGAGTTCTATTTATATAACATAGATGCAAACACCTACAAAAATTAGAATATATATTAATTAAACAGATTTTGGCTCATGTAAGCTCAAGGAATGTATATATATCAACCAAGACAACACAACAGACTTCTGAATATATTCTCAAATTTAGTTAGCAGGCCTTCTTGTTGACTGCTGAGGTCTAATAAGGTTTTATGTCGCTTAACTGCTGCTGCAACAAGTCTTAAAATGTGTGAAAAAACAATAGCTAGTGTGAAAATGTGAGCAGAGAAAAGGAGGGCAGAAGTCTGGTCAAACATCATACCATGTATGAGCATATTTATTATATATTACCACACTTATTCCATCTTATCTGACCTCTAACCTTTGACATTTGTGCTGTTGTTTGCCTGTAAAGTTGGTGTGAACTAAAGCTCATCTGTCTTCCTCCATAATTTGATTAATTTCTTATTTTGATATATTCTACTTACATATGAACATATTATACATCATATGTTATATTTAATCATATATACAGTATATCAGCAAGATATAAAATATCAATATATTTAATACACTGTCTCATATTTTCTATGACTTAACAACCCAGATGTGATGATTGCTGGATGACCCCATTCAGTAAAGAATATATACTGCATTTGTAGACATTTTCAGTTTCAAAATGAACTGAAAAACAACTGATAAATCAGGCAATACCTGCATTACTTTGCCCATTAAATGAGGCTGTACTAATGATCTGGTGGAAGAAGTATTCAGACCCTTTACTTAAGAAAATGTACCAGTACTACTTTATAAAAATACTCCACTACAAGTAGAAGTCCTGCATTTAAAATCCTGATACAGTAAAAGTGCATAAGTATTATCAGCTTGATGTAGTTAAAGTATTACAGTGGTGGTTCCCCTCTCTTGCTTTCTGCATATGACAGATGCTCCTGAGTCCTTGAATGACCCCTAAAAATCATTCAAGTACATGCAAGTGAAATTACTTGAATGACTTATAAAACAATATGCAAAACTAAATCAAGGCCTTAGAAGTTTTGGTGAATAAGTGAATTGCTGTGGAGGCAGCACAAAAGATTTAACCACTGTATCTTGAATCGACACATTTAGGAGGGAAACCACGAGGCCTCTGTAGCCTCTGAGTCGACTAGGTTTCAAAACCATCTGAAATGAGTGTTGCGAGCTGTGAATTCGAAGTGCGAGTGAGCGCGGGAGCCTTGATCTGCTTCCAAATTTACTGTTCCTTTTTCTGCTCTTTTTACTCACTGAGAATCTTACTCACCTCAAAGTCACTTTAGAAAACAACGAAATGAAAAACTAAGTTAGAAATCAGAGATGAAAGCAGGTTTGCAGTTGATCTGAACTCACCGAGGAAGCAGAGGCAACTCCACAACTTCTTCATGGTGACAAATTAATAAACTCTCTCTCTCTCTCTCTTGCTCAGATTTAGTTTCTTAAAGGTGGTGGATGACCATCAGCGAGATCCTTGATTTTGTTCCTTTTTCTGCGACTCTCTTCCTCTTGTTCTATTTTCACTTCTTCTCTTTGAGCTTTCCGCTTCGTGTTTGTGCTCTCTTCCTCCCTCTGCATACACTCTCTCTCTCGGTTTCTCTTAACCTCTCTCTCTCTCTCTCTCTCTCTCTCTCTCTCTCTCTATCTCTCTCTTGTTGTACTTTGTCTCTCTTCTCGTCTATATATACAGTTCTGTGCAAAGGTTTTAGGCACTAAAGTAAAATGAGGATCCTTTCAAAAGAGCCATGAATGGTTTCTATTTATCAGTTGACTTCATACAAATTTCAGTAAACAGAAGAAACCTAAATGAAACCAATATTTGCTGTGAGCAGCTTTGCCTTTTAAGCAGCAGCAGTTCTCCTCGGCTCACCTGCACACAGTTTTTCAGGTACTTGGGGGGTAGGTTGTTCCTGCATCTTAGAGAAGTTGCCACAGTTCTTCATGTTAATCCCAGACTGACTCCATGATGTTGAGATAAGAGCTCTGTGGAGGCCAAACCATCTGTTGCAGGACTCCTTGTTCTTCTTGTTGGTGAGGATAGTTCTTCATGGCTTTATGTTTTTGGTCATTGTCATACTGCAGAATACATTTCGGACCGATCAGATGCCTCCCTGTTGGTATTGCATAGTGGATAAGAATCTAAACATTTAAAGTGCCTAAAATTTATCACATAGTCCCAGTCAAAAGTTGTAGAACACCACAGTTTTATTTAAATTTAAGCAGTCCAGTTAATAACCTTAAATGGTACAAAGGTAAGCAGTAAACAAGGCCTTTTTCAGGGATCAAATATGCAATCAAATCCTGGGACATGAGTCCCTACTTTAGTTGATGACTTCCAAACCCTCCTGTATAAAAGCACAGAGGAGGAAGTGTGACGGTCTGGGGTTCTTTAACTGGATCCACAGTTGGTGACTGATATCATGAACCAAAAGGACGACCACAGAATCCTGCAGAGCCTCTGGTCTACTCCTCGTTGGTTAGGGGTTCATTCTACAGCAAGATAAGGACCCAAAATATACCTCCAGGCTGTTAGAGCTACCTTAGAAGAAAAGAATGTAGGCCTCAAATCATGGAAAGACTGGTTTGGGATGAACTTGACAGAAGGGTTGTGTTGGGAAGAACTTTCCCAACAATATTTAATTTCCACTGTACAAAGAATCTCCCATTGTTTATTTGTTCAATGCTTTAATTTCAGTATACTGGACATTAAACTATGTAAATTTCAATAAAATTGGAACAATGGAGGTGTTCTAAAAGTGGATATCCACATATGATTTGGACTAGTAGGCCTTAGATCCAATGATAATCTTAATACTATAACCCACAGGGAAGCCTCTTTCCTGTTTCAACATGACCGTGACCCCATGCACAAAGTTAGGACCGTAGAGAAAGGGTTTTCCCAGTTTGGTGTGGAGGAACTTAACTGGTTGTGAACTGAAACTATGAGACAGGCATCACTAACGCTCATGTGGCTGAAGGGGAAGAAAATCCTTGCAGCCAGGTTCCAAAATATTGTGGAAAGTAGACTTCTTACAAGAGAGGAGGCTGTTATTGCAGCAGATAAATGAACATGGTTTTGGAGTAAGATGCTCAACAACCACATATGGGTGTCCACATACTTTTGGCTGTGCAGTGTATTTCATGTTCACCTATCCCTCTCTTTATCTTTTTACTTCTTACCTCGTTCTAGTTCTTGCTTCTTGTACTCTTCTGGTACCTCTCTCTCTCTCTCTTGCCACCCACTGCGCTGCACCCACTTTTTTTCTCTGCATCAGCCTTTATCTCTCATCTCGAGCCCCGCTCTCTTTCTACCACACTTTTCATGTCTCTCTACCCTGCTTACCCTCTGCTCTCTCTCTCAGTATCAGTCAGTATTCAGGAACTGAGTCATCGACCGCATAGCGTCGCTCCAGACTGACACAGGATGCTACCGTGGCTCAGTGTTTGGCTTCTTACCTCAATAACACACCAGTATAAACTGTTTAGAGCTGCATGTAATTCTCACTTTGTCATTTTTAAAGCCACAATCTACATAACAGACTGCTTTATGGCAAAATGAAGCCCCTACAACTACAGAATGGCAGACTCTCAGATTCTACAAGTTTTGCATTTTATGTCTTTTTGAAGATTTTAGTAATTTCAGATCAGCTGAGGATACAAGAAAATTACATAAACCTCATAGGTTTGGTGTATTTTTGTCGACAAACATAGAAGATGATGTACACAGAAGCTTCAGTGGAGATTGATTTTGACTGAAAATGCAAAATTTTTAAGTAAACAGATTTTAGAGTCAGCAGCCGTCTTCAGATCTGCACTTAAGTAAAAGCAGCAATACCACAATTTACATATGTACTACTGTATATGTAAGGATAATCAAGTATCCAAAATAACACAACTCATACTATGGGTGCTGTCCATACCTCACATTCTATTAAAAGGTGGAATTTGTAAATGCATCAGTAATTAACCCCCCCCCCCCCCCCCCCCCCAAACTGGAGATGGAAAATTAAAACATGGTTGAAGTACACTCAGACCTGTAGTCACTGAGCTGAGATATACTGATTAGCATTAGTACACATCTGGTTGGAAATTTATTATTATTCATTATTTATTATTATTTATTATTATTATTATAAATAGTTTTTTACGACCTCATTTTTCAAACTGGAAATAGTCAAATTTGTGCCAAAAACTACTCTAATTTACTTTTCAAAATTAAAAATATAAACTCAGAAATGAGATCAAGCTTAAAACAAAATTCAATCTACTGTTTTTGCTTATATACAGAGAGAAGTTTTCAATTCCTCTGAAGGAAGTGCTTTAACTTGTGGTTACAGAGTGACTTTGCAATGTTTTATCAGAGACTGATCAGAGAAAATATGTGACATCATCTGCAAACAGTATAAAATCTGCTTTTTCACTTAACTAGTTTTAAGATTTTACTGTTTATATAAAAGTATACATTTCCAGAAAATAGCATCACAAGAATCATCATAAAATGCTCTTTAATATGTTATATGTGTTTGTTAATATGTGAACATGCAAGAAATTAAGAGAGCACAAATGAGAGCATAAACCACATGTTGGTTGCGGTTAGCTGTGGAGGAAGGCGACGAAAAGGCATCAGTGGAAGTGTCATGTTTTAAATTGTTATCATCTTCCCCCGCTGAAATGTCTGTAACAGAGAGAGATCACAAGAAAATCACCATAATAGAACATTTCACCAGAATAAGGCACTTATTATAGGTATTACACTTATTATTACTTATAGTTCAACTTCTGGATTTTTCAGGTTAGAATCTGAGTTGCGCTGTTCTTGATTTAGTCACATGGTCACATAGATAGTAATAAATGTGCTGGTGGTCATTTTGGGAATTATTGCTCCATTAATAAGATTTGAAGACTTGTAGTATCTTTGATGTCTGCTGTATGGGTGTTTACTAACAGCTGTGATTGACAGTTGGCTCACCCGCTGCTCTCCTTGGCTCCAGGACTCACACTGAGTCAGACTATTGTCGCAATATTTCACTAAGTTTAATGTTACTTGATTACCATACCTGCCCTGTTCGCACGATTTAGCTAAAGTAGGTGTTCCCCGTAAGCTAGCATTCACTTTAGTCCAAAGTAGCGGGGCGTGTTTCCAAAGTGTGAGAGGCAACACCCCGAACTCTTTATTTCGAAGATCGTGGCTCCAAACGGAAAAGATGGTGCCATTCTCACCACTGAACATTTGACTGCACCAAACCAAAAAAGTCATAAAACAGTGTCTTCTATCACTGAACGGTTAAAATCAGTGTGCAACATTTATAATAATACTGTAGATTGGGGAGATATCTGGTTACTGATCTGCTGCATGTCAACACAGATTTACCATAACCAGGTTACTACAGTGAACGTAAACACTTTCCCTAATTACCCGCAATAATCGGGTGGCTTAAGTGCACGTAAGCACACTGATAAAGAAACAACTGAGTGAACACACACCAAAGGAGGTTGAGGTTACCTGAGGAGGAAATTGATTCACCACTGCCATTCATATCTTCATCATCCATTTCATTGTCATCTCCCCTTGATAAAATGACTGCAGCAGCTACAGGAAGAGAAAGACAGACAGAGATCTTTACTGATACGAACTGTCTCCAGCAAGTAGCCATATTGTATACTCACACTTTAAAGTCTGACACTAAAAGCCCTCACCTTCTTCCTTTTGGATTTTGATTTAAATAGCTTTATTGTCCCCAAGTCGCCTCTTATTTCTGCTCGTCTGTTATGATACAAAATACCTACGAGTTGGCAGATTTTTCTGCTCCCTGAGAGTCAAAGCCAGGGCTTGAGCCTGCTCTGAATGCTGCATTTGCAAACTTAACTCTATTTCTCTCATCGAACTGACATCAGATTGTTCACACGTGCCTACAAGCAGCCGTCCCTGGTTGTTTGTCGGATTGTTTGTGTTGTCCACTCACAGATTTCGGATCAGTTTTGGGGCTAAAACATGTACGGATGTATTTTAGAAGTTTCCATTTCGAATAAAGAATGAGAAAAAGAAGTAAATTACTGCTACAACTACAAAGTTTATCTGAAGCTAATATGAAACTTCAGCGTCCAAATGAGTCAAATCAAGTAGATATCTTTCAACGTTTAAGTCTTTAGTGCCAAAGTTCCTCTTTTTGTTACTATACTTCCACCGCAGCTCAACAGGGAAACACTGTCTGAGGAAACACAAAGAGGGAATTTGACGCTAAAAAGACTTTAAATGTGGCAGATATCCACTTTATTAGATTAACTCAGAGGGCTGAAGCCTCATATAAGCTTCAGATAAACTTTAAAATGCATTTTTGCTCAAAACGAGGACTGTGGATTTGGCCCCCATCACTCATCCCTTATATTGTAAGCACATTTGGAGGGGAGCTAATAGTCAGTGTGAACAGGAGGAATGATTACAGCAAGAAAAACCTGTTTCAATGTTCATTTGGGTACCTGACAGTTGTTTTAAGACAAACTTGAAAATTGTGAACTTATCTTTTAAAGAGACTGGAGCCAAAACTAACCGTTTCAGACAGAGGCTGAACCGAGGGGGCTGCATAAAGGGCCAGGATAAGATATTTTTTTGAACTGTAAATATATATTCCAGTAGAGCCCCAGAATAAATATACAGATGATGATGATATAAGAATAAGAACATAATATGTTCCCTTTAGATAATAATTTCCTGGCTCATGTATTTACTTAAGCTGCATAAGCAAAGTGTTGCAGACAGCGAGGGGAAATAGGAACTTTTAACAGGAACATGAACAAGAAAGATCTTTTTTTTAACCATTCATTAATGTAAAACAAACTAACAAACAAAAGAAATATGATTATAGGAATGAATCCACACAACATGAGGAAAAATGTATTCATGCTCAAATGTTCTGTTATTTCTTGACTGGATTTGATTTTGGGAATATTCAGTATGAAGTCGGCAAAGATGACAACAGTATGACAGACTCAGTTTTAGATTTTTGCATATTAATCAGACTGATGAATTAAAGTTAATGAGCGTGTGAAGCAAACGCTCCCTAATGGGATACCAGTTCAAAGCAAACACAGTAAACCACAAGTAGTTTTCACTCACCGACAAGCCACATCAGCAGGTAAATGTTCATCCTAGCCATCATCATCACCCTCTGTCTCCCTCTTCTTCTCCTCCTCCAAACTTCAAGTGAAGAACTCAGACCACCAAAGTTTCTCCAGCTGACTGAGTTCCACCACTGCCGTCTGTTACCTCAAATTTGTCTGTGCATGTGCACTTGTACAATCAAAAACCAAGACAGGAACTAGCTAACCACAGAGGATATAGGACACATTTTTTCACATCAGCAGACTGATAGCAGAGAGATGATACACGTGATGTGATATATTGATATACTTGACTCTACTTTGCAATATAATACTACCGTCTCACTGAGTATGTTTCTACCCTACAGACTGTACTACACACTCTCCTGTGTGTAGGTACTGTAGCTGGATGGATGTGTGAGGTTTAGGGGCACTGGGAATTTTGACCTCCTGTTTGAAATGCACGTACACATGAAATCATTGTTTGTACATTTAAGACTTTTAGCCGTACTATTGACATATCGGTTTATCGGTCCACAACTTTGGTCAAGACTGAAATATTTTAACAACTATTAGATGGATTGCCATAAAATCTTGTGCAAACATTCATGGCTCCCAACTAATGAATCCTAATAACCGTTGTGATCCGCAGACCTATCCAATTCTATTTGTTATAGTGTACTGTCCCCCTGGCCTGTACTCTGAATTTTTATCTAAATTCTCAGAGTTTTTATCAAACTTAGTCCTTAGTACAGATAAAGTAATTATCATAGGTGACTTTAATATTCATGCGGACGTCAATAATGATAGCCTAAGCACCGTGTTTATCTCATTATTAGACTCAATTGGCTTCTCTCAGATTGTAAATAAACCCACCCACTGTCTTAACCACACCCTCGACCTTGTTCTGACATATGGCATTGAAATTGAACATTTAATAGTCCTTCCACTAAATCCTATTTTATCAGACCATTACTTAATAACTTTCTCATTCCTATTACTGGACTACACACCATTAGACAAAAATGTCTTCACTAGATGTCTATCTGATAGTGCTGTAGCTAAATTTAAGGAAGCAATTCCATCAGCATTCAATACAATGCCATGTCTCAATTCAACAGAGGACTCTAATGCTAATTTCAGTCCCTCCCAAATTGATCATCTTGTTGATAGAGCTGCAGGCTCACTGTGAATGACACTGGACTCCATCGCCCCTTAAAAAAAAAAAGATAACAAAACAAAAGAGGTTAGCTCCATGGTATAACTCCCAAACCCACATATTAAAGCAAACATCACGCAAATTTGAAAGGATGTGGCGTTCCACCAAACTGGAACAATCTAGCTTAGTCTGGCAAGATAAGGTAAGATATGTACTGTAAGGCCAAAGTTGTCTATTACTCATCATTAATAGAGGAGAATAAAAACTGCCCTAGATTCCTTTTCAGCACTTTGGCCAGGCTGACAAACAGTCATAACTCTATTGACCCATGTATTCCTATAGCTCTCAGTAGTAACGACTTTACAAGCTTCTTTAATGATAAAATTCTAACTATTAGAGACAAAATTCATCACCTCCTGCCCTCAACACGCACCAATTATCCCCAAACACAGGAACCGAAACAGCTGTAAATCCTGACATATATTTAGATTGTTTTTTACTCCAATCAACTTTCCTGAACTAACTTCAACGATTCCTTCATCTAAATCATCAACTTGTCTCTTAGACCCCATCCCAACTAGGCTGCTTAAGGGAAGCTCTTAGTCAGCATTTTTACTAGATATGATCAATCTGCCTTCAGTAACAGGCTATGCACTACAGTCCTTTAAAGTGGCTGTAATTAAACCTCTTCTTAAAAAGCCTATACTTGATTCAGGCGTTTTAGCCAATTATAGACCTATATCTAATCTTCCTTTTCTCTATGAGATCCTTGAGTAAGCAGTCATCAATCAGTTGTGTGACTTTCTACATAACAATAGTTTATTTGAGGCGGCACTGGTGAAAGTTACAAATGACCTCCTAATTGCATCTGACTCTGTATTTGGCTTGTTAGATCTTAGTGCTGCATTTGAAACCACTGACCATCACATCCTATTACAGAGACTTGAACATTTAACTGGCATTAAAGAAACTGCATTAGACTGGTTTAAATCCTATTTATCAGGTTTAGACATGGAGTTCCACAGGGTTCTGTGCTTGGACCAATACTATTCACCTTATATAAGCTTCCTTCAGGTAATATTATTCGGAAACACTCCATAAAAATGTTATTGTTATGTAGATGATACCCAGTTATATTTATCGACAAAGCTAGATGAAACCAATCAGTTAACACAACTCCAAGCATGCCTTAAGGACATAAAGACCTGAATGACCTGCAATTTTCTGCTACTAAACTCAGATGAAACTGAAGTTATTGTGCTTGGCCCTAAACACCTTATCTAATGATATAGCTACTCTGGATGGCATTACCCTGGCCTCCAGCACCACCGTAAGGAATCTGAGAGTTATCTTTGATCACGATATGTCCTTTAATTCTAAGCTCATACATAGGACCGAACTGGCAAAACTAGAAACCAACCCAACTCTATTTGGGTACCTGACTGTTGTTTTAAGACAGATTTGAAAAATTGTGAATCTGTTAGTTCAGTTCAGTTCAGCAGAAATTCAAATGTCTTTGTGTCTTTGCAGGAGCATGTAAGCAAGTCATTTATTTTTTAAATATTAAATAAGAGAAAAATTAAAGTACTACATTAACAATAATGCAGTACACATTAACACAAATTTAAGTGCGGTAAATCAATATCTGGTATTTAAGAGATCAAGTTGTTCTCTCTCTTTCTCTCTCTTTGCTTGACTGTTCCATCTAACTTCCTCTTTCTCTATTTATCTGTTCTTCGATCTTTTTCTACCCTCCCCAACTTCTCTGCTTCTCAACATCTTAACCACTACTGCCCTCTGTCTCTCTCTCTCTTTATTCCACTCCCCATACTACATACATTCACTACCCTCTAACTCGCTCTCAGTTTCAGTCAGTATTTAGGAACTGATTCAGTAAACACTGTTAGCTCTAGATCAACACGATGCTAACTACATAGCCACTGACATTCAGATTGATTCCTCTCTCCATATATATGTTAAATATGAACCTTCAGGTTAGCCTAGCTTAGCATAAACACTGGAAGCAGGGGGAAACTAGTGCAATTAGTGCAACTACCCCTAAAACCACAAAATGTTGTCTTCACATTTCAGTTTGTGTACAAATTAAAGAAATTAGATCTAAGATGATTATTGAGATTCAGAAGTGGTGGTAGGTGTATTTCTTAACTTTGGACAGTCTTAATGCTAAGTTAGGCTAACCAAGTTCTGACTCCAGCCTCCAGAGGCGGTGGGCAGTGGAGGTGTTGGAAGTGCGCCAGTTTCATCCTCATCCCATTGAGAGGAGCCCTGCTGTCCGCCACCACATATGACCTGCTGACACACCCGAACATACAAACAAACATGTGAACACAGTGACTACACGCCTGCCTCCAGTCCAGTCTGTGTTTCCGTTTTAGTTAGTTTCTCTTTTATTCTGCTGTTTATCATCTGTTAATGAATTAGATTATTAATAGTGAAGCATCAGTGTTAGAGCAGCATGTTACTGTTGTAGCTGCTGGAGGTGGAGCTAGTTTCAACTACTTTATATACAGTTAGCTAGTTTAGTCCAGTGGTTCCCAACCTAGGGGTCGAGCCCCTCCAATGGGTCAGCAGATAAATCTGAGGGGTCATGAGATGATTAATGGGAGAGGAAAGAAGAAAAAACAAAGTTCTGATACACAAATCTGTTTTCAGTTTTTGGACTTTTTCTCTAATCTTTGATTTTTGCTGAAATATTGGATCATTTGAACATTTATTGAAATGAAAGCATGTGAGAAGTTTGGACGGAAAAATCACTATTTGGTGGAGCTGTTAACAACTCATAGACATGTGAAATGTGACCCCGACTACACACTGCTTTTTGTAAGATGTCAAAAGCCAAAAAGGTTGGAAACCACTGGTTTCATCTTTAACAATGTGTTGTATTTTAAAAGCTTGTTATATTATCCATTGTGTCAAATCTTCATCTGAAAATTAACTAAAGCTGTCAAATAAATGTAGTGGAGTAGAAAGTACAATATTTCCCTCTGAAATGTAGTGGAGTGGAAGTATAAAGTAGCATCACATGGAAATACTCAAGTTAAGTACAAGTACCTCAAAACTGTACTTAAGTACAGTACTTGAGTAAATGTAGTTAGTTACTTCCCATCACTGTAAGGGTGTACTAATGAGAATGATAGAAGTTTAAGTTGTCCAGCTGCAATTAAACTACCGTAACAAAAGTGAGGGAGATGTCAATCAAACACAATATAAACACCCACACAGTCCTGGAAGGAGTTCTATTTATATAACATAGATGCAAACACCTACAAAAATTAGAATATATATTAATTAAACAGATTTTGGCTCATGTAAGCTCAAGGAATGTATATATATCAACCAAGACAACACAACAGACTTCTGAATATATTCTCAAATGTAGTTAGCAGGCCTTCTTGTTGACTGCTGAGGTCTAACAAGGTTTTATGTCGCTTAACTGCTGCTGCAACAAGTCTTAAAATGTGTGAAAAAACAATAGCTAGTGTGAAAATGTGAGCAGAGAAAAGGAGGGCAGAAGTCCGGTCAAACATCACACTATGTATGAGCATATTTATTATATATTACCACACTTATTCCATCTTATCTGACCTCTAACCTTTGACATTTGTGCCATTGTTTGCCTGTAAAGTTGGTGTGAACTAAAGCTCATCTGTCTTCCTCCATAATTTGATTAATTTCTTATTTTGATATATTCTACTTACATATGAACATATTATACATCATATTTTATATTTAATCATATATACAGTATATCAGCAAGTAAAATATCAATATATTTAATACACTGTCTCATATTTTCTATGACTTAACAACCCAGATGTGATGATTGCTGGATGCCCCCATTCAACCTCAAAATTGTGCTTAAGTACAGTACTTGAGTAAATGTACTTAGTTACTTCCCATCACTGTCAGGGTGTACTAATGAGAATTATAGAAGTTTAAGTTGTCCAGCTGCAGTTAAACTAACAAAAATGAGGGAGATGTCAATCAAACACAGTATAAACACCCACACAGTCCTGGAAGGAGTTCTAATCATACAACACCTACAAAAATTTGAATATTTGTTAATCAACCAGATTTTGGCCCATGTAAGCTAAAGGAACTTATGTGTATCAACCAAGACAACACAACAGATATCAAGTAAAGTACAAGTACCTCAAAATTGTAAAAAAGTACAGTACTAGAGTACATGTACTTAGTTACTTTCCACCACTGACAAAAGTGTACAAGAAGAATGAAAGTATTATCATATAATCTAACAGATATCAGAGCACAGTCATAAATTATCCACAATTCTCTGCAGGAAAAGAGTGATGAATTGCTATTAACTAATACTTTCACTGTATAATTACAGACAATTACAGATACAGATACATACATATGACCTCTACAGCAGCTAATTTTGTTTAAAGGTCTCAGTAATAGGCTCTGCGATCTAAAGCATCCATGGTAAAACATCATTATGTTCTATTTGTAAGGATTATCACCTAAAGTATCAACATTTTATACAACTCACTGTCCCTGATGCAATAACATGCGGAACAGCCTGCTATTGCATCATGAAAATGGTATTAAATGAGATGTTAAATTGAAAAGACTTTGGATCCGATTTTTAACATTATTCTGTTTTTTTAATGATAGTAATAATGCTTGAAAGTATCTGAAACTCCTTAGGTAATGTAAAAGAAAAATGCATTGTGTCATAAAGGTAAAATATGTCCCTGAATTTACTACAGCCAATATATAGATGTAGTGGGGTAAAGCTTCTAAAATATAGTGAAGGAAAGGTATAAACTGAACATGCCCCAAACCGTTGAATCTCATGTGGAATGTACAGTAACTTCTTAGTCATAACACACATGCAGAGGACTAAAAACTATAACACTTTAATTAGTGGTTGATTTGTCAGAAACTGATCAGAGATCTGAAAAAACATTTACAGACACGTTTGAACATCACGGCAAACTTTTCATCACAACAAGAAAATGTAAAACGAGTCTTAAACAGATTTGATGAACTATCAAAAATAACATATCTGCAAATGAAATCTCCACAGACATAATATAAAATGTTGTTTAATATGCCAGGATGAAGAGAACAGAGATCGTCCAGACCAAACAGAGAAGGTTGAGTTTTGCTGTGGGGGAACTGGAATAGGTCCCGTTGCCTTCATCATCGGTAGTGGGGATGGCAACATGGATAGAAAGGCATAGAGAGCAATTAAAATCTCAATTAAAATAATTAAAATATTTTGACCCAGTGTTACACACAACAAGCTTTAGCTAGAAACTATCTCAATTTATTGTTTCTTCACAATCAATCAATAGCAAACCATCAAAATGAGTAGAGTAGATTATAACAAGCTTTGGTTTGGATAAATAACACAACAGTACAATAAAAAATAACATTGAAACTGGTTCAAATCAACTCTTTGTCTTTCTGGGCAACATTAACTCAGTATTATGTTGGTGCTATATTGACCCTCACTGGGTAAAATTTTAACCCAGTGACTTTTAGTGTGTAGTACTAAGAAAGACTCTGTGGCAGCAATGCCACACTAAAATTATTTAATCTAATCATTTGTGCATTACAGAGTTGAAGATTAAAAACAAACCATATATGATCGTATAGTTGAATGTCCATCCATCTATGTCGTTATAATCATAATAGTCAGAGTAGTAAGTCATGGTTGTATTGTCTACTGCAGCAAGAGAAAGGAGAGAGCAATTAAAAATCATTAAATTTGAAAATATAAAACAGCAGTTGTTATTTGTTCTCTCTTCAGACTGTTTCATCTAAATTAAACTAAATTAACTCCACAGTAAGAAAAATTTTTTGAAAAATCATTTCTGTAGCAGAATTTAGATTTTCTTTTTTGACTGTGGATGAGTTTTAGAGGCCTTTTTTATATTGTGGCCTAGATTATGATGGTAAATCTGGTGATTGTACACTGTGACAGACAGCAATGCCATACTAAAATTATTAAATCTAGCCGTATGTGCATTACAGAGTTGAAGATAAAAACGAACCAGGAATTTCTGTCGATTCCTCCACGTCTTGCGCTGATACAGTGACTGCTGCAGCTAGAGAAGGAGAGAGTGATCACAAATCATTAAAATTGCAAGTATAAAACAGCAGTTTATCTTTTTCAGACTGTTTCTTCTGAATTAAATTGAATTAACTTCATAGTAAGAAAAAGGACTAAAATTCAAATATTAGCTAAGATAATCATCTTGTGACACCTTAGATTCAGCTCTTGGCCCCTATTTCCAGCCCCCCTGATTCTAAACTACACAACTTACAAAAACCTTTCACTCTATAAATTGTGGATTCTCAAAAATTTGCATTTTTTTTTTCTGCTTACAGTAACATTCCGAGAACTGAAAGAGATCACATGCATTTCGTGAAGAGCTGACCACAGAGACAAGGAAGTATGGTGTGATGTCTAATTTTTGCTGCATGGTCCATCATAGATGCATGAGTGAAGCAGAAGAAAAGAAAAGATAGACTAGATGGCAAAAAGTATGTGGACATGTGAGGAAATTATGTGAATTTTTTAACATACACTCCTTATTTAACATTTAATTCCAGAAATAAGTTCTATGTTTTATGTGTCTACAGACTTGAAATCTTTTGACTTAAAATGATGAGTTTACAATAATGTACTTCTGCAAGTTCACACAACTGATTAAATTAAGTTTCTAAAGAAACATGATCAGCATATTAGCAGATTTGCCAGCATGCTTGTCTGAGACTTAAGTTCAGAGGCTCTTCTTTTTTGTAGTTTGAAGAAAACATACATAATTGAAACTTGCTTTGTGTCTTTAATACATGTTCATGGTTGTTTGTGTTCAAAACAATAAAAGCATGATAAAGGCTAGTATTGAATTCAGTCCCTACCCTTGTACGTTCAACAAGATTAGTGAGATCATTGTTGTCTAGGATCTAGGATGCCATTAGAAAGCGAACATAGTAAATCACATTTAGTTTTTGTCATTGACTCACCAATTGCACACATCAGCAGGTAAACCTTCATCATCATCTTCGGTCTTTATTTCTTATGCATGTAAAAAAAAAAAAACTCCAACCAACAGCTGTCACCAGTTACAACCTCTCTGTAAGTGCATTTGTGAGTGAGCACCAGCCAGCAAAAGAGGAAATAGCTAAACTCTTTTGGTTAAAGGCTGTTTGTCACATCAGCAGACTTTCAGTCTCAGCTGATAACATACTGTTGACTGTATATAGAAATGGACACAGCAAGGCATGACATCACCTGTTGGTTTGCATTGAAGCCCAGAGTTGCTGCTTATGGTTTGCACCATTTCAGTATGATTGACTTGACTTGAGTTTTAGTATTTGCTTAGTATTTTTTAAATAGGAATCAGTTGGAGCCAGCATCTAGTGGCACTTTAAGGTACTACTACATCAGCTTCAGTCTCAAGCCGTGGTAGTTGCATATGATAAGAGCTTATAGATCTTAAAAGACATCCATAGGTTGTTGGCACTTAAGTGTGTACAACTGAGTGAGGTTTAATGGCCCTGGGAATCTTGAGCTTCTGATAGAAACACAGGTACCTGCAGTCCTTTAGTTTTTGCTGCATACAATCATTATTTCTACAGTTGTGCGGAAGTTCCTAACCGCAGGGTGTTACACCTAAAACAACCATGATGCTGAAAATTTCATGTCACATGTTGACCACAGATACTTCCAAATGAAGCTTTGACCCAATTTCAAAAAGGAAGATTTCACTTCTTACTTTCATTTCTTCATGTATTTAATGATAATGATAAACCAGAGTTTCTACATTAATCACATAATCTATTAACATGGTGTCAAGAGAGTGCTTTGCTCTTAAACACTAACAAGACTAAGGAACTTGTCAATAATATGGGTGGGCAACCAATGTGCTGGCCAATTACTATTGAGGGCCAAGCTGTAGTTTTAAATATTTAGGAATGATTTTAGACACAAAGTAAAATTTTGATGAACACTCAGACTACATTTTTAAGAAGGCAGTGCAAAGATTGTGTCTTTTAAGGAAATTAAATGGCGTTGATGTGAGTAAAGAACTCCTGAGGATGGTGTACACCGGTCTAGTGTAAAGTATCATTTCCTACAACATCACATGCCGGTACAGAAATTTAGAGACTTGGAGCAAAACCAAGCTCACAAAAATAGTCTGCAAGATCATAAAGAAACCCCAGAGACAGTTGGTGGAGCTGTACATCATACAAACCAGGAGGAAAACAATATAAATAGTTCAGGACCCGTCACATCCTTTGTTTAATGAATTTGAAAAACTCCCTTCAGTAAGACAATTAGCAATGAGAAACGTCTTTAAGAAATCTTTCATTCCATCCTCTGTTATCTTACTAAATAAATGACTTATTAGTGACTGCTGCTGTTTTTATGATGTCTATTTAAGATATGTATTTATTGTTATTTAGCACTTTCATCCCTGTGATGGCCGCACCTGCAGCCACACAGCTGCATTGAAGTTTGTATCCCAGCTGGCACTCACACTTTGGTCTCTTTTAAATTTGTAGTTCATTTTTTCCTCAGTTAGCTGATTTTAATTACATTTCACATCACATACAAATAAATAACAACACGCTGGATTTTGTTTCATACATCATACCCATTTTATTTTACAGTTTGGCAGTACATTAGTACTAAGGATGTGCACCAGGACATGGAATGGTTAAATACAGGAAGTGGCCAATTGGGTCATACCAAGGCCTGCCAGCTCATAGGGAGGAACTGTTTATTTCAAGTTTAGTTATATTGTTTATTTCTCTTTATTGAATGTTTAGTTGGGTATTTTTGGTTTAGCTGATTTAGTTGACTTAACCTGTTTTATGGGGGAATTCTGTTGTTTATTGCTTAGTTGGTAGTGTTTGTCATTTGTCAGTTACCCCTCTTGTGTTATGGTCTGATCAGCCAGTATATATGTTCCCCTTTGTCCTCATTTTGAAAGGTCTGTTAGTAGGGTTAAGTTCACTTTGAGTTCTGTTTCTTTGACCTCTTTTATGGGCCCTGAACTTTATTTACATATTTTTGTCATTTGTACCTTTTTTGCATTTTTTTGGGTAAAATAAAAACCCTCTTTTTTGAAACCACCTGAATCTCCTTTGTCTGCCAGCTCGGTCCCTTACATTCCCAACCGTTTATTATTACAGGCTCACCTATTTATTGTCTTTATCTCGTGTATTTTAACTCAAGGCAGAGGAAGTTTTTGAGTGAGTGTCTGTGAAACCAAAGAATTTCCACGTGATTGGACAATAAAGATGTCTATTCTATTCTGTGTTTTGTATTTATTTTCACTTCCTCATGCTGTCAAAATCCCTACATTCAATGATCTTACTTCCGATGTTCCTCGAGCCAATCAGTCCCTGGATGCTGTTTTTATTTGCATCATATAAGAAATACAAAAAGACACAAACGAACAGTTGATCTTCAGAATAGTTTATGGCCTTCTGACTGTCAAAATCAGTTTAAGAATTTCAATCCATCTTGGCAATAATTTACTCCAAAAGAACAGATGAGAAAACAGTAAAAAGAAGAAGTGTCCCCGTTGTGGTTCACGAGCAGGCCTCACTATCAGTGCTGAGCCGAGAGCCGTTATGCTTCAGAGTTCGGTTAGGTTTGTCCATCCCATAATATCATCATGATAAGTTTGTGTAATGGAGAGAGGCTGGTAGTGTGAACACTGCATTCACATCAAAATGGAAAAAATGTCACTGTTCCTTGAACATGCTCATTGTAGGTTTTGCTGAGGTGCCTGACCAAGTTCTTCACACCTTGTGAAGATGAAAGCAGTTTTCTTCTTTGATGTAAAAGTGTAGCACGTCAACAGCTATTTCCTGTTGTGTTTACCTCATGAGAGCTCAGCTGAATGATCTCACATAAACAGGAACTCAAATCTACCTTCTTTCCCAACTTGACTTCATTGCAGCACAGCACAGCACAGGTGAACACTAGTGGAGTGTACAAGCAAATCATTTCACTTTTTTCAGTGAAAACCACGTGGACAAACGTGACACAAATTTGTCAATAAAAATCACACACTTTACATCAAAAATAATGAAATGCCCAAGTTTAAAATATACAAATCCAGACCTGATATTTGCATTAGACATACACACATCTTCATTTCATTTTTGCATCTTGGCGTATTGCACTAAAATCTCTGTCAGTTGAAGTAAGGCTTAGTCATTACTCTGTGTGTGCGTGTATTTGTGTGCATAAACATTAAAGACACAACAGAAAAACACAATAAACACATTGACAAAACTAATCACAGAGGCTCTGCCCCTTTTGATTCAGATTCAAAGTTTGTCACTCATCTTTTTCATTCTCAGCATTAAAATTTCATTCATCTGGTTCAAAAAATGCGCTCCAAGTTTAACTGAAACACAGGGGAAACCTGTAGATGTGCAATAACACAACAGGAAGTACAAGTATAAGATGCATAACTCAAAAACACCTCCAGTTTTGTTTGGTTTGTTTAAAATCCAGCTGTTAAATTAACAACTGCCTGTAGTGGTTTTTTTTATGGGTTTTTTTCAGTGTTGAGAAATCTTATGAGTAGCTGTTGCATTATTTAAATAATTATGTAAACTCTTATTATTTAAACTCTCAACTAGCCACAAATGAAGAAATCGTGCTTTCGATTTAATAATTTGTGTCCACATATTACTTCATTAGTGGCGAAATGGCAAAAAAGTCTGTTATACTGTGGAATATGTTTAAGAGATAACACAGTGTTGTGCTTACAAGCCAAAACCAGAAGTATTTCCACATATCTTAGTCCAAGATCAAAATGAAACCATATTAAATCCAAGCAACCCATAGTGAGGACTGGCAATTGGGAGCACAAATTACTAAACTGGAGCACAAATTTTTAAATCGAGAGCACAGATTAGTTGTTTTCTTCATGGCCACTCCCAGGCTCTGTAGAATTGTTTGTTAAAAGATAAATGTAAAAAAAGGGATAAAGTTGAGCAGGTAATAATCTCCTGCCTCATTTCACTCATCACAGTATCAATAAAAGACATATTTCCAAATGAAAATGAACATTTCCATCACAGCTGGTGTTGACGTAGTAAAGCACGTTTGGGCTTCAAGGTTAAAGGTCATTTTGTCTTGTGTTGTGAAATAGTAAAATTTTGAATGACATCTGCGTTGCTCTTAAATGTTAACTTATGACTTTCAAATTTAATTCACAAACCTTGAGCTAGCTAGCTAGCAGCATGGGCTAGCTAGTAGCCTATCTAACTTGGCTAAAGTCATGTCGTGGTTGTTTTGATAAATGTAATAACTGTTAAATCTATCTAATATAAAGTCACTTTAATGTGTTTAAGTAAGGTTAGTTTTATTTTTACGCTAGTGTGTGAATCAAGTGCCATCCTGAGTAGGAGGAGGTTGATTTAAAATGGCTGCTACATTGCATTTCAAATTTCATAGTCATTAGTTACCAATTAAAAGCAAAGCAGGTGTACATCTTCTTTGCTTTTAAACATTAACTAATGACTTTCAAATGAAATTTACAAATCTTTAGCAGAAGCAGCTAGCTAGTAGGCTAGCTGACTTGGCTAAAGTCACATTGTGGTTGTTGTTTGTGATGTTGTTGAATCTATCTCATGTAAAGTTTAATGTGATTAAGTAAGAGTAGTTTGATTGTTATACTAGTTTATGCAATCCAGCGTAGGAGGTTGATTTAAAATGGCTGCCACAGGAATAATTATTAATTATTCAGTATTTTCAAACTGTTTTCATATCAACATATAAGTGCAATTATTCCAGAAAACAATGTAGAAAACTATTTGCACTGATCCCACAAATGCATAGAAAACAGAACAATGATTTATCTACAAAATAATCTTCATATAAATATCCTCCATATTCTCACCGGGAAAACATCAAAATATTCAAGTGCTGCCAGGAAAATATACATAGTGTAGATACAAATCTATGAATAAAACCAATATTTTACTGTAATATCAAGTAGTACTCTTGGATGAGTAATATAATTTATTTTGTATTTTATTGTAATATCCAGTAGTACTCTTGGATGAGTAATATAATTTATTTTGTATTTTATTGTAATATCCAGTAGTACTCTTGAATAAGTAATATAATTTGTATTGCATGTTTTGTTTTTGTATTTTTAGGACTTTGGAGCCTTCAGTCCTCTGCTGGTGCATTCCATTAGTTTTCACAGATGGTTTAAGCTGATCATACACCTCCCCACTCCTCTGCAGTAGAGTCCGGGGCAATACTGTGTTCCTGTGCGATGGCAGCCAGCTCTTTTAGAAACTCAGCGTACAGGACGATGGCAAACACTCGGCTCTTGGCTTGAGGGGGAATGGAAGGGCACGGTGGCAGGACACCAAGAGGAGGTGGAGCCAGAGCGTTCCTCACCGAGCCATTAGGAAGCGATGCGTCCAAGATGATTTCCCCACCATGAGACTGGAGGCACTCTGAAAGACACGAGTATGGTAGAAATATACCATTGCTGTTACTTCTACTCCTACTACAAATGGTACATCTGTTACTACTATCACTGCAACTAAAAACAAGCTGGTGCACTCAGTTTTCTTTTCTGTGTTAGTGTGTGTTATCACTCATCACTGAGTGTTAGTGATGAACCGACAATACCTAAGTAGCCATTAGAGGAACTGCTGCTTCAGCCACTAAAACTTGAAGGGGACATATTCTACACATTTCCAGGTCCATATTTATATTCTGGGGCTCTACTGGAATATCTTTGCATGATTTACAGAAACTCCTTATTTATCTTATACTGGCTCTTTATGCAGCCCATCAGTTCAGCCTCTGCCTGAAACAGGCCGTTTTAGCGCCTGTCTCTTTAAGGCCCCCCTCCTGCAAGCTTCTTCAAATACAAAAAACAAACTATAGAAGCAGGATTTCACTTCTTTTTCTTGTTCGGAAATGGAAACTTCTCAAATACATCCACACATGCTCAAGCCCCAGTCTGATCTGAAATACGAGAGTGGACAATGTGAACAACCTTAGCAACAAAGACTACAAATAAGACTTTGTAATAATTTGCGGGCATGTGCGAACAATCTGACATCATCACGAGGAGGAAGTAGTGGTAACATTACAAATGAAGCGTTCGGAGTGTCTGAAGCCCTGGCTTTTGACTTGCAGGGAGCATTTTTACATACAATCACCTCACGTTTTGGAACTTTGACCATGTTTAACATAGATACCCAACATCGTAACAGTATAAAAATAACAGAAAAATCACAAAAAGCATGTTATGCCCCCTTTTAACATACAGTTCTCCAAACACACAACAAAATATGTTATTTGTTGTTGTCAAAATGAGCATTTATTTATCTGATGGCTCTATCAACAATTTCCTGTAAAGACAGTTTCCTGTATCTGCTACGCCTCTGGTTAGGATGTGGTTAGGTTTAGACAGAAAAACCATGACCACTTATTGCGGTCATGGTTAAAAAAAATGCTGACCCTTGTCAAAATTAGATGCTTTTTTGACAGACAAGAGTAATAATTCACACAGTCACCACAGTCCCTTGTCAGGTCTCGCTTTGGTGGTTTGACATCACATGTGCAGTACGTGCAGTGCATGTCTTCACTAACCTCTGAGCTTGCTGTCTTGGTCCTTAGCTAGCAGGAACCTCCAGGCCTGTGTGACCAGGGCAGGATAGTCTGGTCTGGCTGATACGTAGCGCTCTATCTGAGCATGCACGGATACCAACACCTTCACATACATACAGGAAAGCACCATATTTAGAAACCCTGAAACAGCGGAGTATGAAATCAAAGTAGACATTTATGATGCCTGTGTGTGTCACCTGGTACAGTGTGCGGACATTGTGCTGGTTGTGTGTTTGTGTGCTGAGCAGGAAGGATCTCAGCAGAGGTTGTGGGTACGATGCCAGCTGAGCCAGGATGCCCGTCACCAGCAGATTCACAGCGATGGAGTTTTCCAGAAGGTTCTCCAGCCGGGACAACAGGACACTGATGAACGGACCTGTGGCATCATGGGAAACTAAAGGTTAGTGTAAGTGAGGGAGAGAGACCTGGAAACAATATAAACCATTATATACATTAAAAAGCAAGTGAATAATTAATAGTAACATTTCAGCATTTATGGTTTATAAATTTAAGTTTATTGAATGCAGCTGTTTGTTGCTTTTTAACTTTTTTTGATCCAAAATGCAAACTGCTGCCTCAAGATGTCACTGAAGTACTGTTTCTATATTTGTATTCTGGGGCTCTATTGTAATATCGTTGCATGATTTAAAGTTCAAAAACTCCTTATTTATCTTATTCTGGCCCTTTATGCAGCACCTCAGTTCAACTTCTGTATGAAAGAGGCTGTTTTAGCTCCTGCCTCTTTAAGGCCCCCTTCCTGTTGAGCCTACTCTGTTCTGACTGGTTTGTTTCAGGAAGCTTCCTCTGGTTCCGGAGGCCACGTAAACAAACAGTAGTAGGTGGATTTCACTTCTTTTTCTCCTTTACGTCTGTTTGTGGGCATGCATGAATAATCTGACATCATCACAAGCAGAAAGTAGAAGTTACTTTGCAGGGAGCATTTTTAAATACGTCCACCTCAAGTTTTGGAACTTTGACCATGTTTAACATCTGACATTATGACAGTATATAAATGATGGAAAATCACAAAAACTATAGCTTTAATTTGATGCATTATAAAAAAATTATCTTTGGAGATACATCAAAAACTAGACTAGACAAGAATTTCATCTACAGACATATTTTGTATAATTTCGAGCCTGGTTCTTATATATTTAGATATTATTATTAAAATGACAATACAAATTTTCTAATGTTCTTTGATGACTATAGATACAGAGTCTGCTGTCTGATAGATGTTTTCTGCTTCTTTATTTACTTCACCATCTAATTCACATGTACTTGAGAAAACAAACCTGTAAATGGAACTCCATGCCTCCTGCTGCCTTTCTTACTACTGCTGCTCCTCTCCTCTCCTTCCTCTTCCTCCCCCTCCCCTTCTTCTTCTTCCATCTCCTCATCCTCTCCTTCCTCTTCCCTGTTATCCCATGAGGAGCTAAAAACAAATTCTTGGCCGAGCCCCCCTTCCTCCTCTTCCAATCTTTGCCTCAGCGCTCGGACCCGCCTTCTAAATGTGCTGATGTCGTCTGTGACGTCGTCACAGTCTGGCTCCACCCCTAAAGACAGCATGAGCTCTTGGTATTGGGACAAGAAGTCCCCGTTATAAGAGACTTTATGAGACTTTTTGTTTTCAGGCAGACTTTGAGACTTGGCATCGGTTGCAGGCACCGAAGGGTCATGAGGCTCGAATACAGAATGGCCATTGGGTAAAGTGTTTGTCACTAAATATGGCGTGTGGGGGTGTGTGTGCTGCTGGTATGTTGGGTGTGTGTGATTGCTAGTAGCTGTGAAGTTACTCAGGTTGCAGTCTTGCATAAGTGGCGTGCTGTCTTCATCAGCGTCATCACATTCGTCGATGATGTGATTCTTTGCATTAAAACCGTTCGTAAAAAGCTGATGTGCCTTTGGCTCTGCTTGTACGTCATCATCCTCCTTCCTTCTCTCCATCGCTTTTCCACAGTCCACACTCCTCCTCCTCGCCTCCTTCCCATAATCCTCACTCCTTTTTCTTTCCTCTTTCCCTCCATCTTCGCTCCTCCTCCTTGTTGACATGATATTGTTAACTGTTTCCATTACCGTCCTCCCTGTTGTAGTTAATCTCGCTGATAACGTTGTCATCGTTATTGGAATTGACACCTGCTGCCCATATGAAAAGCTTCCGCGTGCCCGTCGATTTGCTGCCGTTATCCGCTCCAGAATGGCTGCCTTTGTGTCTTTCTGTGCGACGAGATCATAGACCAGAATGTCATCCTGAAACTCAGATTCCTCCACATAAGAGCCGTGCACAAGCTTCGTCGCACTGCGTCGCATTTCCTGGATGTGTCGAGGAGGTGCAGGTGTAGTGCATCTGTCACCACCGCCATTTGCTAGCGCCGCGTTTAGCACCGCTGATGAAGAAGGATCTTCATCTGCAAAAATATCGTCCCACTCCAGCTCCAGGGCAGAGCTGGCTCTGCCTGCCTGGTTGCCCGTGGAGACAGTGTCCGAGGAGGAAGGGGTCGGGGAGAGGGCTGATGGCGGAGGAGTGCTGACCACAGAGCAGATGGAGTCACTCTTGACTCGCTGTACGATCTCTTCCTCTTCCTCGTCTATGTCGTCACCCGGTGTGTCAGATCGGTATTCTTGAGGCGGAGGGTCTGTCCCGTCATACGGAGCCGACCAGAGCCGACACGCCCTGCAAGAAAACAGAACTCATCAGAACTGAAGACAAAGGCTGTAGCTAGCAATTATTTTCATTATCAATTAATCTGACAGTTATTTTCTCGATTAATCATTTGGTCTATAAATTGTCAAAAGACAGTGAACAAACCACCACATTTTCCATGGTGACGTCTTCAAATGTCTTGTTTTGTCTGAGCAACAATCCAAAACCCAAAGATATTCAGATCATGACAGAGAAAATCCTCTAGAGAACCAGAGAATGTTTTGCATTTGTTGTTAAAAAATTATTTAAACAATTATTCAATTATCAAAATAGTTGCAGATTAATTTTCTGTCGACAGACTAATCAATTAATTGTCTAATAGTTGAAGCTCTGATGTTGTAATTTGAGCTTTATTATCAACTCTTATATCTCTCAATCCCAATAGACCTGCAACAATTAATCAATTATTTGGCTATTAAATTACTATTAAATTAATAGCAAGCTATTTTAATTCTTACAATTAATCGTTTTGAGTCATTTTTTTAAGAAACAAGTGTCCAAATTCCCTGATTCCAGCTTCTCAAATGTGAATATTTTCTGGGTTCTTTAGTCTTCTATGACAGTAAACTGGAATATCTTTGAGTTGTGAACTGTTGTGCATGAAATAAAACATTTAAGAACGTCTTCTTGGGTTTTGTGAAAACTGATCAACATTTTTCACCATTTTCTGTAAAAAAGTAACTGTTTGACAGGACATGCACACTGTTTTTGTAGTTATTTAAGTTTGCTGAAATATATTAATTGTCAGCCATAAAATGTATAAATGTACATGCATGCCACATAAATGCAATGCTGTCACCTTTATGTGATCATGACAACAAACATAAACCAACCAGTTCCGTTATAATCGGGCCTTCTGTTGCACATAAGTAAGTATAGCTGCGACAATTGGTCGATTAATCAATTTGTTGACAGAAATTATAATCAAATATTTGTTTAAGTAATTTTTTAAGCAAAATACTCCTGTTTTCAGCTTCTCAAATGTGAGGATTTGAGTTTTCTCTGTGTCATAAAGTTTCACTTCCAAATAAGTGGTTTCAATACAGCATCGAACCTTTTAAAGCAGAAGTATCACAACGATGTATCGCTTCAACGTGACAAAAATCACAGCCACAAAAAAAGGCTTTGTTCCGTCAGGACGTGCTTGTCAATCTGCCTCATTTCTTGCATCATGAGGTCTTGAATTTAATCCATCCCCACAAATGCACTACCACAGGTTGCCCAGGAGATGTCACCAAATACTTAAAGAACAACAACTGTTTTCAGCTCAGTTCAGTTCAGTGCTCAGTCACTCTGATGTGGCGTGGAGTCATTGCGTCACCGTGTTTCTAGAATAAATCTGTTGAGTAATGTGTTATCCTAACACCAGAAATATGGACTAAAACCACTTATCCAACCATTTTCTCAAACCACTTGATTCTGGAGCCTTTTCTTACACAACACTGGTTGAGAGTTAGTAAAAGGAAATTATTTCCCTCTAAATCTAAAGACCATAATCAGCAGCATCTAAGATACTTTGAAGGTATCTGGTATCTTCAGGTCTTAAAAATTCAGTTTCCTCAAGAAAAGGCCTCATAAGGAATTAATAGTCTTTTATTTAATTTACAAAAGTCTTTCCTGTCTGTAGAAAGCAGTAACATTAGTTATAAAATGTTTTTATTTATCAGATTGCTGACAGTTGGGAGACATTATACATCTATAAACTAAAAGTGGGATTGTTTCGACAGTAAATTGTGCTGTAGGAAGCGATTTAATCCTTTTTTGTGGAGTTTTAGTCAGCACCATCACACCTGCAGCAAACACTGTCACTACTGCCAGCTACAGCAACTAGGAAGCTAATCCACTCATAATGGGCAAGTGTCAATCATTTTTAATTGCTTAATCCATCCATCCATTTTCTGTTGCTTATCTGGGTCACATTAATTGAATTAATTATATCATTATGAATTATTGTTATATGCTGCTGGGAAGAATAAAGAAGGAATAAATAACTATAAGCCATATTCTGGTTTTCCATCATACTTGCCAGTATGATTATAGGAAAAAGGTATTAGCTTTAATTCTTTGTGTTATTAAAAAGGTCTTAAAAAGTCTTAAATTTAATTTAGAGAACCTGCAGAAACTCTGTATGCTATGTGCAGGAGGACCAGGCGGAACCATATTCTTCTTCTGTGGTTTCATTGTAAAGGACAAAGGTGAGACTGACCTGTGGGAAGTGGAGATGGCCTGTTGGGCATCCCAGAGGTAGTGGAGGTAATTTACATCCATCATAAAGTCCGAACCACGACAGTAACCAACACTGTCTGACAATGAAAGATCTGAAAAAGAGAGTTAAAGTTAGTAGACTTTACACACGTTAAAGAGGATTCACTTGATCAATCAACAGAAAATTAATCGCAATGTTTTAATAACCGATTATTCGTTTTGTGTACAGAAAAAATGTCCACATTTTCTGGTTCCAGCTTCTTAAATGTGAATATTTTCTGGTTTCTTTAGTCCTCTATGACAGTAAACTGAATATCTTTTGGTTGTGGACTGTTGGGCTGGACAAAACAAGGTCATTGTTTTCATTTCAACATTTTTCACCATTTTCAACTTATCAATCAATCAAAATAATCAACAGATTAATCAATAATGAAAATAATTGTTAGTTGCAGCCCTGGTTGTACTGACCTGCTCCTTTGGGCCAGTGGATGTGCTCAGAGTGTGTGTTTGTGTTCAGGAGGTACACGGGGCACCAGGAGGGCATGAGGAGCAGGAAGGAGGAGGCACTAGAGGAATAACAATCTCTCTGTTTTAGGCAGGAGCGCTGCCTCCTGCTCAGGTGGCTGCAGGGAATCAGATACCTGAAAACACACAGACACACACGCTGCTCAGGGAAGGAACGTCGCTTTCATAATTAATAATTGTCCACATACTGAGATTCTGGAAAGATTTGGAAAACTACTTGAAGGAGAAACTCAGTGTCAATATCTATATTTATACCAGAAAATTCTGTGACAGTTTCTATCACCCTGACCTTGGTGCTAAATATGTGGCCTTTGCCTGTAATTCTGAGCATTAGCTGACATGACTGCACCACCTATTTTCATATCATTTCCTGTGAACAGTGATGAATTTATTTTGTATAACATGAACTCAATGCTGCTGCTTTTTCTGTATTTTGTTGCGTTCTTGCAGGTTAGGTTAGGCTTAGATAAAATGTTTTGGTTTAATGTTAGCATCAGCTATATTGGTAGGGTTTCTGTCATGGTTTTGCTTGGTTTTATCTATATGTCCTGTTGAAATATGAATCTCTGGTGAGATCAAGCAGACCAAGAACCATCGACAACCAGTTCATCCTGGACTGTCCTGATAAACCACCACCAGGCACTCAGAGCAGATTAAACAAAATCTAGTAGAGTTAGTATATTACATGCAAAAGACAATTTGACCTCTGACTCTGTCAGACTGACCTGAACACCAGCTGTAACATGACGTCTTCACAGAAGAGACCAATCAGAGTCCTGAACAGAGCCAGCGACACCGTACCCAGCTGATACACACACAAAAGGGGAAATCTTCTTTTGATTCATAGATCATCAAACAGCAGATTGTAGAAGTGTGTGTGTGTGTGTGTGTGTGTGTGTGTGTGTGTTACCTGGAAAGGTGTGTTGACCCTGCTGACCAGTGTGTCCAGGATGTGCACGTTGTCGTGTGTGTGCAGCAGGATGAAGGAGAGGAAGGTTTGAAGGAGGGCGGGCTCAGAGATGGAGCGCAGGAACAGATCCAGGTAGGCGGTGGTGGTCATGACCTCCTCCACCGTCAGCTGCACACACACACACACACACACACACACACACACACACACATATGTTCATGTAAGCATGAATGTGATTAAATAAGAAGTTAGTCTGTCTACATACAGGTTCAAATTGTACATAACCTGCATTCAGATCCTCCTGGAATTACATTAAATACTGTACGAGTTTCATATGTGGCCCCTTGTGGTGATAATATGTAAGAGACATGGAAAAAGGACAATAAGACAGAGGTCAATAGAGTTGCGAGGTGGGAGGAGATATTTCAGGCTCCCTTGGTTCCTGCAGTAAAAATCACTTTCATTTTTCCAATTAACAAAATTACGTGACGTCACAGTTTGAGCACTTCTACGGCTTGGATCGCCATGAAACTCTCCAGGTTAAATCATCAGTACAAAAGATGAACATCCGCGTTAGAAAATATCTGGTTCTTTGATAAAAAGTCGAAGGTGCAAGACTGTACATAAAAAATTCAAGGCATCAATTAATATGATCACCAAGGTGCATTTCATCAAGAAACATCCAATCACAAAGCTTAAAATTCTGCTAAAAAAAAGCTAAAGATTATGATGTTGGGAAAACTGGAAACACAATCTGCAGCTTAAATTAATAAAAATTTCGGTTAAATTCTAAGATTAATTCAGCAATTATGGGGCAAGGGTGACTGAGGCTCATGGGTATTGTAGTATTATTAGCCGTCTTCCGTGCAAAAATGACGGATATACATGATTTCTCGGAAACAAAGTTGACATAATTAAAACTTACGGCCATAACTTTAACCTATAGGGTCTTTACATTATCTGGGAGAGTCCTGTGTGTCTGTGTTCAATAATATAGAGGATTTCATTTTAAAAAGTGTTAAATGGGAATACAGAATTGGGAAAAACACTTCCAAAACACCTTCACAACTCTACAGTGACGTGTTTGATACCTTGTGCAGAGCAGGAGCCAGTACAGGAACCAGGAAGCCGTTATAGATGTAACTCAGCAACTGAGACCGGATGGACGGATGAGCAACCTGAGAGAGAGAGAGGCAGAGAGTTTAACACTTTTCTTTTTAATTAGCTGTATCATTATTGCGTGTGCGTGTATGTATGTTACCTTGGTAACAGCACTACAGAAGTCCAGTGAGTGCAGGAAGTGGACGAGAGCTGGAACCTGTTGAGCCGAACAAAAAGGTAAGACTGACATCATCAATCATTCATTCAGTAATTTAGTTAGTTAATCAGTCATTCATGGAGCTGTTCATTCATTCTTTTATTGTTTTCATTCACTCACAAATGTATGTATTCTTTAGACTAGCTAGCAGCGCGGCTGTCGATCCGCCGCTTTGGACCAGATTGAAATATCTCAACAACTATTTGATGGATTCCTATTAAATTTGGCACAGACATCTGTATTGACCCCCTGACTTGTCCTCTAGCGCCACCATGAGGTTGACACTTGTGGTTTTGATTGAAATATCTCGACAACTACAAGATGGATTGGCATGAAATTAGGTTCACACATTCATGAGGATAAATTGTAATAACTTTGGTGATCTCCTGACTTTCCATCTAATGCCATCATCTGGTCAAAGTTTTAATTTGGTTTATGACTAAATATCTGCAAAACTAATGACATTCCCATCAGTCTCAGTTGTACTTTGTGTTTAGCGCCAATAAGCACGTTAAAGTAAGAAAGTAAGATGGTGAACATTATATCTGTTCACACGTAGCTTAAAGCACAGTAGCTTGGCTGTAGACTTGTTACTCATATTGGTTGATTTAGTTCACTCACTCACCAGCTTTTTGCTTCAATCATTCATTTATTTATTCACTCAAATGTTCACACACAAAGATTCCTTTGTTCCCTCTTCTGTCTTTAATTTATTCACTCAATCTCATTCATTCGTTAAGACAGAATTAATTACTCTCATGGATCCATCCATTTGTTTACAAACACAGGTATGAAGCATCCATCCCAACATTTCATTCATTTGGTCATTGTGTTGTCGTCATAGTTACAGTACCTGCTGCCAGTCGGCCTGGTCCAGACAGTGCCAGTCCTCACTGTAAACCTGCAGTCTGGCTGGAAGAGACGAGTACAGACCAGACAGACCTGTGGCCAGCACCTGTGAGCACACACACACACACACACACACACACACACACACACACACACACACACACACACACACACACACACACACACACACACACACAAACACTAGTTTATTAGTATTTATGCAAGCAGAATCACACATACAGTGCATGAATGCAGGAACACACACTGAAACATGCTGGATTGTGGTTTTACTGCATATTATTTGGGTCTTCGTAATTGATTGAACCAATGTTTGTAAGAAATGCAGCACTGAAGTACGATATTAACTCTAATCTTGTGGTCGTCATCTTGAAGAGGAACTCTGTGTCAAATGTCATTCATTGTTTTCATTTCTATTGAGCTCATTTGTTGTAAAGTTGTGTCGAAGTAGTAAAGTAGTATTACTCCATCAAAGGAGTACTATAAGCTGCAATAGGTCAATCAGTATCTACTTTATTTATTATTCAGTTTATAAAATGTTATAAAGTAGTAAAAATCTTTATTCCTTGAAGCCCAACTGAACATATTCAGATGACTTGTTTTGTCTGACCAACAGTCAAAAACACAAAGAAAAGTAGAAAATATTCAAATTTGAGAAGCTGCTACCAGTGAATTTTTGGCATTTTTGTGTTAAAAATTGACCTAAATGATTCTTCAATTATCAAAATGGTTGTCAATTAATTTTCTGTCAATTGATTAATCATCCAATTGCTTCAGTTTGGAGTACTAGCATGTATAGTAGACGTCAACAGCGGCCAAACAACAAACTTTTGCCCCACAGGAGATTAATCCGGCCATGCACATAAACACATCCAGGTTTTTTGTGGAAATTAAATTCCAGCACAGATTAGTTTTTCTTTTACAAGCAGCAGAGATGGAGAGAGAGAGAGAAAGGGCAGAAAGAGTGGAGAAAGATATTGATTAAATCATCAAAAAAAAGCAACATAGTGCAGAAAAGAGTAAAGATTGGACCTATGATTTGGAGAAAAAGGAAAGAAGAGATGAGAGAGGAAGGAGGTGAAAGGAAGGATGAGTGAACAGGGAGGAAAGAGAAGGAAAAGAAAGATAAGAGGAGAAAGTAACATCAACAACATCAACATAAACAACAGCAGCAGCAGCGCCGGCTGTCTCAAGTCTTGTTAACAATCAGGCAGCCGTCCAATCACGTGCAGGCTTACTAATCCGTCTCTGTGTTCGAGCCAATCTCACGCTGATTTACTAATCTGCTCTCTACATAAAGATTGAGGTCAGAGGGTGGTCACATGGGTTTAAATCTGACACACACACACACACACATATGATGACTTTTGGGGACATTACATAGACTTACATTCATTTCCTGGAGACTTAACCTAACCCTAACCTTAACTACTGACACAAAAATCAGCTTTTCCCCAATTTGGGACACGACTTTTGTCCCCAGTTGCACAAGCTGTCCCCAATTAACTGGTCCTAAATCTGAAATTTGTCCCCAAAAGTAGCCTATGACAGACCACAAACACACACACAGAGGTAGCACATGCTTATGTCTTTGCCCACCCTTTCACTTTCACACACACACACACACACACAGTCAAAGTACACACTGGTAGTGATCCGACAACAACTGACAAGTAAACAAACTATGTGCTTCTTCTTTTTCAATAACATTATGTATCCTTTTTGTTTCTGGTATTTTTTAATGTTTTTATATCTTTTTTATTTTTTCTATTTTTAAGGTGTTTTATTTTTACCTCAGTTTTTAAATTGAGTGATAGTTTTGCATTTTTTATTTGTTGTAGTTTTTACTATTTTTCTTGACATTAAGGCTTTTATTACTCGCTGTGTCTCCCCTCTAGACCTGCAACTAACGATTATTTTATTTATTGATTAATCTGCAGATTATTTTCACAATTAATCCTGATAAGGACATTAAAATAGTCAAAAAATGCCCGATATAATTTGTTAAAGCTCATACTGACGTCCTCAAATGTCTTGTTTTGTCTGATCAACAGTCTGAAATCCAAGCTTAAAAGCTTAAAATCATCACATCTAAGAAGCTACAACCAGCATTTTTTTTTTTTTTGTATTTTCCCGTTAAAAAACAAGTAGTCGATTATAAAACAGTTCCAGATTAATTTTCTGTCAATCAATTAATCGACTAGTCATTGCAGCTCTACTCCTCTCTGTTTCCTCATCTTCTCTAATTCTTTCATAGCTTTCTACATCTTGTGTTTACTCTGTAGTGTCCTCATCTAACACTTTCCCTTTTATACATTTGCCAGTCACTTCATAATACTTTTCCTCCCCCCTCCTCCATTTTTAACTCCACTGTATCTCTCTCTCTGTCTGCCTGTCACACAAACACAAACACTCCCAGAGGAAGAGTATGAGCTCATTAGTTAATTACATAACTTGTGATAATGAGATTACAATGCTGAGGGGAGATGAATGGAAAAGCTACAGATTCCACTCATTTAAACAGCCATCTCATTCATAAAAATAAAAAAATCAGTAAGGGGATCAAGGACTGCGTTCTTAACAGGCGTTTTTATCCTGTTAAACCGATAATATGATATGATATGATATGATATGATATGATATGATATGATATGATATGATATGATATGATATGATATGATATGTTTCATTTATGGATCACAGACATAGAAATAAATTCAAGGGATAACATGTCAAAGTGAAAACACTTATTTCCAACATAATATTAAGATGTTAAAAGACAAACACTGGACATACAACATAAAACTAACCAATAAAAGCCTGAAACTCAAAATGAAATCACCACAAATTAAATACAAAGTAAAAATAATCATAATAATAGCATAGAAATACCTAAGTACAACAAGGACAATTTGTTTTTTTGAGAATTTACTGTTTCTCAAATACCCTTAAATAATATTCTTCTATATTACTTCAAAAATCGTACATTTCAAGCCAAAAATGGCTCTTTGTGAAGTCTACAGTTTTTTTGGCCTCAACACCTGGTGTATCAGTGCTCACTGATATTTTACTCACTGATATTTTGGAGACTTTAATGATTTTTCCATCTCGCACACACTCAAAACACATGAAAGCCTTTTTTTTTTTTATTTCTCTGCCTGCAGACAGAAAGTATGTAGAGATTAACCTAGTTTAGCTTCGGCTAATGGAGGTCTATGAGGGATAAACTAGCAGATGTGTTTGTGAAATATACCTTCAGATTCCTCACAGATGTATGGCTGCATCACATATAAAACTGGACTGCTGTAGTAAAACAGCAGAAAGTCATGCATGTAATTTTTTACTGTAATTTCCTCGTCTCCTCACTTTATTCAAGACAGTTTTTTTGGATGCTATTTATGTTTGTGAATGTAGAATTTAGTGGTTAGTTTTTTATTTATTTTTGCCCGGCTTCATTTGCATATAGTAGATGGTATTATATAGATGTTTTATTGTTTTTTATTGATTGTTTGCAACCTTTGATTTGTAATTATCTTCAAGGTTTGTTTAATGCAATTTACATGAAGTTCATGTATGAAAGATGCTATTTAAATTAAAGGTATTATATTATTATTGTTCAAGGTTTTTTTAGATTATGTATATATGCATATGTGCTGCGACATTTGAATGCCCCTGCATGTTAATCTTATCTTAATTTACATTAAAAATCTGGTTCCTTTCATTGTAGCAAAAACAGTAGTTTTCAATGAAGATACAACAAGGATTTATTTTCAATTTTAGGAAACATTTAGGAAAAAAAATTAAGGCTTAATTGAGGCTGAATTACCAACCAGGCAAAGCAGGCAACTGCACCAAGGATGCACACACTCTAGAGTTGACTGAATTAATTGCTAATTTAGTTGGAAGTACTCTATGCACCACTAAAGCATGTTATAATCTGAAATTATAGGGGCCTTAATGCAAGACCTGTATTATTACTGTACCTAATCTTCACACCCCTTTCTGTAGAGGAACCCTGAGTTAAAATATTTAAAATACTTTCAATATTTCAGTTTATATTGTGCTTTCATGGTGCATATTCTTAAATTAATTTGTGCTTAATCAAGTAACCACAAACCTGATTACCCTAAAGGATAAATCTGGCCCTCTAGTTGCAGCAAACTTTATGTTTATGTATATATCTTCCTGTCATTGTTTTTAATGAAATCTGGAAGCAGCAGCAGAAAAAAGCAGAATGCAACAGTAAGAGAGCAGGAGGCATATCTCAGCATTTCAAGTCTACTGAGTCAACCTGATCCTTGAAGTTCCTCAGAGTTACAGACGCTCAGGCAGACATGAGATGACCATGAAACTTGTGACAATGAGCAGAGACGTCATTTGTCTCCTCGGCTGTCGTGGAATGATGAGCCATCAAGGTTTAGTGATGACGGAGCTACACTATCTGTCCTGAATGTGAATCAACACTGTAAAACAGATCAACGTGTTCCTCATTCTAGAGAGATGTTGGGTTTTGGTAGGCTGAAATGTACCGGTGGTTGATGTTTGTTTGTGTGTTTGCACTTACAGGACAGAAGTATGTGTTCTGGGCAATGTGCTGGGCGACTCGAGGCTCCGACGCCGACAGAGACATGATGAGCAGCAGAGCATCTCTGGCCTGCTGACCGACTGACCCCTGTCTGAGATAGAGAGATAATAAAGATGAGACTTTTTGCTACACTCATATTCATGTTTTGAACATACTTTACCAATATGGCTCTGTCTGTATGTGTGATATACCCTAAATGTGTGCAGTATTGGGCCAGTTACTTGGAAAATACAATTAATTACTCTTTAAATAAAGTAATTACATTGTTTTTCCTGTTACTCGCACATTCTCTGTTAATTTGTGTTTCCCCTTACCATAACCTGACCCCAATCTGTTACCTAACCCCAACCAGTCATCCTCTGAGATGCTTATGATGTGTTCACATCATGTCAGAGGGGATCAGAAAGATTCCCTTCTTATGGACTTGTGAGTGTTCAGGACATCTGACAACTCAGGAAGGTTGTATGAAAGGGGTTTAAAGGGATTGTATGAGGATTTACTGACAAAATTACATTATATCCATTAAATTTGGGTTCAATTAAATTGAACAGCTGACTTTGGCTGACGAGAGGCGACCATGTCTGCTTGGTTTTCATATACTTTTTTATTATGAAGCAATCTTTTATAAAAATCCCAGTTTCCCAGTCGTAATTAGGACTTGGAGGTTGATGTGAACACTCACTGCAGAGGCAACAATGAACCCATTCTGCACCCAAAACCTACATCTGCTTACGTCTTTGGTGTGTATATACTGTACCTACCTGTGTGTGTACGGTATGAGCAGGGAGAAGAGCAGGAAGTTGGCTGCTCCCTGGTCCTCGCTGGTGTGGAAGAACAGTTCCAGCACTGAGGGATCTTTGACCAGAGCCACACACAGCTGGTTCAACAGGAGGACCAGTTCAGCCTCCACAACACCGCCGCTGTCTGCAGGAGGGACGAAGGTGATTAATTAACCAGTTCACAAGTTCTTCCTCAAGCACATGAAACCAGCATCACCCAGTTTTCTAGTGAACCACTTCAAATTAATGACATGTCATTAGATGGCTAAAGAAACTCCAGAAACCAGAGTCAGAGTTTTATTAAGATTAAAAAGAGATGTAAGCAAAGATGCACTCCAGTCTCAATTAATTTACTTTGTTACTTGTACTAAATGTTACAAAAACACTGAAATGTCATTTCATCACTTACACTTTAACTGATATGTCAACCACTAAAAACTCTGGAAAAGCAGGTTCAATCAGAGACAGAAGGTAGATCATGACTTAATTTTCACAAAGCAAAAGAAGTATTTCTAAAGTGAGACCATATCTGGCACTGATCTGATGCAAATAAATTGATTTATGCCCTCGTCTTTTCTCATCTGGACTATTGCAATGCTCTTTTTAACTGGACTTCCCAAGAAATCAACAAACAGGCCTCAGCTGGCCAGAGTTTTAACCAAAACAAGTAAAAGAGAGCACATCACACCCATTTTAGCATCTTTACACTGACTTTCTGTCACTTTTAGAAATGATTTTTAAAATTTTACTACCAGTTTGCAGCCCTTGAATGGTTTAGCAGCACCACATTTGGTTAACTGTCTCTCTCTATACACACCCACACGCTTAGCTCATTAAATACTACGACGCTAAATATACCGACAGTCTGGACAAGACTGGAGAGGCAGCTTTCTCTTATTATGGACTAAAGCTATATGTGAATTCCTTTAATCTCATACCAGTCACCCTTATTTTTATACACAAGCCCAAAAATAGTGTACCCAAAATAACGAGGTTACTGTTCATAACCCCGGTCTCATTTAACTCTTTAAATTTTACAACCAAAAGTCAGAACGAGTAAAAGTGATCCTGAACCAAAGTTACAGATAGGTAGGACAGTGTCGTTTAACAGGTTTAGAAACATTTCAAGACCTTTTAAATCTTGCTTTTAAGGAGATTGTTTACATTATTATTGCCATGCCTATTGTATTGAACTCAGTTTTATTGTATGTTATTGTTAAAGTGCCTTAAATGTTTTGTTAAGGCAAATTATGTGAAGTACCTTGAGCTGCATTTCATGTATGAAAGGTTCTGTATAAATAAAGTTCTTTATTATTATTATTATTATTATTATAGCACAAATTTAAACTTACACCCAAACTGACTCTGCAACTTGTTTAAGTGTCAACTTACTGTCGCTCCAATACAATATTGCACATTTTAAAACATTTATTTTTCACTTTAAATGAGCATGTTTAAATGTTTTTTTAAACATGTAACTTATTAAATTATTAAATTAAGTACTTGTAGTTGAAACACAAATAAACTAACAAAATTGGCATGCCAAATGTAAAATATCAGAAGTGAGAAATATTGCTTACAGTTTTAGAAAGTTTCATTTTTGAATTTAGCATGAACAGTATGCTTCTTTTGAGAATCCCGTTTAACACTGAGAAAACCTCTACTGCACTGAGAGGGCTTTTAGTTTTTAGAGCAGCAGTAAGTATAGATATAACCATTTCTACATGAACTTACCAGCTCCAGCTCCGGCGCAGGAGGCCAGCAGCATCATGAGCGGCCGTAGAACAGGTTTATGGTGCAGCAGAGGCTGTCTGGCCTGAGACAGAAGCATCTGGTACATCCTGAGCTGCTCCAGCTTCATGTCCTCAGTAAACTGTCTCCTCAGGCTCCACAGAAACAGCCTCTCCATCACGCCCTCCAGAACCACAAACTCCAGGATGGGACCCATCGCTCCTCCTGAGATCAGGCAAATATGATGACCATAATAGCTAATGACACTAAAGTAGATTTAGACACACGCTGCAGCTGCTTCAAAGATGCATAAACGTGAAAAGTGTTGAGCTGCTGTATTCAGCATTGTAACAAATTTTTATTGTGACCTTTTCATACTGACCATTAGAAGATCCCTTCATAATGCACTTACAATGGAAGTGATGGAGGCCAAAATCCACAGTGTGTCCACACAGTCATTTAAAATCTGGATATCTGACACATTTACAGTCTTTTTAGCATCAAATTCCCTCCTTGTGTTTCCTCAGACAGTGTTTCCCTGTTGAGCTGCGGTGGAAGTATAGTAATAGTTTATCTCACCTTGCCCAGCTTCTTCCTCCATCAGCAGGAAGAGCATGTGTTCCACATAGTTCTGGACGGCACTGGCCTCATCAGCTGGGATCGGACCAAGACGTGATGTTCCTGAGCCGCCATTGCTGCTACTAGTATGACTGGAGAGGAAACTCAACGCACCGCTACGACCGGGCTCGTGTTTCTCCAGGATCTTGACCACCTGGAGACAGACATTAGAGACACTGAACCAGACCTCTAGTGGCCTCTACTCTGAATGTTGTTTTTATTTTTAAACCTGCAACAACTGATTTTTTTGGCCACTGGGGGCAGCAGGAACAAGTGAACACAACACTGACATATCATTAACTTTTAAGTTGATATGTTGAACTTGTTAGCAAACATTTACATATTTCCACATCCAGCAGTTATGGAGCAACATTATCGTTCATTTGGAGTCGTGTTTCTGTCCACCTGGTGAATGTAAGTCCAATATTCACTCTCTTTTAGCTCTGTTTTTGCTCTCTACCAACTCCTGAGGGAAATATCTGGCTCTTTAGCTGCTAAATGCTCCACTATGTTCACCAGCTAGTCTACAGCTAACTGTGTCTGTTTGCTGTTTGGTGCTGAGCAGGTAGTGTACAGTGGCTTTTTAGAGTTTTTTCTCTGAAAACAGCTGCCTGCTGCAGCCAAAAACGACGCTATGAGAGCGCTGAGAGTGAACCAGAACAGTTAAGTTGCAGCCAGACAGATAAACAATGAGCTGAAACTCACTATAAAGCTCCGTAAAGACGAGGGGAGCTGCAGAGTCGCTGATAATTCTCTACATTACACACTGTCATTTCATACTTAAAATATTGATTATAGCCAATTTAGGGTAAACAATACCACCATAGCTACACATTAAAGCAAATGTTAAACTGTCTTGCAATTGGCTGCAATTCATCCAATGGCCATCAGGTGCTTAAAAAACTTTGACTATGTTGAAGTGAATGGGAACAACCTCCAATAAATCTCTAGAAATACAGTCAATTAAATGTTTCCTAGAAGAAGTTCCAAATTTAAAAACCTAAATTCAGTCCTAATTTGCGCCTTGGTGGCAATTTTGTAAATTATGTTTTATATCAAGAAGATATTAAAGCTTAAAAAGAGGAAGACATTGTGGGCAATGTGTTCAACTGATGGTGGTCATTGCCTGCTCATCCATCCCATAGACTGTATATTAAAAAATGGACTTGATATACATAATATAAAGAAGCTGCATACAGTACATACAGTACATCACTGTGATAAGAACTACGTATTGTGACAGAAACCATCTTTGGCAAAAATTTATTTGACGTTTACTTTGATTTTTTAGTTTGGCACACGTCCCATCCGCTAACATGGAGGGGGCGGAGTTTATGACCTATACTGCAACCGGCCACCAGGGGGCGACTGAGATATTTTAGCTTCATTTTTTCATTTTGGACTAGATTTACGGTCCATCCCTTTTGCCAAAATTTGGTAAAATATTAATATTAATGTTAAGTTATTAGGTTTTTGTTCATTATGTTTCTAAAAACGGTGGCATTTGGAGTTAGCCTCTTAATTATATTCATAATTAATTTGTAAACAGAAAAGCCTAATTTATCATTAAAGGTAATTTAAGATACAGCAGACATCAGATAGCTGTGGGAGGGGTGAACAAGGGATGAATACATGAATGAAAAAAGACAGAGAGAGAGAGAAGAATGTAATTCACTGTCTGGACTTGTGTTAACCTTTGACCTCAGCTGCTTCAGACAAGGACCGCACACACAATACACTCATACAGACAGACACAGAGTGTGTGTGGGTTTTCTTGGCTGGCGTAGAGAGAGCTTTGTTCTAAATGGATCCTGTGTTTAAGGGCCAAAGTCTGGGCCTACGAAGCACACACACACACAAACACACACATTAACGCACAATCACACACTGTGTTTGCCAACCATTATGAGAAAAATAGGACAGACTGAAATCGAGAGACAGAAAACAGCGATGACAGAACAACGGGGAAGTGAGTTGTTTTTTTTTCAGTAGACACACACACTGACCCACCTGTGCCCAGTGATTCTTGAACACAATCATACAGGTCTCCGGGTCCACCCCTTGCAGTGTGAGGGACTTCCTCCGGTTGCCCTTGACGACCACTGAGGCCATCATTTTGACTGGCGGTCAGGTGGCTATAGCATGTTCCAGCAGCAAGTGTCAAAGTTGGGACCAGGAGGGATACTGGCTGGCTCTCTCAGCCCAGGATCAGGCTCTGTCCCTGGGCTCTGTGAGCAGCTGCTGGCCTGCAGGAGGAGGACAGTTACAGTTCACTATTTCTGCAACATGCTTCCACTTCCAGGAGAACACCAGCATATTTTAGCCCATTCACTACATTATTGACAATTATTGCTAAGTATAGATATATATATGTTGCTGTACATTAGCATGTTTTTAGCTTGATTTCTTTCCTTTCAGGCAGCCGTTGGTTTTAATTCATTTCACTGCGTTTTGAAAATCAGCTTGCAGAGATTTGAGGTTGCAGGAAGGTAATCCATCACAACAAACGTTATTTTTAGCCATGCTAGCAGCGTGACGCTAAGGATTGCAGTGTTGGTCGGTCAGTTAATCACCTGACTAAAATATCTTAACAGCTATTGGATGGATCGCTCTGAAACTTTGCATTTATTGAGGATGAATCCGACTGAATATGGTGATCCTTTGACTTTTCATCTAGCACTATCATCAGGTCAAACTTTAATTTGGCCAATAGTTTATGACCAAACACATGCAAAACTAATGACATTCCCATCAATTTTATTGCGAGCATGCTGATATATATGATAGATAGATTGATAGATAGATATATAAGCTCACATTTAGAGAACTGAATTATCAGTTGCAGTGTTTTCATGAGCTACAGTATCTGGAAAATCCAATCCAGAATCAAACAATAGCCCAATCAAACTTAATGAGGGGTTCATCGCTAATGCATTAAAAAGTTTGCTCTTCTGCAGCCTTAAATCTTTACTTAAGTGAATCTAAAAATGGGGGGAAGTTTCAAAAAAGAGTCTGAGTTCACATCTCAAAAACAGTATAACTTTGAAAATAAAGAAGTAAACGTTTACTGTAATGAATCTGATCTTATCTCAAGCAAGTGTGATGAAATTAACTGCCACAGCAGCTGTCTGGAAGGAAGGAAATATGCTTCAGAAAATTGTCGGTATTCACTTTGTGTTTGAGGTTAATGTCCTAAAACATACAACGCTACACTAAAAACTATAATCTTTTACCTCAAACTCTGTCTATGGTCACTTGTTTCATGTTTGTGGGTTTGTCGTTGTCATGTGGTTTTGTTTCTGCTGCCAGAGAACTGAAATCAAACTAACAAAGCAATGCAGTCCTACAGGGAGTTTATTTCTCCTCTTTATATTTTGTTTATTTGAAAGAACCTCTGAATCTATGAGCAGCATCCTGAACATTTCTGACGCCTGAATGAGGAAAGTGAGGAAATCCTCTCTCGCCGGGGGATCAATACCGACTTAATCAGTCAACGATAAAAGCAGAGAGCTATTTATTCCCTTTCCTTCTCTCTCTGTCCAAAATCTGACAAGAGCCAGGAAGTGACGGTCGTCAGCGGAAACAAGCAAACAGGAAAAATGGGAACTCGTCCGAGTCCCACCCTGGGCGTTCCCGGAAATTCCATGAATTCCCAAGGAGCTCTCCAAGAAATCCCTGAACCTACCTCTGTGCTGCTGCGGCGACATGGACGAGCGAGCCTGTGGGCTGTTGTCCTATCGGGGAGAGAGAGAGAGAGAGTTAGGAAGTGATTGAAAGGTTGTAAACTGTCTGGCTTGATCACACACACACACATACACACACACACACACAGTGGTGGTAGTTTGGGATTAATAATCTCATCTCGTCTCATCTCAGATTACTTCCCTTGCTTTCTCTCTTTTTCACACACACACACACACACACACACACACACACACACACACACACACACACGTTTGTACTTCTATTAGTGAGGACACTCATTGACGTAACACATTCCTTAACCCCTCACCATAACTGAACCTTAACCCAATTCTTTTTATAAACATATATATTTGGGCAGTTTACAAATCCATCTTTTACCATCTGGGACTCTAATCTGTATGTGTGTGTGTGTGTGTGTGTGTGTGTGTGTGTGTGTGTGTGTGTGTGTGTGTGTACCAGGTATTAATCATGTTGTGGGGACATCAATCTCTTTACACAGTCACATTGCAGGGACAAAAAGCAAATCCCCGATAACATAAATCATTCAATTTTAGGGTGAAGACTTGGTTTAAGGTTAAAGCCAGGAAAGGAATGTAAGTCAACTAATGATTATTTTCATTATCTATTAATCTGTTGATTATTTTTTTCAATTAATCAATTAGTTGTTTGGTCCATAAAATGTCAGAAAATGGTGAAAAATAGTCCACAACCCAAAGATATTCAGTTCACTGTCATAGAAGACTAAAGAACCCAGAAAATATTCACATTTAAGAAGCTGAAATTTAAAAGAAAACTTGACTCAAGATTATTAATTGATTATCAAAACTTAATCAATTAGGCTAATTGTTGCAGATCTAAAGTCAATGTGATGTCCTCTGAAGTGATGGAAACACGACTGTTTGTGTGTGTGTGTGTGTGAGAGAGAGAGAGAGAGAGAGAGAGAGAGAGAGAGCGAGGGAAGTAATCTGAGATGAGACAGTGATGTTTAATCCCAAACCACCACCACTGTGTGTGTGTGTGTGTGTGTGTCACATACTGTCCTAGTTTAAGTCAGACAATCACATGCCATCACATAAACCAGGGATTAAACACACACACACACACACACACACACACACACACACACACACACGGGTCGGAGGTGTTCAGATTTTCTGACCTGCTTTTTAATTCACTTTTTCAGGCATTTGGCTGATTGAGATTTAATTATGATGATGACAAACTTCACCTCAGTGTTCAAGGGCACTTCAGCAGGAGACACACAGATATCAAACCTGCAACCTTTCAGAGAAACGTCTCTGTCCAGGTTGATGCTGTCGCTGAAGGAGCTGAATGTGTTTTTTTTTTCAGTGTTTGCACAGTCGGTGCGATCTCATGGATTTTTTTTTTTTTTTTAAGAATAAGACAAACAAACTAAACCTTCAGTCCTGCTTACAGCTGGTTGTTTCTCACAGAAACTGCTTGGTTTGCAGTTTTCAGAAGTCCTAAACCAACAAAATAACTTGTTTTTTTATCAGTGTCTTCCAAAAAAAAGCAATATGAGCTTTTTACTTTTACTTTTTCAGGTTTATGCAGTCAAAAGTACTATTTTAGGGCCTGTATGATAACTACTGGGGGGCTGAACCACATGTTTATTAACATATATTAGGTATATATTTAGAAGTGGAATTAGCAACTGTCCGAATACATACCAACTGCTGAGGGGATTAAACCCCTGATTCATAACAATATATATATGTATATATTTTGAATTATTTGTTTACAATACATCTAAGAAAGGAAGGTTCTGACCTCCACTCACCTAAGGTTTGAGATAGACTGCCCTCATAGTTAAAAGTAGAGCTGCAATGAGTAGTCAATTAATCAATTAGTCAATTGAACAACTATTTTGATAATCGATTAATCATCTTGAGTCATTTTCAAAGAAAAAAAATGTCCAAATTCTCTGATTCCTGCTTCTAAAATGTGAATATTTTCTGGTTTCTTTAGTCTTCTGTGAAAGTAAACTGAATCTCTTTGAGTTGTGGACTGTTAGTCGGGACAAAACAAGACATTTAAAGTTGTATTTTAGACTTTGGGAAACAGTGATCAATATTATTTATTAGTTGCAGTCCTAATATAATGTACATCTATACAAATAACTTATTACACCATACAATAATTATTCCAGCACTCGTTTGCTGATTGTTTACAGAAACAGTTTAACAGTGTTATGTATTTTCATTTACTGGTTTTCACAGTAGTTGTACTGTATGTTTATGTTTAGTTATATTTATTCTGCCTTTTAGTTGTATATCTATGTGTATCCTCCAGTATATTGTTCTTGGAACTGTGTGTAAATACCGTGAGAGCTACTAAACCAGAGTCAACATACTTCAATACTACAATGAAGCTGATTGCAATCATTTTGCTGTTGTAGCTGGTCGAGGTTCAGCTAGTTTTAACTACCTTCTATACAGTTATGTAGTTCAGTCTGGTCTGGTCATATGTTTATGTAATAGCATAATATAGTGGAGTAAAATTGCAATATTTCCCTCTCGGTTGTAGTGAAGTAGAAGTATAAAGAAGCATAAAATGAAAAGTGAAGTACAAGCACCAGTTAAGTATCACTGAACACCACTGGAATTCAGTGTGATATAAGTGTCATGCAGTTGTGAGCAGGGTGTGCGTTCAAAGCTCTGACATCTGTGATCTGAGGTTAAGCTGCTGAGTGACATCGTTTTCGGTGCAAGAGAAGATCAACATTTGCATATTGTTTCTCTTTTGGATTTCAACTAACGATTACTTTGTCAACAAAATGATGTAAATTTAGTGAAAGAAAAATCTCAGAGGCCACAATAATGTCTTCAATTTGCTCGTTTTGCCTGAAATGTTACTGTTTACTATCATTTATCAAAATGATTGCAGGTTATTTTTCTGTCGATCGACTAATTGTCACAGCTCTGAACAGTCTCACTGTTTAACAGCTTAATGCACTTGAACACACCACCACTGTGAGTGCAGGTCAGTCAGGGTCACTGAACTGTGTGTGTGTGTGTGTGTGCCTGTTACACTTCTTAATACATCTTACATCACACACACACACACACACACACACACACACACACACACACACACACACACACACACACACACACACCTCACTGTTGTACCAGCATTACTCAGCAAGACTCACACACACACACCTGATAGAAAGTCACTTAAATAGACTATAATTGACTTTTTGTGAAATTAAACTCAAAATCTGTGATATAACTATGTTTGTCTTCTGTAATGTTCAGCTCTGCTTTATTGTTTATTGTTTAAATGTTTCTATTGTGCTTCTACTGAAATATTACAATGAATAAAGCTGTAAGATCTTGTATTCTACACTCATTTCTATTGAATTTTTGCGCACTTTACTCTTCTGGTTTGTTGTCTTTCTGTAAACACGCTTGTATTTCATATAACTGTTATTCTCCATGTGATAAACTCTGAATTAAACACAAAGACTCCTTTAGACAGACAGCTGGTGATAATATGAACCTGCAGTGAGTTAACTGACAGATCTTACCTCGGCTGTTGAGAGATGAAGGAATGTCAGTCTCTCCCAACTGTTTCTCCTCGCCTCCCCCCCCCCAAAAAAACCAAAAGTAAACTCTGTTACAGTCCAGAAAACTTGTATAAATCTCTTGTGTGAATTGTCTTCTTGTTTTAAACCGGATGATTGTGTTGTTGCAGCCCGTTTCTGGCCGCTGCTCCGTTTCTAAAGCTTTAAGCCGCTCAACCGTCAGTCAGCTCGCTGCTGGCTGCTAGGTAACCCTCTGACCCCGCCCCCTGAGGGGACAGGCCACGCCCCCTCGAATAAAGCGATAATTGCGTGAATTTTTGTTGGTTTTTTTTTGATTATCTGTTTAGTTTTCCAGTGTAAAAAAATAATTATTCATTAATGTAGTAGTGCAGGTTTGCTTTACCAGTAATCAAAACTTTAAATGTGCATGTAATGTTAAGTTATTTCCCAGTATAATGCTGTTGTTCTTATAGTATAGTATTGTTTTATAATATTACATTGTATTATATCATGCTCATTTAATGCATTTGGGAGTGTTTTATTATATAATATTGTCTTATTGTATTGTATTGTATGATATTATGCTCTTTTATTGTACTGAGAATGTTTTATCTTTTGTTGTACAGATGAAAATTAGCCTCTTTTTTTTTTTTAGCTAACTCTGGCATATTTTCAGACATACAATTAGTACGCAATGTCCCTGTCAAATAAATGAATAAACTGAAACTGATTTTGAATCTAAGAACAAGAGAGAAAACATCTTATATATTATAAATCATATGAATTATAGTTTAACATACAGATTGTGTACTTATGTTTTTGAAGCAGTTCAAATCTGAAATGTGAAGTTCTTTACATCGCTGTCGTTCAGCCTGTCTAACCAGGGCTGTCGTTGTTCGGTCGGGTGAAACCATGTATGTGAAATTTGCAGTTGGTTGATGAGGAAGAAGACCTCCAGGACTTTTTTTTAAGGTGGACAGTTTGAACCCCAACCTGACATTTACCTTAATGCTAAAGCCAAGTCTTTACTTTAAAATTTAATATAGTAGAATAGTTCCAATAAAGTGAACATCATGACAGTGTGAACAGATTTTTGTCCCGACAATCTGATAAATACAAGTACACACACACACACACACACACACACACACACACACACACACTATATCCCTCCTGCTGAGTGATATTGTTAACGAAGCTGCGTTAATCACCGTGGAAACGCAGGTTAACAGCTGGTGTGGCAACACAGCAGGAGCCCTTAATCTGCTGTTCAAACAATTCACACAGGTCACCTGGATCCAAGCCAACCCACCAACCATCATCATCATCATCATCATCATCATCTGGTTTATAAGTGACCTCATTTAATGTAAAATGTATTGGTGTTGATAATTTGGGAATAAAATTAAATTAAAAAGTAGGATACATTGCTGTTGGAGTTTTTAAAAAAAAAAGTACAATCATCTATCATGAAAAGTACTTACTAATGAAATTATACTGTTTTATGTTTTTGCATTAAACAGTACTATTGTCTCCTTTAAGAAATACCTTTAGCAAAACATCTTTTTTTATATGGAGCATCCTTATTTGTTAATAAAAGATTCTTTAATGGTAGTCCTTTGGTAAGTCCTTTAAAGTAAATTTAAACATTGTGGTACGTTTTTACATCACAAGTATCCACGAAGAAACTTGATTTTGTCTCCAGATGTGAAGTGCGGCTCACGTTTTGTTGCTTGTGTATTTATGTGAATGGTTTTGTGTTAAGTTTTCAGGAAGCAGCTACAAATCTGTAGGAAAAGAAGCTTTACTTGCTACTTTTAAGCTGTCCAGGCATTATTACTGCGTATTTTTCACAGAGTAAGAAGAGCTTTTTGGTACAATATCTGACCTCGACAGTCACTTTCTATTGCTGGGACCGTGGTTGAGACAGAGAGATGGCAGTGCTGCTCTCTAGTGGCAAAATATTGAAACTACCAAAGATTTAACAATTTAAAACAAGCCATTCATGGATTTTTGACACTGCTAATTCATATTCTTCACGTGAGTGAAAAAATCAGGCCCACAATGTAAAAATTGTAGTTTAAAAGTCTATTAAAATGTTACTTGGTTTGAAAGTATTACTTCAACTTTTATTCGCCTGAAGGGGATTTGGCTTGCATGCTGGCATTAAATATAAACCACAAGAATAAACTGATGTTTATAAAATAGCAACAATCTATAAAAGCATATCAGGTATATAAAACGTCATGTAGAAGCAAAAACATAAAAATATAAAACGTATATTTATAAATATAATAAATGGAGCCATTCTGCAGAATGATTACCTTTACTTTTAATACTTTAAATGTTGTAACAAATACATTTTATTGTATTGTGTTGTTTTATTTTTACCCCACTACATTTATTTCACAGCTGTAGCAGCTTTTCAGATCAATAATATATTAAATATTGGAAAGCCATTTTGTATAATAATAAACTTTTACTTTTGATACTTTAGGTACATTTTGCAACCAGTACTTCTGTACTTTTATTCTAATTCAATTGTACATAAACATTCATGCATTAATAGAAAAGACAAGAAATACAAATTAAATTTAAGGTCTAAATTGGTTTTTGACTTTTTTTTCAAGAGATTTCTGATATTTTTAGTTCATTTTTGAAACAAATAAATTGCTGTTTGTTTGTTGTCCATTTACTTTTATATAGTATAGTTTATCTGAAGGAAATCAAGGAGCCATTTTGTTTTTTTTTTAATAAATAAATGAATCCGCCACCTAAGCAACGGTAACTAAGCGGGGCGGTGCTTAGCGAAGGATGTATTCAAATGATCGCGAGATGCTGTGAGATCGCGAGAACACGGATGTGGTATTTGAGACTGAACAGAAGTGCAGTCTGTCAGTCAGGGAGGAGACCTGCTGGATTTGACGGACCAGGACCACTACAGGAACGGCATGGAGGAGAACCAGAACCCGGAGCACCGCACCGACAACCCCGTTAAAGAGGAAGAATCAGGCTCACCCTCTGCTACCACCGATAAACAGGTCAGTGTTCATGACTTCATGATAAAACGGCTTCATAACGAGACTAAAGACACGAGGACGAGTCTCGAGGGTGTTATAGTTTAAGTGGTGTTTGAATTAACGGGTGATGTCCGCGTGCGTGAGGCTGCGGTTGCGATGGTGATCTCAGGACGCTAGAGAAGAGGACTGAATGTCGCTCATAGACATATATACTTTTTTTTCTCCTTCAACTTTATTGACAACAGTCAAATTTAAACAACAGGAACATAAACAAGTTTAAAGAACAAAAAGAGGAAATAAAGTGCCAGTTATGACATAAACAATAAAATTAAAAAAAACATTCGATAAAGGGATTGTGCAAGAAGCTTTTTACATACAATAAAAGCAAAATAATACATAGGGAAATAAATAGATGAATAAATAAAGGGGCACAGATTAGTAATTAAGTAATACAGTCGATAATTTTATGTTTCAAATATTGTTCAGGTCTTTGTTGCTTTTCTATTTTCCAGTTTGACTAGAGAATTGTAATAGTTCATTTATTCATAATATCAATTAGAAATAAGGTAAAGTTTGGTTTTCTTTTTTTTTTCATTTTATGTACATGGAATTTCCATTTGACCTGTTTTACTAGATAGAAAGTTTTGCATATCAATCCAAAATGCAAAAATAGGTGAAAGGTTGTGCCTTTGTTTAGACCACAGAAATCACAATAATAATTAATATTCAGTTTAAACCTTTCCAGAATGAGCTTTACAGGATATATTCTATGTAAAATTTTAAATGACACCTCTTTTGTTGTTAATACAGTATTTGTTTGACATTCTCCATTCCTTTTTCCAATTCAAGACACCATAAATAGGAGACCAGAACATTTGCATTGAGGGAATATTATTCTTTACACAGATATTACAGATTTGTTAATCACTACATTTTTTTTATTTAGAATTATACATACATATAGGCCTATACATAGACACTGCATCATCGCCGCCACCATATTGGGCCGTTTAGATTGCCTTTAAACAAATACAGGTAAACGGGGGGAGCTGCACTTTTTCTTGATAAAAGCACTATAACATTTACATTTCTCAACCCGTTTCCATGAATCATTTTCCTGCATGAAAAATCCTACCTTAAGTAAAAGTACATTAGCAGTCCCGGTATATCCAGGAAGCACAGGTTTTGCTTTTAGTAGACCAGTCTTACAAGATTCTGTTAAACCAACATCAGATCATTTGTCAGTTTACACAGTTGAGATGATGGCAGTTGCAACAGCATTACAGTCGCGAGACGAGTTACAAATTAAAAGGGTTATTTTTTTTTTTTGTACAGACTCGTGTTTTGCATTAAAGGTTCAATGTGTAAGAATTGGCCACCTGGTCCAAACAAATAGGATGCACCATATCACCCACCTCACTGAATATAGCGTGAAGCTTACTGTTTACAGTGAATATGTGCTATGGTGTTGTCAAGATATCAAAATGCTTCAGAGACAATGGAGCCAGCAGTAAAGATCTGCACAGATCAGACAGCAGTTGCACCATAGAGATAAGTTGCAACATAACTCTTAAGTAACAACTAAATAGTTACACACACGTCTCTAGGGTAGTTGTGAATCATAAAATGTCGTAGAACTCACTAATGGTAAAACAGCAGTTTTTCTGCTGCACAGCATCATTAATTGCTGCCATTGTACAACACAGTAATCCAGTAGAAACCTAATTTATTGATATAATATTTCAATATCGATCTAGCTTATCTGCTATGATGCCAAATGGCCAGCTTTCACATAGCTGGTGCAACCCAGTGCAGGTTGTCAGATCAGGTGACCTGAAAAGCTGATGATTCCCCATCTGCAGTAGCAGCCGGCTGCTCCCACATCAGTGTAACTTTTCAAATAGGCTGTTGGATGAACTGACCACATATTGAGAGTCTACATAGTTAATATTAAGATGTTATAAAGTGACATATTAACAGTTCTACAACGAAAACTTCAGCAGCATTCAGCCTGGCTCCGCTGTAACTAAGGTGGCACTACTTCCTTTCATGTTGGACTGAGGGCAGACTGGATGCTACAGTGACTCACTATCGCCCTTGTGGTAAAAAGTGGTATTACAAGACAGTACAGGCTGAGGCTAGGTGGTTCGCATGCTAACTTTAGTAATATCTCCGCAACACAATACATACAGGTGTTTGACATAACATCAAAACTATTACCTCTTCACATTCTGATAATTTTAGTTAATTTTGGAATGTTATAAACCGAAATTCTGGCGAAATCTTGCACATTATACCTTTTAATGTCATTGCAGTAATTTACGCCTTGCAGTAGGCAGGATATGGTTAATGAGATATATGAAACGCTGTGCAGAATTGAAAATATGAGTATTATGATAACATTTATGTGGATACCAGCCCACAGAGGGATAAAGGGCAATGAAATTGTGGACACGTCGGCAAAACAGGCTCTGAAACATGAGAAGATCGTGGACATTTCATTTGCAGCCACAGTGAGGTCAAATTAAAGGAGCACCAAAGAGGAGAACATCTTAACAAGGCTGGGTGTGCTCTAAATGAAACACTGCATTTAATAGACAAACATCCGTCAGGATTATGCAAGCACTGTTAAATAGAGGAACCAGTGCAGCATGTAATTTGTCACTGCCAAAAATACTGTTGAGAATGAAAATCATCTAAGAGGAACAGAGAAAAGCTTGGAGCAGAACAGTCTGAGATTATTGACAGAAACTGGACTGAACCAAATAATTTATCGTTTAGTGAAATTTTGTTTTTTTATTTATTTATTTGATCTTTTTCTTGTGTTTGTTTGTTTAAGGGGATAGATAACTCTGGTTCACACTCCAACAACATAGTAGGTGTCAGTAATGTGCCTCAGTGCTGGTCGCCACCCGACATAAAAGAGGAAAGAGAAGAACAATCTGTCAGTCAGAGAGGAGACCTGCTGGATTTTACCGCCCAGGACCACTACAAGAACGGAAGGGAGGAGAACCAGAACCTGGAGAACCAGAGTCCGGAGCACTGCACCGACAACCCCGTTAAAAAGGAAGAATCAGGCTCACCTTCTGCTGCCACCAATAAACAGGTCAGTGTTCATGTCTTCTATCGGATAAAATTAGCGTCATAGGTATTGTGTGTATCACTATATCTGAATGTGTGACATTTTGTATGAATACATTCAAATGTTTGAATGTCTAAAATATCTGAACGAACAGATTTAACTTTTGAATCCTTAAGGAGATCTATAGCTGCACATGACATTTTGTGAACAAAAAGATTTGCACATATAATTTACAATGTATGAGTGCATAAAGAAGATTTGAACAAAGGTTTGCAGTTACACATCTAAAAGGTTCACACAGAACTCAATTGTATGTGTGAATCCCAAGTTTACAGCTACAAATCAAACCTACGGGTACAAGTACTTCCTACTGAATAGCCAACAGGGATGCTCAGATTAACATAATTTGACTGCGTAGTCCTACTCACTGAACTGAAACACGGCCAAGCGGTGTATATTCCTCATGATAACCAGTGCTAGCAGAGCTAACGGCTAACACTGGAGCTAACGTCTACTCTAAAAAAAAAAAAAAAAGCCTCCCCTAAACCTACTATTGTATGATATTGTGTGCGTATAACGTTAAATGTTATCCTATCCATATATCAGTATAGATAAGGTTGTCATATATCTGGATTGCAGTCCAAGACCAATGTTGTTGACTCAGTACAACTAAATGTTAGCAACGTGAATCACTTCGCAGGGATACACTCACTCACTGAGGAGTGATTCGTGTCATTCATTGGCAGGAGGAATGAGATGTGTTCAAGACGGTTTTTAAATTAAAATTTAAATTTAAAATTCTAATCATGTTGTAAGCACATTAACATTTTTGCTGACAGAAATCAAGCTGCGTGTATACTTGGTTATAGTGCCTTGCTTTGCATGCAGGTAGTGTGAATATATGTGCTTTCAATTTATTATTTAGGATAGTGTGTGCTTGTAAAGGCCAACCCGTGTCACCTTACCCACCTCCATGCAGTTACTCTCATCACCCACAGTAGTCAATTTTTTTTTTTATATATATATAGCACCAAATCACAACAGAAGTCATCTCAGGACACTTTTCATATAGAGCAGGTCTAGACCGTACTCTTTAATTTACCCAACATTCCCCCCATGAGCAAACATTTGGTGACAGCAGCGAGGAAAAACTCCCCTTTAACAAGAAGAAACCTCAAGCAGAACCGGGCTCCAGGTGGGCGGCCATCTGCCTTGGCCATCTGCCTTGGGTTGAGAGAGAAAGAAGGGAGGGGGAGGGGAGAGAGAGATACATACTTTTTGCACAAAAGTGATTGCATATCTTTTGCACATCTGCTATGTACATTTTACTTTTTGCACACAGTGTATAGAACTGTCCCAAGGAAGCAAAAAAGTTCATGTGCTTACAACTTGAATACAATTTCTATGCATTTTTTTTAAAAAACGGGGTTCACTGGAAGTTTATGAATTCAATATGAATCAGCACTGTATTTGTTGTCTTGAACACACCCCATTCCTCCTGCAAACGAATGACTTGACACTCATCAATCTTAATGTTGTGTTAATGATCATATTATTGTTATTTGTACTGTCGAAATATTTGGATACATTTTATTTTGATGCTTTGTTCTCAAAACGTTCATAAGCTCATTGAATTGAATATAAGGTTACACTCACTGAACGGAGCGTGTGTGTCACCTTTCAAAGAGTTACAAGGTGCTTAACAAAATATGATATCATACACTATAGGTTTAGGGGAGGCTTTTCTAGAGTGGAGGTTAGCTGTTAGCGCCACCAGCACCGGGGATGACAAAGAATATACATCGTTCGGCCGTGATTCAGCTCAGTGAGTGGGGCTTCGCAGTCGGATCGCCGGTCAAGCACTGAATGATTTGGAACACTGCCTTTTTTCACCTACGTAACATTGCAAAAATCAGACACATCCTGTCTCAAAATGATGCAGAAAAACTAGTCCACACATTTGTTACTTCTTGGCTGGATTATTGCAATTCTTTACTTTCAGGCTGCCCTAACAAGTCTCTAAAGACTCTCCAGCTGGTCCAGAATGCAGCTGCACATGTACTGACAAAAACTAAGAAAAGAGATCTTATTTCTCCCATTTTAGCTTCGCTGCATTGGCTTCCTGTAAAATCCAGAATAGAATTTTAAAATCCTTCTCCTCACTTACAAAGCCTGTAATGGTCAGGCACCATCATATCTTTAAGAGCTCATAGTACCCTAATACCCCACTAGAACACTGTGCTCCCAGAATGCAGGATCACTGGTGGTTCCTTCAGTCTAGTAGTAGAACGGGAGGCAGAACCTTCATCTATCAGGCTCCTCTCTTGTGGAACCATCTTCCAGATTCAGTCCAGGGGGCAGACACCCTCTCTATGTTTAAGAGTAGGCTTAAAACTTTCCTTTTTGATAAAGTTTATAGTCAGGGCCTTGGACCAGCCCTTAGTTATGCTGTTATAGGCTTAGACTGACAGGGGACTTCCCATGATGCACTGAGCTCCTCTCTCCTCCTCCCCCTCTCCATCTGTACACATTCATACCATTAATGCATGTTACTAACTTGGCTTCTTTCCCGGAGTTTTTGTGCTTTCTCGTTTCAAAGGTTCATTTCACAGATCACAAGCTTCTGTGGATCGTAGCTGCGGACCCTGTACTGCCGTGGTCCTTCACCCACACCCGCTATTACTATTGCTATTATTATTAGCTATATTTCTATCATTATTATTGTTGTTATTGTGCTTGTCTGTCTCTCTCTCCCCCTCCCTCTTTCTATCAACCCAACTGGCCAAGGCAGATGGCCGCCCACCTAGAGCCCGGTTCTGCTTGAGGTTTCTTCCTGTTAAAGGGGAGTTTTTCCTCGCTGCTGGTGCCAAATGTTTGCTCATGGGGGAACGTAGGGTCTCTGTAAATTAAAGAGTACACTCTAGACCTGCTCTATATTGAAAGTGCCCTGAGATAACTTCTGTTGTGATTTGGTGCTATATAAATAAAATTGAATTGCTTTGCACGTCACTAGCGATCTAGAGTGGCAGCACAGTTGGGATAAAGCAAACACAGGACGACACCTTTATGAGGTGCAGCCATAAGTGGGCACAGTGAGGGTTGGACACACCAAACTAAATAAAACACTGCACTTAATAGGCCAACATCCATCAGGATTATGTGAGCACTGTTAAATAGAGGAACCAGTGCAGTATATAATTTGTCACTGCCAAAAATACTGTTGAAGAGAATCATAAAAGAGGGAAGCTTTGAGTTGAAAAACAAAGTCTGAAAAATGTATTAGCGGTCAGGTTAGGCAGTCTGTTCCATTATTTGAAAAAAATTGGACTGAACAAAAGAATTTAGTGTTCAGTGAAATATTGATTTTTTTTTTCCTTGTGTTTCTTTGTTTAAGGGGATAGATAACTCTGGTTCACACTCCAACAACATAGTGGGTGGCAGTAATGCACCTCAACACTGGTTGCCACCCGACATAAAAAAGGAAAAAGAAGAAGAAGAGGAACAGTCCATCAGTCAGAGAGGAGACCTGCTGGATTTCACCGACCAGGACCACTACAACAGCGGAATGGAGGAGAACCAGAACCCGGAGCACCACACCAACAACCCTGTTAAAAGGGAAGAATCAGGCTCACCCTCTGCTACCACCAATAAACAGGTCAGTGTTCATGACTTCATGATAAAACCGGCTTTATAACAACACTAAAGACATGAGGATGAGTGCCGAGGGTTGTGTATCATTTGTTCATTCTGTTGTTGGAGAGAAAGTCTGAAAAAAGGAAATTAAACTACTTCCAGGTTTTGTGTTCAGAGTTTTTTTGTTTTCAGTGTATCCTGGTTTCACCTTGTTATGAAAAAAGCTAGAAAATAATCTTTGTTTACTTTTTTTTGTTTGAGGAATTTACAATTCTCCCACCTGGCCCATGCACAGTACACTGAAAGTAAAAGTAACAGCAATGTAAAAATACTCCATTACAAGTTAAAGTCCTGCATGAAAAACCCTACTTAATTAAGTAAAAGTACATAAACACACAGCTGTGAATATGATGATTTCTTAAAACTAGGTCTATGTAGGGGAAATGTGCAATTATTTTTGAAATTGGTGCCCTATGACTAGAGAAAACTGAGAAAAAGGCTGTATATCGCCCTTAAAGACAAACTACTGATTTTCAACCAAGATTGTATCATTGTAATGTGGATAGTATATGCAAATGACCAATGTCATTTTTTTTTGGACTGTAATATTTTATTTTACTGAACAGAACAGAAAACTAAAGTCTTCGCACAAAGGTCAGGCGAGGTCTAGATAACCTGTCGGTGGTCGGGGTCAAGCTTCAAAAACTGAGCTTCAAAGCTTCAAAACTGGATCCTACATTTCCCATAATGCAACTCTATTCATGGTTTTAGATCACTCATCCACCAAGTCGTCTCACTAACTCTCTCCCTTTTTCTGTGTGTTTGTCTGTTGTCATAGAAACAAACAAGAAGAAAGGGACTCAAACATCACTGCTGTCAGCACTGTGACAAAGCCTTCAGGACATCAACATATTTGAAGATTCATCAGAAAGTTCACACAGGAGAAAAACTTCACAGGTGTGACCAGTGTGGGAAAACTTTCACTACAGACAGTAATCTAAAAAGCCACCAACGCACTCACACTGGAGAGAAGCCATACTGGTGTGAGTACTGTGGGAAAACTTTCTCTCAAGACAGTAATCTAAAAAGCCACCAACGTATCCACACTGGAGAGAAGCCGTACTGGTGTGAGCAATGTGGGAAAACCTTCACTCAAGACAGTAATCTAAAAAGCCACCAACGTATTCACACTGGAGAGAAGCCGTACTGGTGCGAGCAATGTGGGAAAACCTTTACTCAAGACAGTAATCTAAAAAGCCACCAACGCATTCACATTGGAGAGAAGCCGTACTGGTGTAAGCAATGTGGGAAGACTTTCACTCAAGACAGTAATCTAAAAAGCCACCAACGCATTCACATTGGAGAGAAGCCGTACTGGTGTAAGCAATGTGGGAAGACTTTCAATAAAGATAGTAACCTAAAAAGCCACCAACGTATTCACACTGGAGAGAAGCCGTACTGGTGTGAGCAATGTGGGAAAACCTTCACTCAAGACAGTACTCTAAAACGCCATCAACGCATTCACACTGGAGAGAAGCCGTACTGGTGTGAGCAATGTGGGAAAACGTTCATTACAGACAGTAATCTAAAAAGGCACCAACGCATTCACACTGGAGAAAAAAACGTACTGGTGTGAACAATATGGGAAAACTTTCGATGATGGTAGTTCCGTAAAAACCCACAAATGCAGTCACTCAGCATCGTGTTGAACATGTTTTAGAGGCAGGTTAGTGGTGTCCTCCTGTCTCCTCTCCATGCCTTTAGTAACCGTGTTGTTCTATTCTGAGCCTCTCTACAAACTGAGGGCCGCAAAATCTAAGTTTAGAATCAGCATGTATGCCATTAGCCGCTCAGGTGACCACAGTTTCAGCTCAATGATTGGTCATAGTTCACTTCTACTCTGAAAGTTTTTTTCATTTTTTACCTTGAGTTGTCATGTTGATCCAAGTTGTAGAAGTGCTCAAAGTGTGAGTCATGTAACATTGTCAATGGGGAAAAATTAACAGCGTTTTTATGCCTGAAATAGCTCCTCTCAGCTTGCAAATCTGTACTAGAGATGCATCGATTGAAAATGGCAGGTTTTCAGCTGATCAGCCATGACAGGTGACCTGCCCGATCAGTCTCATATTCGTATCACGCACATAGCTGCACTATGGTTCAAGAAAGATCTTTCTTTCTTATTAAATTCTTATAAAGGAAAAAAAAACAGAATTGGCAAAAATCAGAATTGGCAGGTCTGACTTTTAAAAAATTGAAAATCAGAATCGTCCTAGAAAATTGCAATCGATGCATCTTTACTCTATACTGCTCTGTGCATGTATATATAATTTTGTTTTTGGTTGTTAAACTTACTAGTACAGTGCCCGTTCGAAATGTGCCTGTTCGGAATGGGCCAATTTCTCAATACCCAGAGAGAACAGCGCCTGTCCCCTAAACACCTCTCATGCAGACTATCGGTAGATGCAACATTTTACCGATGTTCCCTAAATGCCTCAAATGCAGGCTATGCATAGATGCTACAATTTACCATTGTTCCTTAAACGATTCTCATGCAGACTATCGGTAGACACAACAATTTACATTGGTAAACGTCTCACATGCAGGCTATTGGGAGACTACAATTTTGAGCTGAGCTGAAGTTGATCGGATGAACTGCAGTGCTAAATCAAAATGTGCCTGAGACACCCTGCACTATGTTTGCGTGAGGAACGAGAATAGTAGAGCTTCACTCTCTGAACTTTTTCAATGCGTTTTTATCACTATGGATGTCATCCCCCCTCAGACCACAATGTGGGTTGCAATGGCAGAGTGGTGCTGTCCGTATTTACACTTATTGACTCCACGGGCAGAAGAAGAAGCAAATCCGTGTTGTTTATGAGGTATTTTTATATATTTCTCGAGAATCCCTCATCCAAACTACTTCAGACTAGACACTGCTCTTCCGTGGGTCCTCAGCAATACATCTGCCAAGTGTCAAGTCGATTGGATGAACGGTTGTCGAAATACGCAAAGCACACATAACGCACAACAGACAGACATACAGAGATTCGTTCCTTTATAGTTAGATGGGATTGAATATTGGTAAGGGGCCTTGTTAGGTTTCCAGTGAGACATCTAAATATACCTACCAGTAAATGTTTTCTTTCTTGTGTCAAGTTTTTCTTAATGATCTTTAGTATTTATATTAATTTACATTGGTGTCATTTTTTATTATTGAATGTTATTTTGAAGCAGTTAAAACACCTGATATTGCATCTGACCATTTTTGTTAGTGTGTTTTTTTATACTTCATTGCAAAAGTTTACGTAGATTTACATTTGCTTACATATGTTCATACTTTCATTCATACAAGCATTCTTTATTTATATATTTTATAGTGAAAAAAATGACAGTAAAAAAATGAAGTAAAATGAAAAGGAGGAAAAGAATGAGGGGGAAAACGTAGGCAATATGGAGCACATACATATATCCAGTATACTGTACATATACATGTATAAAAACACTTATATACATACACATCTGTACAAACCAACAGACATACACAAAGAAAATAGTTAAAGCAAATAAATAAATAAAATTAAAAATTAGCTCACTGTTTAAGTAATTTATCCATGTCAAATATTTGATTTGATTACGTCTTTGACTCTTCAAACTCTTCAAGGTTGAATCCTTATTTTATAGCTCGGCATCTGCCTCCTTTCAGAATAAATCCTTTAATGTTTTTTAATTGTGATCCACATATTTAATCCCTTTATTCCACCATTTCAAATATTCTAGTTCTTCATTTCTGATTCAACAAGTTATTCTTGCCATTTTTAAAATGCTGTTTACATTTGACTTCCAGTTGTTATATGATGGTGGAGTAGGTTTTAACCAGTTCCTCATTATCTGTTTCATAACTGCAATTCTAAGTATCCTTTAGAGGTATCTGTCTATTTCTAATGTGAGTTCAGATGGTGATTTACCTAAAATAATACATTTTGGTTCAAGTGCCTGTTTAATTTGAAAATTTTTTATGAAAGAGGTTATAATGACCATATTGGTGCTGATATATAAGACTTCTTTTTTCTGGAAATATGTCTGAAAAAGTGGGGTAGTCTTAAACTTGGGGTCTAGACAATTACATGTTCACAACATCAGATCTTTTTGAATGGATAAAGCATCGGTGTAAAACTGACTGCTACACAGAGCATTACATTATGGGCTGTTTGTAGCCTTAATGTTGCTAGGCTAGTGAGTGTCTTTAAGTCTGTCTATAGTGAGTGTGTTAGAGTCAGTCAGCCCTAAAAGTGTTTGGTTAGTCCAGTTTAAGCTGCAGGAGTTTCTGAAGGCTTGTGCAAAAGAAAGCGTCTTCCAATGTCTCTACTGCAGAAACGGAATATGTCAGGCTGTCAAATACCACTGTTTCAGATGATAAGCTCAAAAAGACAAACAGGCAGTCTTATAAATGCTAACTGCTGGAGGAAATCATCTTTGACTGCTTCTTAGAGCCTGGTAGGAGATTGTGTGAGTATGTAACTAGTATGATGCAAGTAGTCAAAATATTTTCCAAAAATAGGTGTTGGAAAGGAGCCTGTCTTATAATCAAGGTCTCTTGTGTATTTGGGCCAATAGTTGCTTGGACACTTTTAGTAATGGGCAGAAAAAGAACACATGCAAGTGATTTATCTTTCTTTTCACCACAGCTTCTCCAACAGTCTGGTTTAATGTATATTGTAAATTTTGATTGTATTTTTGGCGTGATAAAGAATCTTGTGCATATTATCCTTGAGTACTCCCTCAAATAAATCCAATTGTTGTTTTATGTATTGCTTTATATGTGTTTTCCCAATGTTCCTCGTTTAACTATCCACCTAATTCTAAGCTCCACTTTGACCTGATTGTGTCTTGTTTTCAATATCATGCTCTAGTATTTTATATATTGTTAGTGTTTTTAAGCTCCAACAGAATGAGTTAGTACAACGTGTTGTCCGATTGTGTCAGAAAATCAAAAGTGAGCCCAGAGAGAATGAAGAAGATGTGATGGTCTTTAAATGAACACATTTTTGGACAGTTTCTCCTCAAACATATTACTGATGTTGCACTTGGTTGTTCACACATACAGAAATAGTTTTTAAAAAAGTTAACCATGGCTGCAACTAATCATTATTTCCACCATTGATTGTAGTGAATGTATTAAATCTGGGTAAACCCCTTGAGATGTGTCATGTCAGACAAACACAAATGAAAACAAAGAGATAAACCAATCAATCAAACAGGATAAAAACAAACTCAATAACAGAAGAGTTCCAACCTTTGGAACTTGTAAATGAAAGTTTTGACAGCATTTGGGGTTCAAATTCAGGAGGCTTATCTCTGCCCAGTTATTGCAGTTACAGTCAAATCAAGCGCACCTTCAGAACAGCAACCCCACACTAAACATGTTTTACCTGCAAGACTCTTGTTTTAATGTTGTTGTTCATCGTTTGTGATGTGAAAACATCAAAAGAAATAAAAATCTTGTGTCCTGGTATTAGTTTAGTTTAGCTGACTTAACTGCAATAACTGGTTAATATTTCTCTCATGTTCAGATTAAAGTATAAAAACTCATTCCCATCTCTCTGTTTCTTACCTGTTTCTTCATGATGAACAGCAGGATTCCGACAAAACCGACAAAACCTGTCAGTGAAAGCTGAGAAGATTTGTCATTGTGCAGTGGCTCAAAAACATATTTACTGCTAAGAGATATGCTCATTAAATTCTGTTTAAAATGAAATGTTTGTTAAACATTCAGGAAGTTGGTTTACTGTTGGGCACACAGGTGTTCCAGGAAATAAAGTCAGAGTGAATCAAGCGATGTATAAAAATAGGGAAATGGTCCCTGTTGTTGGCCACACAAGAGAGGTCAATTAAAATGATGATTAATTATGATTCTGTGAGGGGATAGGTCTTTTAAGGTAAGTTACTGAGATGCATGCACAAGAAAACACCAACTTCACTTTTAGCTACACACACGTAATGAATGATGCAAAGTTATCTATTGTGTAGTTGGTGAGAGAGACCTGATAGACAGATGAGACGACTGTTAACTGAGAAGCTGTGAGTCAAATCAATGGTACACAGTCAGTGATAGCTTTACTGAAAATGTGCAGTTTGTTTTAAGATAAAAGATCATGAAGGACGGACACATGGCATTTGGTTTGTACTTGCCTGGAATTGGAAAAGTACTTGGGCTGTGACTGATGACGTTTCACAAGTACACAAGAACACTCTATAGGACCTCCAGATGCCCAAGAAACATACCATCACAGCCCAGCCCTACTCACCTTGCTCCACCTCACTGCCCCCACCCACAGCCTCCTGCACCCCACATCCAGAGAGCCCCTTCTGTCAGCAGAGCCTCCCTCCCTCAACATCAAATCACCTATGATACTGCTCTGGCCAGACCAGCTCCTCAACCTGCACCTGTGATATTAGTCTCTCAAAATCAGAAGGAAAGGGTGTTGTATGAAAAGAAATTAATAAAGAGTGACAACAGCACTGGAATCAGGAGACATGAGGGAGACATTTCCATTCCATTCAAAATAGAATTGGTATTGTGAGAAGTAGGGAAGGAAATACAAAAGAGGAGACAATCATGAGTAGGTTAAGAATAGGACACAGTAATCTGAATAGTACATTTCACATTATAGGGAAGCATCCAACTGGTTTTATTGCCAGGTGTCAGAAACTGTAGGGCATGTTCTTGTTAATTGCAGGGAATATGAAGCTGAGAGAAAGGACATGACGGAAGAAATGAAAAGATTAGGGCTAACAGGAGCAAGAGTAAAAAATATACTGGAGTGTGGTGATAGGGGGCAAGGCAGAAAGTGCTATCTGACATACTGGAGGCTGTAGGAGCTAACTAAGTCCAGAAGATGGCAGTAGTGCAACATTTAGGACGCAAGCTTCTGTTGAAACCCAAGGAAGAAGGGGAACAGTACAGCAATTACAGAGGAGACCTGCTGGATTTCACCTTCCAGGACCACTACAAGAGCGGAATGGAGGAGAGCCATAACTCGGAACAATGCACCGACAACCCCGTTAAAAGGGAAGAATCAGGCTCAACCTCTGCTACCACCCATAAACAGGTCAGTGCTCATGACTTCATGATAAAACTGTTCTTCATAACGCAATAAGGTCCGGCTGCGGCCTGTAGCACCTCACGCCTTGTCCCTTTTGGCTCGAGACGCCGCTCCTCCTCACAGGGCCACTGCTAACCATTTGGAGGCCCTAAGCATAATTGGTCATGGGGGCCCTTAGTCAAGTCTGAGTCAAGTCCCAAGATGGGCTCCAGTGCTCCAATCTGGCCAAAGGTCAAAGAGCTGACATACAAATAAAAAAAGTCTACATTTAACAAAAATGACACAGCTGTGATTTCATATTAATATTAATGATGCACTGATAGCAGTTTTATGGGATTTTTGGCAATTCTGATTTTCCTTATAAGAATTAAGAATAGGATTTTTTATTTTTTATTTTTTGGACTTTAAGGTATTACAAATTGTGAGCTTTGTGTCTTCACTCACGCTAAAGAACTTACTACTTACTACTACAATTTGTGTTAAAATGTAGTAATGTGATAATTATCATGACGTTTTTATCAACCTTAATTTTGGGGGCCCCCGCCTGGTACTTGAGGCCCCACACGCTCTGCGTACTCTGCATATGCAGAGCAGCGGTACTGCCTCCTCATGTCTTACCGCAGATAGGTTTAGAGGGTTTTCATGACTTGAAGTAACCTCTTGTTGTTTTCTTAAGCAAGCACAGGAATGTCGTCAGGAACACAGTTCTAATGTTTTTTAATACAACTACCATGCATAATCTTATAGTAAATATGTAAAAAAATTTACTCCTGTAGTCATTGATTTATTTTAATTTACCATTACCACTGCATTCCATGTAAATATAATTTTGATAGCACAACATAGAAAGAAAAGTTTGAAATTACTTTTTTTCCAGATCATTACCAATGTTTCACTCACACAGTAAAATTATGTTCAGCAAAATGTAGAGGACTGCTCTAACTTGAACAAAAGGAAGTCTGACCATGAAACAGTTATGACATTTACCATTTTAAAGACATTATTATTATTATTGTATTGATCATTGATATCAAACCCCTCCTCACCCTTCCCCCCAAACACATTACCCCACCACCATTATCACTCACTGAATATAGCGTAAAGCTTACACTTTACATTGAATCTGTGCTATGACGTTGTCAAGATATCAAGATGCTACACAGACATTAGAGCCAGCAGTAAATTACCAAAGAGCTGCACAGATCATAAAGCAGTTGCACCACAGAGATAAGTTAAAACATAACTCTAAATAACAACTAAATAGTTATACACACGTCTCTAGGGTAGGTGTGAACTTTGACAGTTAATTTAGAGTTTTGTGAGCTGTTTGTTCAGATGCTGCTTTCTTTTATTTTCCTACTTTATTGAGTAAACAACGTGTGCATTTATTTTTGTCCGATATACTGTTGCTGTAGTTCAACATCTAGTGGGGCTGAATGTCATATACTGCACCTTAACAAGGCTGAGGGTTGGACACACCAAACTAAATAAAACTCTTATCTTATAGGGAGACATCCATCAAGATTATGTGAGCCATTCTTTAGAATGAGTACTTTTACTTTTGGTACTTTCAATTTTGTAACGAATACTTTTTATTGTATTGTGTTATTGTATTTTTACTCCACTAAATTTATGTCACAGCTGTAGCTGCTTTTCGGGTCAATATTTTAAATGTAAAACATATCAATTTAGATTATGCAACAGTATGAATCTTTAAAATTAGCTCTGCATTCACCATATTAAAATGCTGCAATGAATCAGTACTAATATTCGAGTAACATAAAAGAAATATTAGAAAATCATTTTGTAGAATGAGTACTTTTACTTTTGATATGTTTAGTACATTTTGCAACAGATACTTCTGTACTTTTATACTAATATAAGTGTACATAAACATTAATAGTAAAAACAAGCAATACAAATAAAATTTTGAATTTATGAATTGTTCTTTTGACTGTTTCTGATGTTTTTAGTTCATTTATAAATAAATAGTGGTTTTATTTGCTGAACATTTACTTTTAGAAGTAAAATATTGTCCCAGTATAATAAAAGGACTGACATTAAAATGTCAGTGTTTCTAGTTTCATCAGAGTAGATGGTAAGTCCTTTAAATTCTTTAAATTCACATTAGAAGTTTTTTTTTAGTCCAAAGAAAGTTTCCAAAATTCAAGTGTTTCAGGGCAGGAATTTTTAAAAAACACATTTTATCGTGTTAAACTTCAAATCTGTCTACAACATATGTTTATACAGGGTGTACTCTAGAAACCTCTTTTACCTCATTATTCTTTATTATTCATTTACCCCAAAGCTGCAGTCCAGTATAATTTATCTGAAGGAAATCAAGGAGCCATTTTGATTTAAAAAATCCACCATCTTAGTAACGGTAACCGGGACAACGTCTGGTCACCATATACTAATTTGCCCGGGAAAATGTTAACTTAACCTACTGTGCATACTGGCCGAATGAGCTTAAGTTACCTTTAATTATATAGTTGGAAGCGGCACGGTGCATTTCACTTCGCTCCATCCTGGAAAGACTGGGGTGAAATACATCGTTACAGATGTAATCTCTCAAAAGTTGATGATACTCGAAAGTTTTCATTTTTGTGGATGTAGTAGTACTGTGGTCACGTCAGGTGCCGAGCAGTGATAGAAACCGTTAAACTCAACTCTAGTGTTGTTTGTCCAAAGGACTTGCCGTACGTAGCTGTCAGTTTACGCGCATGCGCGGTATAGATCGAGCAGTGATGCCCATGCGTGATATAAATCGGGTAGCGATTCAAATCGGGCAGCAACACATGTCATCAGTCAGAAAGTCTTGCTGGATTTCAACCACCAGGACTACCATAAGAGCAGAATGGAGGAGAACCAGAACCCGGAGCACCTTATCTACAACCCCGGTAAAAGGGAAGAACCAGACTCACCCTCTGCTACCACCGATAAACAGGTCAGTGTTCATGACTTCATGATAAAACCGGCTTCATAACGAGGCTAAAGACACGAGGACGAGTCTCGCGGGTCAATTAAGTAAAAGTACCAATACAGCAATGTAAAAATACTCAATTACAAGTAAAACTTCTGCATGAAAAATCCTACTTAAGTAAAAGTACATTAGCAGTCCCAGTATCTACAGATGGATCCAAGGATCCGAATACATGGAGCACAGGTTTTGCTTTTAGTATACCGGCCTTACAAGTTTCTGTTTAAAGAAGGGCATCAGATCATTTGTCAGTTTTCACAGTCATCAGGATGGTAGTTGCAACAGCATTACAGTGTACAGGTGAGTTACAAGTAAAAAGATTATTCTGTGTACAGTTTTGTCTTCTGCATTAATGTCACTGCCGTCAGTTACACCTCACAGTAGGCGGGATATAGTTATTAGAGGTGCACCATTCAGGAAATTTCACATTTCAATTTGATTCCAATTATCGGGGTCACGATTTGATTCACGAACGATTTTTGATTCAAAACGATTTTTGAATCATAATCAATTCTCAATTCAATACATACATAGATCTGATTCTAGATTGCTGTTTTTAGTTACTCTTTCCATTTGACTGCAGTAGACACTTAAGGTCTCAAGGGAAAAAAAATCATACTGAATCAAATGTAAACATTTACTACTCTGAACTGTCTCTCTCTACTAAGACAAAGGTTAAATGAATACTTAATACAAATATAAAAACGATTGCAAAGATAAACTGCCAAGTGCAAAACTTCAAATAATAAATTCAATTCATACTTCAAATGACAAAATCAAACAAACAATAGTTGCCTGCTACATTCAGCTGCTTTCATCATTCATCAATTCGCCACCTGCTCCACCAGTCTGTACAGCTGTCAATGAAACAAAGGGGAAAGAAGAAGTGAAGTTTCACAGATTGTCTATGAGTCTTACATTTACTATAATGCAACTCTATTTATGGTTTTAGATCACTCACTTTACCATGTCATCTCTCTCTCTCTTTCTCTGTGTGTTTGTCTGTTGTCATAGAAACAAACAGGAAGACAGAGACTCAAACATCACTGCTGTCAGCACTGTGACAAAGCCTTCTCGACATCGAAATATTTAAAGATTCATCAGAAAGTTCATACAGGACAGAAACGTCCAAGCTGTGACCAGTGTGGGAAAGCTTTCAATACAGTCACTCATCTAAAAAGCCACCAACGCATTCACACTGGAGAGAAGCCATACAGATGTAAACAATGTGGGAAAACTTTCTCTCAATACAGTAATCTAAAAAGCCACCAATACATTCACACTGGAGAAAAGCCGTACAGCTGTGAGCAGTGTGGGAACACTTTCACTACAGTCAGTCATCTGATAGTCCACCAACGTATCCACACTGGAGAGAAGCCGTACCGGTGTGAACTATGTGGTAAAAGTTTTACTAACGACAGTAATCTAATAAGCCACCAACGCATTCACACTGGAGAGAAGCCGTACTGGTGTGAACACTGTGGGAGAACTTTCACTACAGACAGTAATCGAAAAAGGCACCAACGCATTCATACTGGAGAGAAGCCGTACTGGTGTGAACAATGTGGGAAAACTTTCACTACAGACAGTACTCTAAAAAGGCACCAACGCATTCACACTGGAGAGAAGCCGTACTGGTGTGAGCAATGTGGGAAAACTTTCTCTCAAGACAGTACTCTAAAACGGCACCAACGCATTCACACCGGAGAGAAGCCGTACTGGTGTGACAAATGTGGGAAAAATTTTGCTCATGGTAGGTCCTTAAAATCCCACCGATGCAGTCACTCAACATCGTGTTGAACATATTTTAGAGGCAGATCAGTGGTGTCCCCCGTCTCTTCATGCCTTTAATAACAGTGTTGTTCTATCCTGAGTTTCTCTACAAACTGAGGTCTGCCAGCTGAAACTTTAGAATCAGTGTCTTTGCCATTAGCGGCCCATGTGACCAATTTTTAAGCTCAGTGCTTGGTTGTAGATTACTTCTACCCTGGAAGCGTTTTCATTTTTCAACTTGAGTTTCATGTTGATCCACATCATAGAATTGCTGAAAGTGTGAGTAGCGTAACATCATCAATGGGGGAAAGTAACAGCATTTAAAGTAACTCAAAGAAAGCTTGAAACTAGTTTAAATGAGTTTAAGGTGGATTCAGGATTTGTTTTTGGTGGTTTTGCAGACAATTGAGTTCAGTTTAATGGTAATTAGATTTTGAAAATGTGCTATTTGTGTTAAGAGAACAATCATTTTTAAATCAACCATTTAATGACAACGAACAAATACAGGTTAATTATTCCAATCAGAAAGAGCCTGAAACATAAATTGTTATCAACTCCCAAGGAGACAAAGAGATTCATAAAGAGGATCTGATTAGAGCGAAACAAGGAATTGTTTTAAGAAACAAGGAAGATTAAGATAAATGCATTTGAAAATAAGTTGATAACAATGAAATTCATTTGAATGTGTCTTAACATTTCATGATGATGCATAATAAGGAGCATCCAGGTACAAATCTGCAGAGATCTGCACAGCCTGTTACATCTCACATTGAATAATGTCAGCATAGTTCACTACCAGTCATATAAATTTTGAGGCAATTAGTTCATAAAATGTCAGAAAAATATGAAAATACCGAAACATGCCTGTTATTTCTTACAGTCTAAGGTGACGTCTTCATGTCTTGTTTTGTCTGATCAACAATCCAAAATCCCCAACTAATTCAGTTTACTGTCATGTGACATAGAAAAGCTTCAAAGGTTCCAGAGATAGTTGAATTGTTGGATTCAACAACTGTGAGGTCAGACAGTTGTGAGATGTTAGGGGAGTTTTCAGACTCAGTGTGACGACCTGACGAATACTTTGTTTGAAGCACACTGAGACTTTAATATCCCTAATCTTTCTGATCTTTGTTCAGTCAGTAGCAGAGTTGGTAAACAAATCATTACAGTCTGAGTCGTCAACACCTCCTCATTGTTCTACTTCAGTGCTGGAATATAACTAACCATGTGTAGCGAAGTACTGTACTGTTGGATCTACCTTTAATGAATAAGACATGATGTAATTTTATATATTTTTTTATGTTTGTAGTGAACAACACTTGTCGCTTTTAGCCAACGTGTTGAAACTTTGTTCTGCTGTTAGAACGAAAAAAAGAACGTTTCCCAAACTTCCATCAGCAGAGACTATATGATGATGCGTCTTCATGGCAACCACAGCTGCTAGGACTGAGCATGAGCTTTTTCTCTAACCAGATGTTTGACAGGTTTTTCTTTTGACTTGTTTTCAGTTTGACCTGAAATGAGAAATATTCACTTCTTCTTTTTCTTCAGCTGTTCAAGTGAAGCTTTAATGAGTTTACTTTTCATTGTTGTTTTATTTCAAAACCTTTTAAAATGTAATCATTGTTAAAACATTATTCTATGAGTCAGATGAATAAATCAGCTGTTTGATATCTGTTTTGGTCATGTTTGTTTCCTGCTGGTGGCGCTAGCTCATAAAAAAAATAACTGCTTCTTGTTTCCTTACTCTGCAAACAAAATCATAAACTGAGTGCACAGATTGATGAACTTAAAATAGATTTTAAAAAACTTTTGGACAGGAACATGAGTGCTGTGTAAAGTGTTCATGGCAGTTACGTGACCTCTGACCTTTAGAGTAGAAGGAGTGGGGGTTAGATTGGTTAATGTATGTGTGCTGTGTTTAACACAGTATATGAGTATGAAAAAACCTGATAAACAGATGACTGTTGACTGAGAAGCAGTGAGTCAGATCAACGGTACAACAGCTTAGTTCTAAATTGTCGATTGAAGTTACAAATCATGAAAGCACCAGGGTTTAAGCAAGTTGATGAAGGTTTTGTACGAATACTTGCTTGCTCCCTGAGGTGGCTTCTGGCGCAGAATGGAGTCCGATGTGCTGGGGTGAGGAGCTGGAGTCTGGATCTGGTAGTAATGAGGGAGTCGGCCAGTCCGGCTTTGAAAAGGTTCCATTGGAAGAGAGCTCCTGGTTTATGCTCTCATGCTCTCCTAGGCTTGATTCTCAACTCATGACTCCAGATTCAGAAGATGCTCTGAGTCACATCTTCATATCTATGAAACACGGTGCACCCACAAGGCCCTCAGCATCATGAAGGACCCCACCCACCCCTGCCACAGCCTCCTCATCCTGCTACCATCCAGTAGGAGGCACCAGAGCATCAGGGCCTCCTATACCAGTCTCTTCAACAGCCTCTTCCCTCAAACTGTGAGGATTGTCAACAGCTGGCACACCAGCCCCAATCCCCTCCCAATACTATAAAAGATATATAGTGAAACACTGAGTGGAGTCATTCTCAAGAATGAGTACTTTTACTTTTAAAGCTTTCAATTTTGTAACAAACACTTTTTATTGTATTGTGTTATTGTATTTTTACTCCACTAAATTTATGTCACAGCTGTAGCTGCTTTTCAGGTCAATATTTTAAATGTAAAACATTAATTGAGACTATGCAACAGTATAAATCTTTTAAATTAGCTCTGCATTCACTATATTAAAATGCTGCAATGAATCAGTACTAATATTCAAGTTTTGGAGTATTGGATCTATTACTGAAAAATAAATATTACAAAACCATTTTGTATAATGAGTACTTTTACTTTTGATACGTTTAGTACATTTAGCAACAGATACTTCTGTACTTTTATTCTAATGTATGTGTACATAAGCATTCATACATTAACAGAAAAGACAAGCAATACAAATAAAATTTAGGTATGAGTTGTTCTTTTGACTGTTTTTCAATAAGTTTCTGATGTTTTTAGTTCATTATTTAAATAAATAAATAGTTGTTTTATTTGCTCAACATTCACTTTTATGAGTAAAATATTGTCACAGTACAATAAAAAGACTGACATTAAAACGTTGTTGTTTCTAGTGTCAGTAGAGTAGAAGGTAAGTCCTTTTAAGTTCTTTAAATTCACAGTAAAAGTTTTTTTAGTCCACAGGAAGTTTCCAAAATTCAAGTTTTTCAGGTCAGGAATTACAAAAAGCACACATTACATGCTGTTAAACTTCAAATCTTTGTGCAACATATGTTTTTACAGGGTGTATTCTGAGAAATTAGTTTATAAAAAACGTCTTTTACCTCATTATTGTTTGTTATTCATTTGTCCCAACGCTGCAGTCCAGTATAATTTATCTGAAGGAAATAAAGAAGACATTTTGATTTTAAAAAAAATCCGCCACCTTAGTAACGGTAACTATGCAGGGCGGGGCTTAGCGAAGGTTCAGTTCATCTCACACGAGCTCCAAGTGACCGCGAGACGCTGTAATATCGCGAGAACACGGAGGTGATATTTTTGACTGGACAGAGAAGCAGTTCCTCAGTCAGAGACAGTCCTGCTGGATTTCTACGTCCAGGGCGACCACAAGAGCAGAATGGAGGAGAACCAGAACCCAGAGCACCTTACCAACAACCCTGTTAAAAGGGAGGAATCAGGCTCACCCTGTGCTACCACCGATAAACAGGTCAGTGTTCATGACTTCATGATGAGACCAAAGACACGAGAACGAGTCACGAGGGTCCATGTGTCTCATTCTGTTGTTTGAAAGAAAAAAATAGAAAACTAAAACACTTCCGGGCTTTGTGTTCACGGAGTTTGTCGGGCGTAAAAACTACAAAAGGTCTCAGTGTTTTCTGGTTTCACCTTGTTGCGAGTAATATGAACAAAGTTAGAAAATAATGTTCTGTTGTTTACTTTAGATTTGCGCATACGCAGTACATCGTAGTAAAATCCCGCCTTTCGCGGGAGCGCGCACAACAAAAGACAAACTGTAATAAGACATTTTAAATGTTTCTGAACAGGATTTCTAGTTAATGTCAGATACTGAGCTTCACTGTGCCTTCAGCGCTGCTAACAGGGGACATGTAGTCCATGTTTCAAACATATCTGCAGTGTTCGAAGAAGTGTTCAGATCCTTAACTTAAATTAAAACATCAATATGATATTAAAATATAATACAAACAATACAGTGCAAAAATGCTCAATTACACGTAAAAGTCCTGTATGGAAAACCCTACTTAAGTAAAAGTATATTATCGGTCCCATACAGATGGATCTGCACACAGGGAGCACAGGTTTTGCTTTTAGTATACTGGCCTTACAAGTTTCTGTTTAAAGAAGGACATCAGATCATTTGTCAGTTTTCACAGTTGACAGGATGGCAGTTGCAACAGTATTACTGTATACAGGTGAGTTACAAGTAAAAAGATTATTCTGTGTACAGATTCATGTTCTGTATTAATGTCACTGCCGTCAGTTACACCTCATAGTATGCAGGATATAGTTATTAGGGTTGCATGATTCAGGGAATCTCACAACTCAATTTCATTCCGTTTCTTGGGGTCACAATTCGATTCATGAACAATTTGCGGTTCTAAACGATTTTTGATTCAAAATCAGTTCTCAATTCAATACATTCATAGATTTGATTCTAAATTGCTGTTTTTAGTTACTCTTTCCATTTGACTGCAGTAGACACTTAAGGTCTCAAGGAAAAAAAATCATACTGAATCGAATGTAAACATTTACTACTCTGAACTGTCTCTCTCTACTAAGACAAAGGGTAAAATGAATACTTAATACAAATATAAAAACGATTGCAAAGATAAACTGCCAAGTGCAAAACTTCAAATAATAGCTTCAATTCATACTTCAAATGACAAAATCAAACAAACAATAGTTGCCTGCTACATTTAGCTGCTTTCATCATTCATCAATTCACCACCTGCTCCACCAGTCTGTACAGCTGTCAATGAAACAAAGGGGAAAGAAGAAGTGAAGTTTCACAGATTGTCTCTGGGTCCTACATTTACCATAATGCAACTCTATTTATGGTTTTAGATCACTCGCTTTACCATGTCATCTCTCTCTCTCTTTCTCTGTGTGTTTTTGAGATTTCCCACAGATTTTGAAAATATGCTATTTGTTTTAAGAGAACAATCATTTTTAAATCAACCAGTTAATGACAACGAACAAATACAGGTTAATTATTCCAATCAGAAAGAGTCTGAAACATAAATTGTTACCAACTCCCAAGGAGACAAAGAGATTCATAAAGAGGATCTGATCAGAGCGAAACAAGGAATTGTTTTAAGCAACAAAGAAGATTAAGATAAATGCATTTGAAAATAAGCTGATACCAATGACATTCATTTGAATGTGTCTTAACATTTCATGATGATGCATAATAAGGAGCATCCAGGTACAAATCTGCAGCGATCTGCACAGCCTGTTACATCTCACATTGAACAATGTCAGCATAGTTCACTATCAGTCATATAAATTTACTATAATGCAACTCTATTTATGGTTTTAGATCACTCGCTTTACCATGTCATCTCTCTCTCTCTTTCTCTGTGTGTTTGTCTGTTGTCATAGAAACAAACAGGAAGACAGAGACTCAAACATCACTGCTGTCAGCACTGTGACAAAGCCTTCACGACATCGAAATATTTAAAGATTCATCAGAAAGTTCATACAGGACAGAAACGTCCAAGCTGTGACCAGTGTGGGAAAACTTTCAATACAGTCACTCATCTAAAAGTCCACCAACGTATTCACACTGGAGAGAAGCCGTACAACTGTGAGCAATGTGGGAAAACGTTCAATACAGTCACTCATCTAAATATCCATCGACACATTCACACTGGAGAGAAGCCGTACAACTGTGAGCAATGTGGGAAAGCTTTCACTAGAAAAAGTCATCTAAAAAGGCACCAACGCATTCACACTGGAGAGAAGCCATACAGCTGTGAGCAATGTGGGAAAGCTTTTACTAGAGACAGTTGTCTGAAAAACCACCAACGCATTCACACTGGAGAGAAGCCATACTCATGTGAGCAATGTGGGAAAACGTTCACTGATTACAGTTGTCTAAAAATCCACCAACGCATTCACACTGGAGAGAAACCATACTGGTGTGAACAATGTGGGAAAACTTTCTCTCAATATAGTAATCTAAAAAACCACCAACGCATTCACACTGGAGAGAAGCCGTACTGGTGTGAACACTGTGGGAGAACTTTCACTACAGACAGTAATCTAAAAAGCCACCAAGGCATTCACACTGGAGAGAAGCCATACAACTGTCAGCAGTGTGGGAAAAATTTCACCACAGCCAGACACCTGACAATCCACCAACACATTCACACTGGAGAGAAGCCGTACTGGTGTGAACACTGTGGGAGAACTTTCACTACAGACAGTAATCTAAAAAGCCACCAACGCATTCACACTGGAGAGAAGCCATACTGGTGTGAACACTGTGGGAGAACTTTCACTACAGACAGTACTCTAAAAAGCCACCAACGCATTCACACTGGAGAGAAGCCATACTGGTGTGAACAATGTGGGAAAACTTTCTCTCAAGACAGTAATCTAAAAAGGCACCAACGCATTCACACTGGAGAGAAGCCGTACTGGTGTGAACAATGTGGGAAAGCTTTCACTACAGACAGTAATCTAAAACGGCACCAACGCATGCACACTGGAGAGAAGCTGTACTGGTGTGAACAATGTGGGAAAACTTATGCTCATGGTAGGTCCTTAAAATCCCACCGATGCAGTCACTCAACATCGTGTTGAACATATTTTAGAGGCAGATCAGTGGTGTCCCCCGTCTCTTCATGCCCTTTATAACAGTGTTGTTCTATCCTGAGTTTCTCTACAAACTGAGGTCTGCCAGCTGTAACTTTAGAATCAGTGTCTTTGCCATAAGCAGCCCAGTTGGATTCCCTAGTTCCCTACCCTAGTTGAATTGTTGGATTCAACAACTGTGAGGTCAGACAGTTGTGAGATGTTAGGGGAGTTTTCAGACTCAGTGTAATGACCTGACAAATACTTTGTTTGAAGCACACTGAGACTTTAATATCCCTAATCTTTCTGATCTTTGTTCAGTCAGCAGCAGAGTTGGTAAACAGGTTTAGATCATTACAGTCTGAGTCGTCCACACCTCCTCATTGTTCTACTTCAGTGCTGGAATATAACTATGTGTAGTCAAGTACTGTACTGTTCAGATCTACCTTTAATGAATAAGACATGATGTAATTTTATATATTTTTTATATGTTTGTAGTGAACAACACTTGTCGCTTTTAGCCAACGTGTTGAAACTTTGTTCTGCTGTTAGGACGAAAAAAAGAACGTTTCCCAAACTTCCATCAGCAGAGACTATATGATGATGCGTCTTCATGGCAACCACAGCTGCTAGGACTGAGCATGAGCTTTTTCTCTAACCAGATGTTTGACAGGTTTTTCTTTTGACTTGTTTTCAGTTTGACCTGAAATGAGAAATATTCACTTCTTCTTCTTCTTCTTCTTCTTCTTCTTCTTCTTCTTCTTCTTCTTCAGCTGTTCAAGTGAAGCTTTAATGAGTTTACATTTCACTGTTTATTTCAAAACCTTTAAAATGTAATCATTGTTAAAACATTATTCTATGAGTCAGATGAATAAATCAGCTGTTTGATATCTGTTTTGGTCATGTTTGTTTCCTGCTGGTGGCACTAGCTCATAAAAAAACAACAGCTTCTTGTTTCCTTACTCTGCAAACAAAATCATAAACTGAGTGCACAGATTGATGAACTTAAAATAGATTTTAAAAAACTTTTGGACAGGAACATGAGTGCTGTGTAAAGTGTTCATGGGAGTTACGTGACCTCTGACCTTTAGAGTAGGAGTAGGGGTTAGATTGGTTAATGTATGTGTGCTGTGTTTAACACACGTGTACCAAAATAAAAATAAAATGTATTCATGGTTTTTAGATTTCAAAAAGGCCTTTGACTGTATTTGGCATGATGGGCTCTTTTGTTGATTATTAGGGAGTGGTATAGGGGGTAAAACCTATGATTTAATTAAAATAATGTATTTGAATAACAAATGTGCAATTAAAATGGTGTAGGAATTTGTGCACTCAAATATCTTAATGATTTTATGGTGTGAATTATGAATTATTATTGTGCACAACTCCACCATGAAATTATCTGTCCAGTGACATAACTCATATTAGAGTAGGTATAATAATAGGGGAATAGTCCTCCTTTTTGGACACACAAGAGAGGTCAATTAGAATTATGATTGTTATTTTTCTTAATTATGATTTTTCAAGGGTATAGGTCTTTTAATGTCAAGTGAGATGCCAGCACAAGAAAACACAAGTTCACTTTTATATATACGTTTATTTCTAATACTACAGCTACAAGTACTAAACACTTCAACATTTTACAAACAAGACACAAGAGGGAAAGGGAAACTGGTACACAAGGCTATGGCTAGTGAATGACTGAAATGCATGATGCAGAGTTATTTATTGTGCAGTTATGAGTATGAAAAAACCTGATAAACAGATGAGCTGACTGTTGACTGAGAAGCAGCGAGTCAGATCAACGGTACAGCTTAGTTCTAAATTGCCAATTGAAGTTACAAATCATGAAAGCACCAGGGTTTAAGCAAGTTGATGAAGGTTTTGTGCGAATACTTGCTTGCTCCCTGAGGTGGCTTCTTGCAGAGAATGGAGTCCGATGTGCTGGGGTGAGGAGCTGGAGTGTGGATCTGGTAGTGATGAGTGAGTCGGCCGGTCCGGCTTTGAAAAGGTTCCATTGGAAGAATGCTCCTGGTTTATGCTCTCATGCTCTCCTAGGCTTGATTCTCAACTCATGACTCCAGATTCAGAAGATGCTCTGAGTCACATCTTCGGACTAGCAAACTGAAAGCTTTCCACTGGCATGGCAGAAAGCAGGAAGAACCAGCATCAAGCAGCCCAAAAGAGCTGCCTAGAAACAGCTTAAAACACAGCCTAAAACAGCAAACAGCAGCTCAAAAACAGCCCAGAGTCTCAGATAAGAGTTTTAAGTTTCAGTCTGCCTGCCCAGAAGGTGCATCCTAGCCAATGCCAGGGGTTATAGAGTTCTGGGGGAGCAGAGTCAGTCCCCTCCTGTTCATGGACAGGCGGGTACAGTTCCTGAATACACTTACTCCATTAATCAAAGTATTTACAATTTAACAATTGCATGATCCTAATTTTTGCAATTTGGATAGTTGCTTTAGAGTTCTGAGAGTGAAACAAGCAGAACAGTACTAAACATGATAGTGTTATCATGGATGATGGGATTATGTTAGTGGTACGTGTCTTGGCTTTAAGGCAGTGGAATAAAAGTCTAATAAACACCTTATCAACATACAACAATAATTGTCCTTAGTCAAAATCTAAAACTAATCCATGAGTTTTACACTCCTCTGGTCTTTGGTCTGACAGCAAAGGGCAGGGGTCCATGCCATTTGAGGGTGTGTGTGTGTGTGTGTGTGTGTGTGTGTGTGTGTGTGTGTTCAGGTAAATGTCTGTGAGTGTCTGTATGTTACTGGGGCATGGCATATTGTGCAGCATGTCTTGTGCCTTTTGCTGGTTTGCCCAGTGATCAGTTCTTGGCTTGGTCACTCAAGTCCTCAAAATCAAAATCCACAGTGGGATTAAAGTTGGTGCCAGTTCGTCTTTATGTGAGACTGGCTCTTAGAGGTGAGTTATAATAACTAATGGTGGGGTTCTTTTATCCAAATGGTACTATCAATTCACACCGTGGTTTGAATTGGTCTTCCTATCTTGCTGGCTCTTGTAGCTTGAAGGATCAAAGATGGTTTGGGTCAGTGGCCTGGTTTGGTGACCATCCAGGAGATGGGGGTTCCTTATCTGATCCTTTCTGTTTGCAGGAGGTTGTTTAGATGGTCTGGTCAGTGAGGAGTTTGGGACTCTCACTTTATTGGCCAGCATTCCTGGGGTGTTGAAGAAAGAGCTCATCTGTTGTTTGAGGCTTGTGCTGTCTGCCTTCAAAACATGCAGGGACTTTATCCTACAATGGAAACAAAAGAGCCATCAAATAGTATCATGGGGTGAAACAGGGCTGCAATTTGAGCCCAACTTTCTTCAACATATATATAAATACATTTGCAGAACAACTGCAAACATTCACAGCTCCTGGTGTGACTCTGCAGGACACAGAGGTCAAATGTCTGATGTTTGCTGATGACCTGGTTCTCTTGTCTCCCTCCAAAGAGGCCTTACAGCAGAGCCTGGACATCCTCCACAAGTTCAGTCAAGCATGGGCACTAACTGTAAAAATGGAGAAGACCAAAATATTGACCTTTGAAAAACAAACCAATTCCCTGAAAAATAAATTCACATTAGGAAATATACAAATTGAGCATACAAAACATTTGACATATTTAGGCTTGAATATCAATTCCACGGGACATTTTGGGATGGCTCTGAATGAGCTGAAAGAGAAGGCAAGAAGGCAATACTATAAAAGATATATAGTGAAACACTGAGTGGAGCCATTCTCAAGAATGAGCACTTTTACTTTTAAAGCTTTCAATTTTGTAACAAACACTTTTTATTGTATTGTGTTATTGTATTTTTACTCCACTAAATTTATGTCACAGCTGTAGCTGCTTTTCAGGTCAATATTTTAAATGTAAAACATTAATTGAGACTATGCAACAGTATAAATCTTTAAAATTAGCTCTGCATTCACTATATTAAAATGCTGCAATGAATCAGTACTAATATTCAAGTTTTGGAGTATTGGATCTATTACTGAAAAATAAATATTACAAAACCATTTTGTATAATGAGTACTTTTACTTTTGATACGTTTAGTACATTTAGCAACAGATACTTCTGTACTTTTATTCTAATGTATGTGTACATAAGCATTCATACATTAACAGAAAAGACAAGCAATACAAATAAAATTTAGGTATGAGTTGTTCTTTTGACTGTTTTTCAATAAGTTTCTGATGTTTTTAGTTCATTATTTAAATAAATAAATAGTTGTTTTATTTGCTCAACATTCACTTTTATGAGTAAAATATTGTCACAGTACAATAAAAAGACTGACATTAAAACGTTGTTGTTTCTAGTGTCAGTAGAGTAGAAGGTAAGTCCTTTTAAGTTCTTTAAATTCACAGTAAAAGTTTTTTTAGTCCACCGGAAGTTTCCAAAATTCAAGTTTTTCAGGTCAGGAATTACAAAAAGCACACATTACATGCTGTTAAACTTCAAATCTTTGTGCAACATATGTTTTTACAGGGTGTATTCTGAGAAATTAGTTTATAAGAAACTTCTTTTACCTCATTATTGTTTATTATTCATTTGTCCCAACGCTGCAGTCCAGTATAATTTATCTGAAGGAAATCAAGAAGCCATTTTGATTTTTTTAAAAATCCGCCACCTTAGTAACGGTAACTATGCAGGGCGGGGCTTAGCGAAGGTTCAGTTCATCTCACACAAGCTCCAAGTGATCGCGAGACGCTGTAATATCGCGAGAACACGGAGGTGATATTTTTGACTGGACAGAGAAGCAGTCCCTCAGTCAGAGACAGTCCTGCTGGATTTCTACGTCCAGGGCGACCACAAGAGCAGAATGGAGGAGAACCAGAACCCAGAGCACCTTACCAACAATCCTGTTAAAAGGGAAGAATCAGGCTCACCCTGTGCTACCACCGATAAACAGGTCAGTGTTCATGACTTCATGATGAGACCAAAGACACGAGAACGAGTCACGAGGGTCCATGTGTCTCATTCTGTTGTTTGAAAGAAAAAAATAGAAAACTAAAACACTTCCGGGCTTTGTGTTCACGGAGTTTGTCGGGCGTAAAAACTACAAAAGGTCTCGGTGTTTTCTGGTTTCACCTTGTTGTGAGTAATATGAACAAAGTTAGAAAATAATGTTCTAGGTTTGAGGACTTTTACGTTCCCCCGCGTTGCGCACGCGCAGTACACCGTAGTGAAATCAGACAGCGCGCACAACAAAAGACAAACTGTAATAAGACATTTTAAATGTTTCTGAACAGGATTTCTCGTAAATGACAGATACTGAGCTTCAATGTGCCTTCAGCGTTGCTAACACGTGGTAGATAGTCCATGTTTCAAACGTATCTGCAATGTTGGAAGAAGGATAGAGATCCTTTACCTAAGTAAAAGTACCAATACAGCAATGTAAAAATACTCAATTACAAGTAAAACTCCTGCACGAAAAACCCTACTTAAGTAAAAGTACATTATCGGTCCCATACAGATGGATCTGAACACAGGGAGCACAGGTTTTGCTTTTAGTATACCGGCCTTACAAGTTTCTGTTTAAAGAAGGACATCAGATCATTTGTCAGTTTTCACAGTTGACAGGATGGTAGTTGCAACAGTATTACAGTGTACAGGTGAGTTACAAGTAAAAAGATTATTCTGTGTACAGTTCTGTCTTCTGCATTAATGTCACTGCCGTCAGTTACACCTCACAGTAGGCGGGATATAGTTATTAGAGGTGCACCATTCAGGAAATTTCACATTTCAATTTGATTCCAATTATCGGGGTCACGATTTGATTCACAACCGATTTTTGGATCATAATCAGTTCTCAGTTCAATACATACATAGATCTGATTCTAGATTGCTGTTTTTAGTTACTCTTTCCATTTGACTGCAATAGACACTTAAGGTCTCAAGGAAAAAAAAAATCATACTGAATCGAATGTAAACATTTACTACTCTGAACTGTCTCTCTCTACTAAGACAAAGGGTAAAATGAATACTTAATACAGATATAAAAATGATTGCAAAGATAAACTGCCAAGTGCAAAACTTCAAATAATAAATTCAATTCATACTTCAAATGACAAAATCAAACAAACAATAGTTGCCTGCTACATTTAGCTGCTTTCATCACTCGCTCCACCATGTCATCTCTCTCTCTTTCTCTGTGTGTTTGTCTGTTGTCATAGAAACAAACAGGAAGACAGAGACTCAAACATCACTGCTGTCAGCACTGTGACAAAGCCTTCACGACATCGAAATATTTAAAGATTCATCAGAAAGTTCATACAGGAGAGAAACGTCCAAGCTGTGACCAGTGTGGGAAAGCTTTCAATACAGTCAGTCATCTAAAAGTCCACCAACGCACTCACACTGGAGAGAAGCCGTACTGGTGTGAGAAATGTGGGAAAACTTTCTCTCACGATAGTAGTCTAAAAATCCACCAACGCATTCACACTGGAGAGAAGCCGTACAACTGTGAGCAATGTGGGAGAACTTTCACTACAGGCAGTGATCTAAAACAGCACCAACGCATTCACACTGGAGAGAAACCGTACAGCTGTGAGCAATGTGGGAGAACTTTCACTACAGGCAGTGATCTACAACGGCACCAACGCATTCACACTGGAGAGAAACTGTACCACTGTGACGAATGTGGGAAAGCTTTCACTATAGACAGTAATCTAAAACGGCACCAACGCATTCACACTGGAGAGAAGCCGTACTGGTGTGACCAATGTGGAAAATTCTTCACTACAGGCAGTGATCTAAAAATCCACCAACGCATTCACACTGGAGAGAAACCATACAACTGTGACCAATGTGGGAAAACTTTCACTACAGACAGATGGCTAAAAAGCCACCAACGCATTCACACTGGACAGAAGCCATACGAGTGTGAGCAATGTGGGAAAACTTTCACTCACGCTAATAATCTAATAATCCACCAACGCATTCACACTGGACAGAAGCCATACTGGTGTGGGCAATGTGGGAAAACTTTCACTCGTGGTAGTTCCTTAAAAAGACACAGATGCAGTCACTCAGCATTGTGTTGAACATGTTTTAGAGGCAGATCAGTGGTGTCCACTCGTCTTTTCATGCCTTTAATAACGGTGTTGTTCTATCCTGAGTTTCTTACTGAGAGATGCCAACTTTAACTTAAGAACCAGCATCTATGCCATTAGCGGCCCATGTCACCAAATTTTAAGCACAGTGGTTGGTCATAGCTCACTTCTACTCTGGGAGTTTTTTCATTTTTCAACTTGAGTTTCATGTTGATCCAAGTCATAGAATTGCTGAAAGTGTGAGTAGCGTAACATTGTTAATGGGGGAAAAGTAACAGCATTTAAAGTAACTTAAAGAAAGCTTGAAATTAGTTTAAATGAGTTTAAGGTGGATTCAGGATTTCGTTCAGGTGGTTGTTCAGACGATTGAGTTCAGTTTAATAGTAATTAGATTTTGAAAATGTGCAATTTGTTTCAAGAGAACAAAATATTTTTAAATCAACCACTTAATGACAGCGAACAATATTTACAGTTAAATTATTCCAATCAGAAAGAGCCTGAAACATTAGCGCTTTTTCAACAACTTCCTAGGAGACGAAGACAATCATAAAGAGGATCTGATCAGAGCGAAACATAGAATTGTTTTAAGCAACGAGGAAAGTTCAAATAAATACATTTGAAAATAAGCTGATGCCAATGAAATTCATCTGAAAATGTCCAACATTTTGTGGTGGTGCATAAAAAAGAAATATCCTGATACAAATCTGCGGAGATCTGCACAGCCTGTTAAATCTGACGTTTAGCAATATCAGCATAGTTCACTATCAGTAATATAGGTTTTGAGGCAACTAGTTGTTCATAAAATGTAAGAAAATATGAAAATACTGAAAAATGTTTATTTCTTGCAGTTTAAGGTGTCGTCTTCAAATGTCTTGTTTTGTCTGATCAACAGTCCAAAATCCACAAATAATTCAGTTTACTGTCATGTGACACAGAAAAGCTTCAAAGGTTCCAGAAATAGTTGAATTGTTGGATTCAACGACTGTGAGGTCAGAAAGGTGTGAAATGTTAGGGGAGTTTTCAGACTCTGTGTGACGACCTGACAAGTACTTTGTTTGAAGCACACTTAGACTTTAATGTCCCTGATCTTTCTGATCTTTGTTCAGTCAGCAGCAGAGATGGTAAACAGGTTTAGATCATTACAGTCTGGGTCGTCCACATCTCCTCATTGTTCAGCTTCAATGTTCAAATGTAAATAAGCGCATGTACTCAGGTACTGCATTTAACTACAATTTAAAGGTACTTGAGTATTTCCAATTTTTGTGACTTCTGCACCATATTTCAGAGGGAAATGTTGTATTTTCTACTCCACTACATGTATTTTACATTTGTAATGAATTTAGATCACTTTGTAGAGATCTGTTTTCATTTTGTAACAAATTCTATGTATTGTATTGTGTTATTGTATTTTTACTCCACTGCATTTCTTTCACAGCTTTAGCCACTTTTCAGATTAACATTTTAAATGTAAAACACTAATTGATACTATGCAACAGTATAAATCTTTAAAATTAGCTCTGCATTCACCATAGTAAAATGCTGCAATGACTCAGTACTAATATTCCAATAATATATAATAAATATTAGAAAATCCATTTTGTATGAGTACTTTTGACATTTTAAGTACACTTTGCAACAAATACTTCTGTACTTTCATTCTAATGTAAGTGTACATAAACATTCATAAATTAATAGAAAAGACAAGCAATACAATTAAATCTTAAGGTATGAATTGTTCTTTTGACTTTTTTACCCAATAGGTTTCTGATGTTTTTAGTTCATTTTTGAAATAAATAGTGGTTTGTTTGCTGAATATTTATTTCAATGAATAAAACATTTTCCCAGTAAAATGAAAGGACTGACATTAAACCATTTCATTATTTCTGGTGTCAGTAGAGTAGAAGGTAAGTCCTTTAAATTCACTTTTTTTTTTAGTCCACAAGAAGTTTCCAAAATTCAAAGTGTTTTAGGGCAGGAATTACAAAAAACACACATTACATCCTGTTAAACTTCAAATCTCTTTACATGTTTTACAGGGTGTATTCTGAGAGATTAGTTTTTTATTTTATTAAGAAACTTCTTTTACTTCATTATTCCTTATTATTCATTTGTCCCAAAGCTGCAGTCTAGTATAATTTATGTGAAGGAAATCAAGGAGCCCTTTTGTTTTTTGTTTTTTTTTAAATCCGCCACCTTAGTAACGGTAACCATGCAGGGCGGGGCTTAGCGAAGGCTCAGTTCATCTCAAACGAAGTTCAAATGACCGCGAGACGCCACAAGACCACAAGAGCAGAATGGAGGTGAACCAGAACCCGGAGCACCTAACCGGCAACCCCGTTAAAAGGGAAGAATCAAGCTCACCGTGTACTACCAACGATAAACAGGTCAGTGTTCATGATTTCATGATAAAACGGCTTCGTAACGAGGCTAAAGACACGAGGACGAGTCTTGAGGGTCCGCGTGTCTCAATCTTGTTTGAAATAAAGTCTGAAAAAAAGGAAACTAAAACACTTCCAGGCTTTGTTTTCATGGAGTTTTCGGGCGTAAAAACTACAAAAGTCTGAGTGTTTCCTGGTTTCACCTTGTTGCGAGTAATATGAACAAAGTTAGAAAATAATATTGTAATGTTTTCTTTATGTTTGCGGTCCCCCGCGCAGCGCATGGCGCATGCGCAATACATCGTATGTAAAATCCCGCCTTTCGCGGGAGCGCACACAACAAAAGACAAACTGAAATCAGACATCTTAAATGTTCCTGAACAGGATTTCTAGTTAATGTCAGATACTAAGCTTCACTGTGCCTTAAGTGCTGCTAACAGGTGGCATGTAGTCCATGTTTCAAACATATCTGTAGAGTTGGAAGAAGTATTCAGATCCTTCACTTAAGTAAAAGTACCAATACAACAATATAAAAATACCCAATTACAAGTAAAACTTCTGCATGAAAAATCCTACTCAAGTAAAAGTACATTAGCAGTCCCAGTATCTACAGATGGATCCAAGGATCCGAATACAGGGAGCACAGGTTTGCTTTTAGTATACCGGCCTTACAATTTTCTGTTAAAAGAAGAACATCGGATCATTTGTCAGTTTTCACAGTCGAGAGGATGGCACTAGCAACAGCATTACAGTGGATAGATGAGTTACAAGTAAGAAGGTTATTCTGTGTACAGATTTGTGTTCTGCATTAATGTTACAGCAGTCATTTACACCTCACAGTAGGGAGACTATAGATATTCAGATATATGAAATGCTGTGCATATTTGAAAATATGAATTTTATGATAACATGTATGTGGATATCAGTACACTCAGTAAATCTGAAGCAAAAGGAATAATCAAAAGAAACATCATTTTGACACAGGTGTGAGCGAGACAGACATGTCTCACCCTGCAGAAAATTCTCATCCTCGCACTGTTGAGATTTGATGTTTCGCCAAGACAGAAGAAGTTGCTATAACTTTATTGTAAATGCTCCCAGGTCTGAAAACATCTAGATGCCTGTGACAGAAGCCCTTCAACTTCGCCACGCCCTGACGTGCGCAAGGGTGCGAAGGCCCGTTCATCGCTGCTTGCAGCTTTAATTAACATGATGATTTCTTAAGCTGTTAAAATGTTGACCTCAGTAATTGTACCTTAACGAAATGAATGAGACACCTACAAAAAGCCAAGAGAGGAAACTCTTTTCATAATTCAAAAATGATGGTCAGGTGGGGTCCAAGAAAGTCACCGTTATTTTCAAAGCCCAATGTTGACATGTATGGACACTATGTAGGATCTCATTATTGATTGCATTTACTCCTCCATTTGCAGCGCTTTACATTTATTAGTCGTCTCTACTTCACTCCAGAAAAAAATGGCAAAAATGTACTCAAATTCTGATGTTAGCTGTACTAGATCTATTTATCAATCTGTCTGCAATTGTCTGATTGTTTTGTTTTTCTCATTTTTTTGACTGTCAATGTTCATGTTTCATTTTACTGAATGGGGAAAAACTAATACTGTTTACACAAAGGTCAGGAGAGGTCTAGATATCCTGACTTAGTCTGTGGCAAGCTTCAAACACTGTGGGTCCTACATTTACCATTAATGTAACATTTTATAGTTTTAGATCACTTGCTCCACCATGTCATCTCTCTCTCTCTTTCTCTGTGTGTTTGTCTGTTGTCATAGAAACAAACAGGAAGAAAAGGACTCAAACATCACTGCTGTCAGCACTGTGACAAAGCCTTCACGACATCAAGACATTTAAAGATTCATCAGAAAGTTCATACAGGAGAGAAACGTCCAAGCTGTGACCAGTGTGGGAAAGCTTTCAATACAGTCAGTCATCTAAAAGTCCACCAACGTATTCACACTGGAGAGAAGCCGTACTGGTGTGAGAAATGTGGGAAAACTTTCTCTAACGATAGTAGTCTAAAAATCCACCAACATATTCACACTGGAGAGAAGCCGTACAGCTGTGACAAATGTGGGAAAGCTTTCACTACAGACAGTAATCTAAAACGGCACCAACGCATTCACAATGGAGAGAAACCGTACAGCTGTGAGCAATGTGGAAGAACTTTCACTACAGGCAGTGATCTAAAAATCCACCAACGCATTCACACCGGAGAGAAACCGTACAGCTGTGAGCAATGTGGGAGAACTTTCACTACAGGCAGTGGTCTAAAAATCCACCAACGCATTCACACTGGAGAGAAGCCGTACTGGTGTGACCAGTGTGGGAAATTCTTCACTAGAGGCAGTCATCTAAAAAGCCACCAACGCATTCACACTGGAGAGAAACCGCACTACTGTGATGAATGTGGGAAAACTTTCACTATAGAGGGTAATCTAAAACGGCACCAACGCATTCATACTGGAGAGAAACCATACAGCTGTGAGCAATGTGGGAGAACTTTCACTACAGGCAGTGGTCTAGAAATCCACCAACGCATTCACACTGGAGAGAAGCCGTACTGGTGTGACCAATGTGGGAAATTCTTCACTAGAGGCAGTCATCTAAAAATCCACCAACGCATTCACACTGGAGAGAAACCGCACTACTGTGATGAATGTGGGAAAACTTTCACTATAGAAGGTAATCTAAAACGGCACCAACGCATTCATACTGGAGAGAAACCATACAGCTGTGAGCAATGTGGGAGAACTTTCACTACAGGCAGTGATCTAAAAATCCACCAACGCATTCACACTGGAGAGAAACCATACAACTGTGACCGATGTGGGAAAACTTTCACTACAGACAGATGGCTAAAAAGCCACCAACGCATTCACACTGGAGAGAAGCCGTACGAGTGTGAGCAATGTGGGAAAACTTTCACTCATGGTAGTTCCTTAAAAAAACACAGATGCAGTCACTCAGCATCGTGTTGAACATGTTTTAGAGGCAGATCAGTGGTGTCCACTCGTCTCTTCATGCCTTTAATAACGGTGTTGTTTTATCCTGAGTTTCTCTACAAACTGAGAGATGCCAACTTTAACTTAAGAATCAGCATCTATGCCATTAGCGGCCCATGTGACCAATTTTTAAGCACAGTGATTGGTCATAGCTCACTTCTACTCTGGGAGTTTTTTCATTTTTCAACTTGAGTTTCATGTTGATCCAAGTCATAGAATTGCTGAAAATGTGAGTAGCGAAACATTGTTAATGGGGGAAAAGTAACAGCATTTAAAGTAACTTAAAGAAAGCTTGAAATTAGTTTAAATGAGTTTAAGGTGGATTCAGGATTTCTTTATGGTGGTTGTTCAGACGATTGAGTTCAGTTTAATAGTAATTAGATTTTGAAAACGTGCAATTTGTTTCAAGAGAACAAAATATTTTTAAATCAACCACTTAATGACAGCGAACAATATTTACAGTTAAATTATTCCAATCAGAAAGAGCCTGAACCATTAGCGCTTTTTCAACAACTTCCTAGGAGACGAAGACAATCATAAAGAGGATCTGATCAGAGTGAAACATAGAATTGTTTTAAATAACAAGGAAAATTAAGATGAATGTATTTGAAAATAAGCTGATGCCAATGAAATTCATCTGAATGTGTCCAACATTTTGTGATGGTGCATAAAAAAGAACATCCTGGTATAAAGCTGCAGAGATCTGCACAGCCTGTTAAATCTGACACTGAACAATGTCAGCATAGTTCACTATCAGTATTATAAGTTTTGAGGAAATTAGTTGTTCATAAAATGTCAGAAAATATAAATATGTCTTGTTTTGTCTGATCAACAGTCCAAATAATTCTCTTCTGTCAGTTTCCTGTTACTGTTTACTGATAAATACTTTGTTTGAAGCACACTTGGACTTTAATGTCCCTGATCTTTCTGATCTTTGTTCACTCAGCAGCAGAGATGGCAAACAGGTTTAGATCATTACAGTCTGAGTGGTCCACATCTCCTCATTGTTCTGCTTCAGTGCACAAATGTAAATAAGCACATGTACTCAAGTACTGCATTTAACTACAATTTAAAAGTACTTTACTTGAGTATTTCTAATTTTTGTTACTTCTACTGCACCATATTTCAGAGGGAAATGTTGTATTTTCTACCCCACTACATGTATTTTACATATATTCTTTATATTTGTAATGAATTTAGATCACTTTGTATAGATCTGTTTTCACTGTGACATTAAAGGATCGTTTTCTGTCGATCACAGTAAAGAAATTTGTAACAAATACTTGTATACTTGTACAGTATAAATCTTTAAAATTAGTTCTGCATTCACCATATTAAAATGCTGCAATGAATCAGCACTAATAATAAATATTAGAAAACCACTTTGTATAATAAGCACTTTTGACTTTTTAAGTATATTTTGCAACAAATACTTCTGTACTTTTATTCTAGTTTAAGTGTTCATAAACATTCATACATGAATAGAAAAGACAAGCAATACAAATAAAATGTTAAGGTATGAATTGTTCTATTGACTTTATTTCAATAGGTTTCTGATGTGTTTAGCTGATTTTTTTTTAAATAAATAAATGAGGGTTTGTTTGCTGAATATTTACTTTTATGAGTAAAACGTTTTCCCAGTCAAATAAAAGGACACATTAAACCATTTCATTATTTCTAGTGTCATTAGAGTAGAAGGCAAGTCCTTTAAATTCCTCAAATTCACATTTTAAGATTTTTTTAGTTCACGGGAAGTTTCCAAAATTCACGTTTTTCAGGGCAGGAATTACAAAAAACACATAACATCCTGTTAAACTTCAAATCTTTCTACAACATATGTTTGTACAGGGTGTATTCTGAGAAATTAGTTTATAAGAAACTTCTTTTACCTCATTATTCTGTATTATTCTTTTGTCCCAAAGCTGCAGTCCAGTATGATTTATCTGAAGGAAATCAAAGAGCCATTTTGATTTTTTCTTTTCTTTTTTTTTTTTTAATCCGCCACCTTAGTAACGGTAACTATGCAGTTCATCTCAAACTAAATTCAAATGACCGCGAGATGCTGTGAGGTCGCGAGAACACGGATGTGATGAACAGGAACGAACAAATACAGGTAAATTATTCCAATCAGAAAGAGCCTGAAACATAAATTGTTACCAACTCCCAAGGAGACAAAGAGATTCATAAAGAGGATCTGATTAGAGCGAAACAAAGAATTGTTTTAAGCAACAAGGAAGATTAAGATGAATGCATTTGAAAATAAACTGATACCAATGACATTCATCTGAATGTGTCTTAACGTTTTGTGATGATGCATAATAAAGAGCATCCTCCGCTGTTAGGACAAAAAAAAACTTTTCCCAAACTTTTAGGAAACAACAAAAAATTAGTTTATCTTTCATCCTTCCATCATGACTTTGCCTTTCCATTAAGCAGACAGGTTATTACTTTCTTTTTCATTATTACTATTTTAATTATGTTAATTGGAAGTTTAAACACGGAACCACTTCAGACTGAAGAAGTCAAACGCATCATGAAATCACTAACAAGGAGGTTATGGTTTCATTTTAATTAATTTAATCTAAACAAGAGGTTGGAGAGAGCTGAAGGAGGCTGTGATGTCTTTGGTGCCAATGATGTCAGAGGTCAGACTAGGATTCCATACAAACTGTATTTTAATCCTCTTTGGTCTGACTTCAAACGGCAGGGGTCCATGCCATTTGAGGGTGTGTGTGTGTGTGTGTGTGTGTTTGTGTTCAGGTAAATGTCTGTGAGTGTCTGTATGTCACTGGGGCATGGCATACTGTGCAGCATGTCTTGTGCCTTATGCTGGTTTGCCCAGTGATCAGTTCTTGGCTTGGTCACTCAAGTCCTCAAAATCAAAATCCACAGTGGGATTAAAGCTGGTGCCAGTTCATCTCTATGTGAGACTGGCTCTTAGAGGTGAGTTATGATAACCAATGGTGGGGTTCTTTTATCCAAATGGTTCTATCAATTCACACCAGGGTTTGAATTGGTCTTCCTATCTTGCTCTTGTAGCTTGAAGGATCAAAGATGGTTTGGGTCAGTGGCCTGGTTTGGTGACCATGCAGGAGATGGGGGTTCCTTATCTGATCCTTTCTGTTTACAGGAGGTTGTTTAGATGGTCTGGTCAGTGAGGAGTTTGGGACTCTCACTTTATTGGCCAGCATTCCTGGGGCGTTGAAGAAAGAGCTCATCTGTTGTTTGAGGCTTGTGCTGTCTGCCTTCAAAACATGCAGGGACTTTATCCTACAATGGAAACAAAAGAACCATCAAATAGTATCGTGGGGTGAAACAGGGCTGCAATTTGAGCCCAACCTTCTTCAACATATATATAAATACATTTGCAGAACAACTGCAAACATCCACAGCTCCTGGTGTGACTCTGCAGGACACAGAGGTCAAATGTCTGATGTTTGCTGATGACCTGGTTCTCTTGTCTCCCTCCAAAGAGGCCTTACAGCAGAGCCTGGACATCCTCCACAAGTTCAGTCAAGCATGGGCACTAACTGTAAAAATGGAGAAGACCAAAATATTGACCTTTGAAAAACAAACCAATTCCCTGAAAAATAAATTCACATTAGGAAATATACAAATTGAGCATACAAAACATTTGACATATTTAGGCTTGAATATCAATTCCACGGGACATTTTGGGATGGCTCTGAATGAGCTGAAAGAGAAGGCAAGAAGGCAATACTATAAAAGATATAAAGTGAAACACTGAGTGGAGTCATTCTCAAGAATGAGCACTTTTACTTTTAAAGCTTTCAATTTTGTAACAAACACTTTTTATTGTATTGTGTTATTGTATTTTTACTCCACTAAATTTATGTCACAGCTGTAGCTGCTTTTCAGGTCAATATTTTAAATGTAAAACATTAATTGAGACGATGCAAAAGTATAAATCTTTAAAATTAGCTGTGCATTCACTATATTAAAATGCTGCAATGAATCAGTACTAATATTCAAGTTTTGGAGTATTGGATCTATTACTGAAAAATAAATATTACAAAACCATTTTGTACAATGAGTACTTTTGCTTTTGATATGTTTAGTACATTTTGCAACAGATATTTCTGTACTTTTATTCTAATGTATGTGTACATAAGCATTCATACATTAACAGAAAAGACAAGCAATACAAATAAAATTTAGGTATGAGTTGTTCTTTTGACTGTTTTTCAATAAGTTTCTGATGTTTTTAGTTCATTATTTAAATAAATAAATAGTTGTTTTATTTGCTGAACATTTACTTTTATGAGTAAAATATTAAATATGTTGTTGTTTCTAGTGTCAGTAGAGTAGAAGGTAAGTCCTTTTAAGTTCTTTAAATTCACAGTAAAAGTTTTTTTAGTCCACAGGAAGTTTTCAAAATTCAAGTTTTTCCAAGTCAGGAATTACAAAAAGCACACATTACATGCTGTTAAACTTCAAATCTTTGTGCAACATATGTTTTTACAGGGTGTATTCTGAGAAATTAGTTTATATGAAACTTCTTTTACCTCATTATTGTTTATTATTCATTTGTCCCAACGCTGCAGTCCAGTATAATTTATCTGAAGGAAATCAAGAAGCCATTTTGATTTTTAAAAAAATCCGCCACCTTAGTAACGGTAACTATGCAGGGCGGGGCTTAGCGAAGGTTCAGTTCATCTCACACGAGCTCCAAGTGACCGCGAGACGCTGTGATATCGCGAGAACACGGAGGTGATATTTTTGACTGGACAGAGAAGCAGCCCCTCAGTCAGAGACAGTCCTGCTGAATTTCTACGTCCAGGGCCACCACAAGAGCAGAATGGAGGAGAACCAGAACCCAGAGCACCTTACCAACAACCCTGTTAAAAGGGAAGAATCAGGATCACCCTGTGCTACCACCGATAAACAGGTCAGTGTTCATGACTTCATGATGAGACCAAAGACACGAGAACGAGTCACGAGGGTCCATGTGTCTCATTCTGTTGTTTGAAAGAAAAAAATGGAAAACTAAAACACTTCCGGGCTTTGTGTTCACGGAGTTTGTCGGGCGTAAAAACTACAAAAGGTCTCAGTGTTTTCTGGTTTCACCTTGTTGCGAGTAATATGAACAAAGTTAGAAAATAATGTTCTAGGTTTGAGGACTTTTACGTTCCCCCGCGTTGCGCACGCGCAGTACATCGTAGTAAAATCCCGCCTTTCGCAGGAGCGCGCACAACAAAAGACAAATTGTAATAAGACATTTTAAATGTTTCTGAACAGGATTTCTCGTTAATGACAGATACTGAGCTTCACTGTGCCTTCAGCGCTGCTAACACGTGGTAGATAGTCCATGTTTCAAATATATCTGCAGTGTTGGAAGAAGGATAGAGATCCTGTACCTAAGTAAAAGTACCAATACAGCAATGTAAAAATACTCAATTACAAGTAAAACTCCTGCATGAAAAACCCTACTTAAATAAAAGTACATTATCGGTCCCATACAGATGGATCTGAACACAGGGAGCACAGGTTTTGCTTTTAGTATACCGGCCTTACACATTTCTGTTTAAAGAAGGACATCAGATCATTTGTCAGTTTTCACAGTCATCAGGATGGTAGTTGCAACAGTATTACAGTGTACAGGTGAGTTACAAGTGAAAAGATTATTCTGCGTACAGTTTTGTCTTCTGCATTAATGTCACTGCCGTCAGTTACACCTCACAGTAGGCTGGATATAGTTATTAGAGGTGCACCATTCAGGAAATTTCACATTTCAATTTGATGCCAATTATCGGGGTCACGATTTGATTCACAACCGATTTGTGATTCAAAACGATTTTTGAATCATAATCAGTTCTCAATTCAATACATACATAGATCTGATTCTAGAATTCTAAAAATCATACTGAATCAAATGTAAACATTTACTACTCTGAACTGTCTCTCTCTACTAAGACAAAGGTTAAAATGAATACTTAATACAAATATAAAAATGATTGCAAAGATAAACTGCCAAGTGCAAAACGTCAAATAATAAATTCAATCCATACTTCAAATGACAAAATCAAACAAACAATAGTTGCCTGCTACATTTAGCTGCTTTCATCATTCATCAATTCGCCACCTGCTCCACCAGTCTGTACAGCTGTCAATGAAACAAAGGGGAAAGAAGAAGTGAAGTGTCACAGATTGTCTCTACATTTACCATAATGCAACTCTATTTATGGTTTTAGATCACTCGCACCACCATGTCATCTCTCTCTCTCTCTCTTTCTCTGTTGTCATAGAAACAAACAGGAAGACAGAGACTCAAACATCACTGCTGTCAGCACTGTGACAAAGCCTTCACGACATCGAAATATTTAAAGATTCATCAGAGAGTTCATACAGGAGAGAAACGTCCAAGCTGTGACCAGTGTGGGAAAGCTTTCAATACAGTCATTCATCTAAAAGTCCACCAACGTATTCACACTGGAGAGAAACCGTACAACTGTGAGCAATGTGGGAAAACTTTCAATACAGTCATTCATCTAAATATCCATCGACACATTCACACTGGAGAGAAGCCGTACAACTGTGAGCAATGTGGGAAAGCTTTCACTAGAAAAAGTCATCTAAAAAGGCACCAACGCAATGTGGGAAAGCTTTCACTGGAAAAAATCATCGAAAAATCCACCAACGCATTCACACTGGAGAGAAGCCTTACTGGTGTGAACAATGTGGGAAAACTTTCTCTCAAGACGGTAATCTAAAAAGGCACCAACGCATTCACACTGGAGAGAAGCCATACTGGTGTGAACAATGTGGGAAAACTTTCAATACAGTCACTCATCTAAATATGCATCGACACATTCACACTGGAGAGAAGCCGTACTGGTGTGGGCAATGTGGGAAAACTTTCTCTCACGAAAGCACTCTAAAAAGGCACCAACGCATTCACACTGGAGAGCAGCCATACTGGTGTGAACAATGCGGGAGAACTTTCACTACAGACAGTACTCTAAAAATCCACCAACGCATTCACACTGGAGAGAAGCCTTACTGGTGTGAACAATGTGGGAAAACTTTCTCTCAAGACGGTACTCTAAAAAGGCACCAACGCATTCACACTGGAGAGAAGCCATACTGGTGTGAACAATGTGGGAAAACTTTCTCTCAAGACAGCACTCTAAAAAGCCACCAACGCATTCACACTGGAGAGAAGCCATACTGGTGTGGGCAATGTGGGAAAATTTTCACTCATGGTAGTTCCTTAAAAAAACACAGATGCAGTCACTCAGCATCGTGTTGAACATGTTTTAGAGGCAGATCAGTGGTGTCCACCCGTCTCTTCATGCCTTTAATAACGGTGTTGTTCTATCCTGAGTTTCTCTACAAACTGAGAGATGCCAACTTTAACTTAAGAATCAGCATCTTTGCCATTAGCTGCCCATGTGACCAAAGTTTAAGCACAGTGATTGGTCATAGCTCACTTCTACTCTGGGAGTTTTTTCATTTTTCAATTTGAGTTTCATGTTGATCCAAGTCATAGAATTGCTGAAAGTGTGAGTAGCGAAACATTGTTAATGGGGGAAAAGTAACAGCATTTAAAGTAACTTAAAGAAAGCTTCAAATTAGTTTAAATGAGTTTAAGGTGGATTCAGGATTTCGTTCAGGTGGTTGTTCAGACGATTGAGTTCAGTTTAATAGTAATTAGATTTTGAAAATGTGCAATTTGTTTCAAGAGAACAAAATATTTTTAAATCAACCACTTAATGACAGCGAACAATATTTACAGTTAAATTATTCCAATCAGAAAGAGCCTGAAACATTAGCGCTTTTTCAACAACTTCCTAGGAGACGAAGAGAATCATAAAGAGGATCTGATCACAGCGAAACATAGAATTGTTTTAAGCAATGAGGAAAGTTCAAATAAATACATTTGAAAATAAGCTGATGCCAATGAAATTCATCTGAAAATGTCCAACATTTTGTGGTGGTGCATAAAAAAGAAACATCCTGATACAAATCTGCGGAGATCTGCACAGCTTGTTAAATCTGACGTTTAGCAATATCAGCATAGTTCACTATCAGTAATATAGGTTTTGAGGCAACTAGTTGTTCATAGAATGTAAGAAAATATGAAAATACTGAAAAATGTTTATTTCTTGCAGTTTAAGGTGTTGTCTTCAAATGTCTTGTTTTGTCTGATCAACAGTCCAAAATCCCCAAATAATTCAGTTTACTGTCATGTGACACAGAAAAGCTTCAAAGGTTCCAGAAATAGTTGAATTGTTGGATTCAACGACTGTGAGGTCAGAAAGGTGTGAAATGTTAGAGGAGTTTTCAGACTCTGTGTGACGACCTGACAAGTACTTTGTTCGAAGCACACTTGGACTTTAATGTCCCTGATCTTTCTGATCTTTGTTCAGTCAGCAGCAGAGATGGTAAACAGGTTTAGATCATTACAGTCTGGGTCGTCCACATCTCCTCATTGTTCAGCTTCAATGTTCAAATGTAAATAAGCGCATGTACTCAGGTACTGCATTTAACTACAATTTAAAGGTACTTGAGTATTTCCAATTTTTGTGACTTCTGCACCATATTTCAGAGGGAAATGTTGTATTTTCTACTCCACTACATGTATTTTACATTTGTAATGAATTTAGATCACTTTGTAGAGATCTGTTTTCACTGTGTCCTTAAATGATCTTTTTCTGTTGATCACAGTAAAAAAAAAATCCACATCGAATATCCTTTAATTCAGTGTTGTAAAACAATAAACCATAAAAGATATAAAATAAAACCCTGAGTAGAGCCATTCTCTAGGATGAGTTCCTTTTTACTATTAGTTCTTTAAATTTTGTAACAAATTCTATGTGTTGTATTGTGTTACTGTATTTTTACTCCACTGCATTTCTTTCACAGCTTTAGCCACTTTTCAGATTAACATTTTAAATGTAAAACACTCATTGAGACTATGCAACAGTATAAATCTTTAAAATTAGCTCTGCATTCACCATAGTAAAATGCTGCAATGACTCAGTACTAATATTCCAATAATATATAATAAATATTAGAAAATCCATGAGTACTTTTGACATTTTAAGTACACTTTGCAACAAATACTTCTGTACTTTCATTCTAATGTAAGTGTACATAAACATTCATAAATTAATAGAAAAGACAAGCAATACAATTAAATCTTAAGGTATGAATTGTTCTTTTGACTTTTTTACCCAATAGGTTTCTGATGTTTTTAGTTCATTTTTGAAATAAATAGTGGTTTGTTTGCTGAACATTTATTTCAATGAATAAAACATTTTCCCAGTAAAATGAAAGGACTGACATTAAACCATTTCATTATTTCTGGTGTCAGTAGAGTAGAAGGTAAGTCCTTTAAATTCACTTTTTTTTAGTCCACAAGAAGTTTCCAAAATTCAAAGTGTTTTAGGGCAGGAATTACAAAAAACACACATTACATCCTGTTAAACTTCAAATCTCTTTACAATATATGTTTTACAGGGTGTATTCTGAGAGATTAGTTTTTTTATTTTATTAAGAAACTTCTTTTACTTCATTATTCTTTATTATTCATTTGTCCCAAACCTGCAGTCTAGTATTAATTTATGTGGGGAATGGGGGAAATGTGGGAGAACTTTCACTACAGACAGTACTCTAAAAAGGCACCAACGCATTCACTCTGGAGAGAAGCCGTACTGGTGTGAATAATGTGGGAAAAATTTTGCTCATGGTAGGTCCTTAAAATCCCACCGATGCAGTCACTCAACATCGTGTTGAACATATTTTAGAGGCAGATCAGTGGTGTCCACCCGTCTCTTCATGCCTTTAATAACAGTGTTGTTCTATCCTGAGTTTCTCTACAAACTGAGGTCTGCCAGCTGTAACTTTAGAATCAGTGTCTTTGCCATTAGCGGCCCATGTGACCAATTTTTAAGCTCAGTGCTTAGTTGTAGATTATTTCTACTCTGGAAGCGTTTTCATTTTTCAACTTGAGTTTCATGTTGATCCAAGTCATGGAATTGCTGAAAGTGTGAGTAGCGTAACATCGTCAATGGGGGAAAAGTAACAGCATTTAAAGTAACTCAAAGAAAGCTTGAAACTAGTTTAAATGAGTTTAAGGTGGATTCAGGATTTGTTTTTGGTGGTTTTACAGACAATTGAATTCAATTTAATGGCAATTAGATTTTGAAAACATGCTATTTGTGTTAAGAGAACAATCATATTTAAATCAACCACTTAATGACAACAAACAAATACAGGTAAATTATTCCAATCAGAAAGAGCCTGAAACATAAATTGTTACCAACTCCCAAGGAGACAAAGAGATTCATAAAGAGGATCTGATTAGAGCGAAACAAGGAATTGTTTTAAGCAACAAGGAAGATTAAGATGAATGCATTTGAAAATAAACTGATACCAATGAAATTCATCTGAATGTGTCTTAACGTTTTGTGATGATGCATAATAAAGAGCATCCTCCGCTGTTAGAACAAAAAAAAACTTTTCCCAAACTTTTAGGAAACAACAAAAAATTAGTTTATCTTTCATCCTTCCATCATGAGTTTGCCTTTCCATTAAGCAGACAGGTCATTACTTTCTTTTTCATTATTACTATTTTAATTATGTTAATTGGAAGTTTAAACACGGAGCCACTTCAGACTGAAGAAGTCAAACGCATCATGAAATCACTAACAACAAGGAGGTTATGGTTTCATTTTAATTAATTTAATCTAAACAAGAGGTTGGACAGAGCTGAAGGAGGCTGTGATGTCTTTGGTGCCAATGATGTCAGAGGTCAGACTGGGATTCCATACAAACTGTATTTTAATCCTCTTTGGTCTGACTGCAAACGGCAGGGGTCCATGCCATTTGAGGGTGTGTGTGTGTGTGTGTGTTCAGGTAAATGTCTGTGAGTGTCTGTATGTCACTGGGGCATGGCATACTGTGCAGCATGTCTTGTGCCTTATGCTGGTTTGCCCAGTGATCAGTTCTTGGCTTGGTCACTCAAGTCCTCAAAATCAAAATCCAAGTGGGATTAAAGTTGGTGCCAGTTCATCTCTATGTGAGACTGGCTCTTAGAGGTGAGTTATGATAACTAATGGTGGGGTTCTTTTATCCAAATGGTACTATCAATTCACACCGTGGTTTGAATTGGTCTTCCTATCTTGCTGGCTCTTGTAGCTTGAAGGATCAAAGATGGTTTGGGTCAGTGGCCTGGTTTGGTGACCATCCAGGAGATGGGGGTTCCTTATCTGATCCTTTCTGTTTACAGGAGGTTGTTTAGATGGTCTGGTCAGTGAGGAGTTTGGGACTCTCACTTTATTGGCCAGCATTCCTGGGGCGTTGAAGAAAGAGCTCATCTGTTGTTTGAGGCTTGTGCTGTCTGCCTTCAAAACATGCAGGGACTTTATCCTACAATGGAAACAAAAGAGCCATCAAATAGTATCATGGGGTGAAACAGGGCTGCAATTTGAGCCCAACCTTCTTCAACATATATATAAATACATTTGCAGAACAACTGCAAACATCCACAGCTCCTGGTGTGACTCTGCAGGACACAGAGGTCAAATGTCTGATGTTTGCTGATGACCTGGTTCTCTTGTCTCCCTCCAAAGAGGCCTTACAGCAGAGCCTGGACATCCTCCACAAGTTCAGTCAAGCATGGGCACTAACTGTAAAAATGGAGAAGACCAAAATATTGACCTTTGAAAAACAAACCAATTCCCTGAAAAATAAATTCACATTAGGAAATATACAAATTGAGCATACAAAACATTTGACATATTTAGGCTTGAATATCAATTCCACGGGACATTTTGGGATGGCTCTGAATGAGCTGAAAGAGAAGGCAAGAAGGCAATACTATAAAAGATATATAGTGAAACACTGAGTGGAGCCATTCTCAAGAATGAGTACTTTTACTTTTAAAGCTTTCAATTTTGTAACAAACACTTTTTATTGTATTGTGTTATTGTATTTTTACTCCACTAAATTTATGTCACAGCTGTAGCTGCTTTTCAGGTCAATATTTTAAATGTAAAACATTAATTGAGACTATGGAACAGTATAAATCTTTAAAATTAGCTCTGCATTCACTATATCTAAATGCTGCAATGAATCAGTACTAATATTCAAGTTTTGGAGTATTGGATCTATTACTGAAAAATAAATATTAGAAAACCATTTTGTATAATGAGTACTTTTACTTTTGATATGTTTAGTACATTTTGCAACAGATATTTCTGTACTTTTATTCTAATGTATGTGTACATAAGCATTCATACATTAACAGAAAAGACAAGCAATACAAATAACATTTTAAGGTATGAATTGTTCTTTTGACTGTTTTTCAATAAGTTTCTGATGTTTTTAGTTCATTATTTAAATAAATAAATAGTTGTTTTATTTGCTGAACATTTACTTTTATGAGTAAAATATTAAATATGTTGTTGTTTCTAGTGTCAGTAGAGTAGAAGGTAAGTCCTTTTAAGTTCTTTAAATTCACAGTAAAAGTTTTTTTAGTCCACAGGAAGTTTTCAAAATTCAAGTTTTTCCAAGTCAGCAATTACAAAAAGCACACATTACATGCTGTTAAACTTCAAATCTTTGTGCAACATATGTTTTTACAGGGTGTATTCTGAGAAATTAGTTTATAAGAAACTTCTTTTACCTCATTATTGTTTATTATTCATTTGTCCCAACGCTGCAGTCCAGTATAATTTATCTGAAGGAAATCAAGAAGCCATTTTGATTTTTTTAAAAATCCGCCACCTTAGTAACGGTAACTATGCAGGGCGGGGCTTAGCGAAGGTTCAGTTCATCTCACACGAGCTCCAAGTGACCGCGAGACGCTGTGGTATCGCGAGAACACGGAGGTGATATTTTTGACTGGACAGAGAAGCAGCCCCTCAGTCAGAGACAGTCCTGCTGAATTTCTACGTCCAGGGCCACCACAAGAGCAGAATGGAGGAGAACCAGAACCCAGAGCACCTTACCAACAACCCTGTTAAAAGGGAAGAATCAGGATCACCCTGTGCTACCACCGATAAACAGGTCAGTGTTCATGACTTCATGATGAGACCAAAGACACGAGAACGAGTCACGAGGGTCCATGTGTCTCATTCTGTTGTTTGAAAGAAAAAAATAGAAAACTAAAACACTTCCGGGCTTTGTGTTCACGGAGTTTGTCGGGCGTAAAAACTACAAAAGGTCTCGGTGTTTTCTGGTTTCACCTTGTTGCGAGTAATATGAACAAAGTTAGAAAATAATGTTCTAGGTTTGAGGACTTTTACGTTCCCCCGCGTTGCGCACGCGCAGTACATCGTAGTAAAATCAGACAGCGCGCACAACAAAAGACAAACTGTAATAAGACATTTTAAATGTTTCTTAACAGGATTTCTCGTAAATGACAGATACTGAGCTTCAATGTGCCTTCAGCGTTGCTAACACGTGGTAGATAGTCCATGTTTCAAACGTATCTGCAATGTTGGAAGAAGGATAGAGATCCTTTACCTAAGTAAAAGTACCAATACAGCAATGTAAAAATACTCAATTACAAGTAAAACTCCTGCATGAAAAACCCTACTTAAATAAAAGTACATCATCGGTCCCATACAGATGGATCTGAACACAGGGAGCACAGGTTTTGCTTTTAGTATACCGGCCTTACAAGTTTCTGTTTAAAGAAGGGCATCAGATCATTTGTCAGTTTTCACAGTCGTCAGGATGGTAGTTGCAACAGCATTACAGTGTACAGGTGAGTTACAAGTGAAAAGATTATTCTGTGTACAGTTTTGTCTTCTGCATTAATGTCACTGCCGTCAGTTACACCTCACAGTAGGCGGGATATAGTTATTAGAGGTGCACCATTCAGGAAATTTCACATTTCAATTTGGTTCCAATTATCGGGGTCACGATTTGATTCACAACCGATTTTTGAATCATAATCAGTTCTCAGTTCAATACATACATAGATCTGATTCTAAATTGCTGTTTTTAGTTACTCTTTCCATTTGACTGCAATAGACACTTAAGGTCTCAAGGAAAAAAAATCATACTGAATCAAATGTAAACATTTACTACTCTGAACTGTCTCTCTCTACTAAGACAAAGGTTAAAATGAATACTTAATACAAATATAAAAATGATTGCAAAGATAAACTGCCAAGTGCAAAATTTCAAATAATAAATTCAATTCATACTTCAAATGACAAAATCAAACAAACAATAGTTGCCTGCTACATTCAGCTGCTTTCATCATTCATCAATTCACCACCTGCTCCACCAGTCTGTACAGCTGTCAATGAAACAAACGGGAAAGAAGAAGTGAAGTGTCACAGATTGTCTCTGGGTCCTACATTTACCATAATGCAACTCTATTTATGGTTTTAGATCACTCGCTCCACCATGTCATCTCTCTCTCTTTCTCTGTGTGTTTGTCTGTTGTCATAGAAACAAACAGGAAGACAGAGACTCAAACATCACTGCTGTCAGCACTGTGACAAAGCCTTCACGACATCGAAATATTTAAAGATTCATCAGAGAGTCCATACAGGACAGAAACGTCCAAGCTGTGACCAGTGTGGTATAGCTTTCAATACAGTCATTCATCTAAAAGTCCACCAACGTATTCACACTAGAGAGAAACTGTACAACTGTGAGCAATGTGGGAAAACTTTCAATACAGTCACTCATCTAAATATCCATCGACACATTCACACTGGAGAGAAGCCGTACAACTGTGAGCAATGTGGGAAAGCTTTCACCAGAAAAAGTAATCTAAAAAGGCACCAACGCATTCACACTGGAGAGAATCCATACAGCTGTGAGCAATGTGGGAAAGCTTTCACTGGAAAAAATCATCTAAAAATCCACCAACGCATTCACACTGGAGAGAAGCCTTACTGGTGTGAACAATGTGGGAAAACTTTCTCTCAAGACGGTAATCTAAAAAGGCACCAACGCATTCACACTGGAGAGAAGCCATACTGGTGTGAACAATGTGGGAAAACTTTCAATACAGTCACTCATCTAAATATCCATCGACACATTCATACTGGAGAGAAGCCGTACTGGTGTGGGCAATGTGGGAAAACTTTCTCTCACGAAAGCACTCTAAAAAGGCACCAACGCATTCACACTGGAGAGCAGCCATACTGGTGTGAACAATGCGGGAGAACTTTCACTACAGACAGTACTCTAAAAATCCACCAACGCATTCACACTGGAGAGAAGCCTTACTGGTGTGAACAATGTGGGAAAACTTTCTCTCAAGACGGTACTCTAAAAAGGCACCAACGCATTCACACTGGAGAGGAGCCATACTGGTGTGAACAATGTGGGAAAACTTTCTCTCAAGACAGCACTCTAAAAAGCCACCAACGCATTCACACTGGAGAGAAGCCGTACAACTGTGAGCAATGTGGGAAAGCTTTCACCAGAAAAAGTAATCTAAAAAGGCACCAACGCATTCACACTGGAGAGAATCCATACAGCTGTGAGCAATGTGGGAAAGCTTTCACTGGAAAAAATCATCGAAAAATCCACCAACGCATTCACACTGGAGAGAAGCCTTACTGGTGTGAACAATGTGGGAAAACTTTCTCTCAAGACGGTAATCTAAAAAGGCACCAACGCATTCACACTGGAGAGAAGCCATACTGGTGTGAACAATGTGGGAAAACTTTCAATACAGTCACTCATCTAAATATGCATCGACACATTCACACTGGAGAGAAGCCGTACTGGTGTGGGCAATGTGGGAAAACTTTCTCTCACGAAAGCACTCTAAAAAGGCACCAACGCATTCACACTGGAGAGCAGCCATACTGGTGTGAACAATGCGGGAGAACTTTCACTACAGACAGTACTCTAAAAATCCACCAACGCATTCACACTGGAGAGAAGCCTTACTGGTGTGAACAATGTGGGAAAACTTTCTCTCAAGACGGTACTCTAAAAAGGCACCAACGCATTCACACTGGAGAGAAGCCATACTGGTGTGAACAATGTGGGAAAACTTTCTCTCAAGACAGCACTCTAAAAAGCCACCAACGCATTCACACTGGAGAGAAGCCATACTGGTGTGGGCAATGTGGGAAAATTTTCACTCATGGTAGTTCCTTAAAAAAACACAGATGCAGTCACTCAGCATCGTGTTGAACATGTTTTAGAGGCAGATCAGTGGTGTCCACCCGTCTCTTCATGCCTTTAATAACGGTGTTGTTCTATCCTGAGTTTCTCTACAAACTGAGAGATGCCAACTTTAACTTAAGAATCAGCATCTTTGCCATTAGCTGCCCATGTGACCAAAGTTTAAGCACAGTGATTGGTCATAGCTCACTTCTACTCTGGGAGTTTTTTCATTTTTCAACTTGAGTTTCATGTTGATCCAAGTCATAGAATTGCTGAAAGTGTGAGTAGCGTAACATTGTTAATGGGGGAAAAGTAACAGCATTTAAAGTAACTTAAAGAAAGCTTGAAATTAGTTTAAATGAGTTTAAGGTGGATTCAGGATTTCGTTCAGGTGGTTGTTCAGACGATTGAGTTCAGTTTAATAGTAATTAGATTTTGAAAATGTGCAATTTGTTTCAAGAGAACAAAATATTTTTAAATCAACCACTTAATGACAGCGAACAATATTTACAGTTAAATTATTCCAATCAGAAAGAGCCTGAAACATTAGCGCTTTTTCAACAACTTCCTAGGAGACGAAGAGAATCATAAAGAGGATCTGATCACAGCGAAACATAGAATTGTTTTAAGCAATGAGGAAAGTTCAAATAAATACATTTGAAAATAAGCTGATGCCAATGAAATTCATCTGAAAATGTCCAACATTTTGTGGTGGTGCATAAAAAAGAAACATCCTGATACAAATCTGCGGAGATCTGCACAGCTTGTTAAATCTGACGTTTAGCAATATCAGCATAGTTCACTATCAGTAATATAGGTTTTGAGGCAACTAGTTGTTCATAGAATGTAAGAAAATATGAAAATACTGAAAAATGTTTATTTCTTGCAGTTTAAGGTGTCGTCTTCAAATGTCTTGTTTTGTCTGATCAACAGTCCAAAATCCCCAAATAATTCAGTTTACTGTCATGTGACACAGAAAAGCTTCAAAGGTTCCAGAAATAGTTGAATTGTTGGATTCAACGACTGTGAGGTCAGAAAGGTGTGAAATGTTAGAGGAGTTTTCAGACTCTGTGTGACGACCTGACAAGTACTTTGTTTGAAGCACACTTGGACTTTAATGTCCCTGATCTTTCTGATCTTTGTTCAGTCAGCAGCAGAGATGGTAAACAGGTTTAGATCATTACAGTCTGGGTCGTCCACATCTCCTCATTGTTCAGCTTCAATGTTCAAATGTAAATAAGCGCATGTACTCAGGTACTGCATTTAACTACAATTTAAAGGTACTTGAGTATTTCCAATTTTTGTGACTTCTGCACCATATTTCAGAGGGAAATGTTGTATTTTCTACTCCACTACATGTATTTTACATTTGTAATGAATTTAGATCACTTTGTAGAGATCTGTTTTCACTGTGTCCTTAAATGATCTTTTTCTGTTGATCACAGTAAAAAAAAAATCCACATCGAATATCCTTTAATTCAATGTTGTAAAACAATAAACCATAAAAGATATAAAATAAAACCCTGAGTAGAGCCATTCTCTAGGATGAGTTCCTTTTTACTATTAGTTCTTTAAATTTTGTAACAAATTCTATGTGTTGTATTGTGTTACTGTATTTTTACTCCACTGCATTTCTTTCACAGCTTTAGCCACTTTTCAGATTAACATTTTAAATGTAAAACACTCATTGAGACTATGCAACAGTATAAATCTTTAAAATTAGCTCTGCATTCACCATAGTAAAATGCTGCAATGACTCAGTACTAATATTCCAATAATATATAATAAATATTAGAAAATCCATGAGTACTTTTGACATTTTAAGTACACTTTGCAACAAATACTTCTGTACTTTCATTCTAATGTAAGTGTACATAAACATTCATAAATTAATAGAAAAGACAAGCAATACAATTAAATCTTAAGGTATGAATTGTTCTTTTGACTTTTTTACCCAATAGGTTTCTGATGTTTTTAGTTCATTTTTGAAATAAATAGTGGTTTGTTTGCTGAACATTTATTTCAATGAATAAAACATTTTCCCAGTAAAATGAAAGGACTGACATTAAACCATTTCATTATTTCTGGTGTCAGTAGAGTAGAAGGTAAGTCCTTTAAATTCACTTTTTTTTAGTCCACAAGAAGTTTCCAAAATTCAAAGTGTTTTAGGGCAGGAATTACAAAAAACACACATTACATCCTGTTAAACTTCAAATCTCTTTACAATATATGTTTTACAGGGTGTATTCTGAGAGATTAGTTTTTTTATTTTATTAAGAAACTTCTTTTACTTCATTATTCTTTATTATTCATTTGTCCCAAACCTGCAGTCTAGTATTAATTTATGTGGGGAATGGGGGAAATGTGGGAGAACTTTCACTACAGACAGTACTCTAAAAAGGCACCAACGCATTCACTCTGGAGAGAAGCCGTACTGGTGTGAATAATGTGGGAAAAATTTTGCTCATGGTAGGTCCTTAAAATCCCACCGATGCAGTCACTCAACATCGTGTTGAACATATTTTAGAGGCAGATCAGTGGTGTCCACCCGTCTCTTCATGCCTTTAATAACAGTGTTGTTCTATCCTGAGTTTCTCTACAAACTGAGGTCTGCCAGCTGTAACTTTAGAATCAGTGTCTTTGCCATTAGCGGCCCATGTGACCAATTTTTAAGCTCAGTGCTTAGTTGTAGATTATTTCTACTCTGGAAGCGTTTTCATTTTTCAACTTGAGTTTCATGTTGATCCAAGTCATGGAATTGCTGAAAGTGTGAGTAGCGTAACATCGTCAATGGGGGAAAAGTAACAGCATTTAAAGTAACTCAAAGAAAGCTTGAAACTAGTTTAAATGAGTTTAAGGTGGATTCAGGATTTGTTTTTGGTGGTTTTACAGACAATTGAATTCAATTTAATGGCAATTAGATTTTGAAAACATGCTATTTGTGTTAAGAGAACAATCATATTTAAATCAACCACTTAATGACAACAAACAAATACAGGTAAATTATTCCAATCAGAAAGAGCCTGAAACATAAATTGTTACCAACTCCCAAGGAGACAAAGAGATTCATAAAGAGGATCTGATTAGAGCGAAACAAGGAATTGTTTTAAGCAACAAGGAAGATTAAGATGAATGCATTTGAAAATAAACTGATACCAATGAAATTCATCTGAATGTGTCTTAACGTTTTGTGATGATGCATAATAAAGAGCATCCTCCGCTGTTAGAACAAAAAAAAACTTTTCCCAAACTTTTAGGAAACAACAAAAAATTAGTTTATCTTTCATCCTTCCATCATGAGTTTGCCTTTCCATTAAGCAGACAGGTCATTACTTTCTTTTTCATTATTACTATTTTAATTATGTTAATTGGAAGTTTAAACACGGAGCCACTTCAGACTGAAGAAGTCAAACGCATCATGAAATCACTAACAAGGAGGTTATGGTTTCATTTTAATTAATTTAATCTAAACAAGAGGTTGGACAGAGCTGAAGGAGGCTGTGATGTCTTTGGTGCCAATGATGTCAGAGGTCAGACTGGGATTCCATACAAACTGTATTTTAATGCTCTTTGGTCTGACAGCAAACGGCAGGGGCCCATGCCATTTGAGGGTGTGTGTGTGTGTGTGTTCAGGTAAATGTCTGTGAGTGTCTGTATGTCACTGGGGCATGGCATACTGTGCAGCATGTCTTGTGCCTTATGCCGGTTTGCCCAGTGATCAGTTCTTGGCTTGGTCACTCAAGTCCTCAAAATCAAAATCCAAGTGGGATTAAAGTTGGTGCCAGTTCATCTCTATGTGAGACTGGCTCTTAGAGGTGAGTTATGATAACTAATGGTGGGGTTCTTTTATCCAAATGGTACTATCAATTCACACCGTGGTTTGAATTGGTCTTCCTATCTTGCTGGCTCTTGTAGCTTGAAGGATCAAAGATGGTTTGGGTCAGTGGCCTGGTTTGGTGACCATCCAGGAGATGGGGGTTCCTTATCTGATCCTTTCTGTTTACAGGAGGTTGTTTAGATGGTCTGGTCAGTGAGGAGTTTGGGACTCTCACTTTATTGGCCAGCATTCCTGGGGCGTTGAAGAAAGAGCTCATCTGTTGTTTGAGGCTTGTGCTGTCTGCCTTCAAAACATGCAGGGACTTTATCCTACAATGGAAACAAAAGAGCCATCAAATAGTATCATGGGGTGAAACAGGGCTGCAATTTGAGCCCAACCTTCTTCAACATATATATAAATACATTTGCAGAACAACTGCAAACATCCACAGCTCCTGGTGTGACTCTGCAGGACACAGAGGTCAAATGTCTGATGTTTGCTGATGACCTGGTTCTCTTGTCTCCCTCCAAAGAGGCCTTACAGCAGAGCCTGGACATCCTCCACAAGTTCAGTCAAGCATGGGCACTAACTGTAAAAATGGAGAAGACCAAAATATTGACCTTTGAAAAACAAACCAATTCCCTGAAAAATAAATTCACATTAGGAAATATACAAATTGAGCATACAAAACATTTGACATATTTAGGCTTGAATATCAATTCCACGGGACATTTTGGGATGGCTCTGAATGAGCTGAAAGAGAAGGCAAGAAGGCAATACTATAAAAGATATATAGTGAAACACTGAGTGGAGCCATTCTCAAGAATGAGTACTTTTACTTTTAAAGCTTTCAATTTTGTAACAAACACTTTTTATTGTATTGTGTTATTGTATTTTTACTCCACTAAATTTATGTCACAGCTGTAGCTGCTTTTCAGGTCAATATTTTAAATGTAAAACATTAATTGAGACTATGGAACAGTATAAATCTTTAAAATTAGCTCTGCATTCACTATATCTAAATGCTGCAATGAATCAGTACTAATATTCAAGTTTTGGAGTATTGGATCTATTACTGAAAAATAAATATTAGAAAACCATTTTGTATAATGAGTACTTTTACTTTTGATATGTTTAGTACATTTTACAACAGATATTTCTGTACTTTTATTCTAATGTATGTGTACATAAGCATTCATACATTAACAGAAAAGACAAGCAATACAAATAACATTTTAAGGTATGAATTGTTCTTTTGACTGTTTTTCAATAAGTTTCTGATGTTTTTAGTTCATTATTTAAATAAATAAATAGTTGTTTTATTTGCTGAACATTTACTTTTATGAGTAAAATATTAAATATGTTGTTGTTTCTAGTGTCAGTAGAGTAGAAGGTAAGTCCTTTTAAGTTCTTTAAATTCACAGTAAAAGTTTTTTTAGTCCACAGGAAGTTTTCAAAATTCAAGTTTTTCCAAGTCAGCAATTACAAAAAGCACACATTACATGCTGTTAAACTTCAAATCTTTGTGCAACATATGTTTTTACAGGGTGTATTCTGAGAAATTAGTTTATAAGAAACTTCTTTTACCTCATTATTGTTTATTATTCATTTGTCCCAACGCTGCAGTCCAGTATAATTTATCTGAAGGAAATCAAGAAGCCATTTTGATTTTTTTAAAAATCCGCCACCTTAGTAACGGTAACTATGCAGGGCGGGGCTTAGCGAAGGTTCAGTTCATCTCACACGAGCTCCAAGTGACCGCGAGACGCTGTGATATCGCGAGAACACGGAGGTGATATTTTTGACTGGACAGAGAAGCAGCCCCTCAGTCAGAGACAGTCCTGCTGAATTTCTACGTCCAGGGCCACCACAAGAGCAGAATGGAGGAGAACCAGAACCCAGAGCACCTTACCAACAACCCTGTTAAAAGGGAAGAATCAGGATCACCCTGTGCTACCACCGATAAACAGGTCAGTGTTCATGACTTCATGATGAGACCAAAGACACGAGAACGAGTCACGAGGGTCCATGTGTCTCATTCTGTTGTTTGAAAGAAAAAAATAGAAAACTAAAACACTTCCGGGCTTTGTGTTCACGGAGTTTGTCGGGCGTAAAAACTACAAAAGGTCTCGGTGTTTTCTGGTTTCACCTTGTTGCGAGTAATATGAACAAAGTTAGAAAATAATGTTCTAGGTTTGAGGACTTTTACGTTCCCCCGCGTTGCGCACGCGCAGTACATCGTAGTAAAATCAGACAGCGCGCACAACAAAAGACAAACTGTAATAAGACATTTTAAATGTTTCTTAACAGGATTTCTCGTAAATGACAGATACTGAGCTTCAATGTGCCTTCAGCGTTGCTAACACGTGGTAGATAGTCCATGTTTCAAACGTATCTGCAATGTTGGAAGAAGGATAGAGATCCTTTACCTAAGTAAAAGTACCAATACAGCAATGTAAAAATACTCAATTACAAGTAAAACTCCTGCATGAAAAACCCTACTTAAATAAAAGTACATCATCGGTCCCATACAGATGGATCTGAACACAGGGAGCACAGGTTTTGCTTTTAGTATACCGGCCTTACAAGTTTCTGTTTAAAGAAGGGCATCAGATCATTTGTCAGTTTTCACAGTCGTCAGGATGGTAGTTGCAACAGCATTACAGTGTACAGGTGAGTTACAAGTGAAAAGATTATTCTGTGTACAGTTTTGTCTTCTGCATTAATGTCACTGCCGTCAGTTACACCTCACAGTAGGCGGGATATAGTTATTAGAGGTGCACCATTCAGGAAATTTCACATTTCAATTTGGTTCCAATTATCAGGGTCACGATTTGATTCACAACCGATTTTTGAATCATAATCAGTTCTCAGTTCAATACATACATAGATCTGATTCTAAATTGCTGTTTTTAGTTACTCTTTCCATTTGACTGCAATAGACACTTAAGGTCTCAAGGAAAAAAAATCATACTGAATCAAATGTAAACATTTACTACTCTGAACTGTCTCTCTCTACTAAGACAAAGGTTAAAATGAATACTTAATACAAATATAAAAATGATTGCAAAGATAAACTGCCAAGTGCAAAATTTCAAATAATAAATTCAATTCATACTTCAAATGACAAAATCAAACAAACAATAGTTGCCTGCTACATTCAGCTGCTTTCATCATTCATCAATTCACCACCTGCTCCACCAGTCTGTACAGCTGTCAATGAAACAAACGGGAAAGAAGAAGTGAAGTGTCACAGATTGTCTCTGGGTCCTACATTTACCATAATGCAACTCTATTTATGGTTTTAGATCACTCGCTCCACCATGTCATCTCTCTCTCTTTCTCTGTGTGTTTGTCTGTTGTCATAGAAACAAACAGGAAGACAGAGACTCAAACATCACTGCTGTCAGCACTGTGACAAAGCCTTCACGACATCGAAATATTTAAAGATTCATCAGAGAGTCCATACAGGACAGAAACGTCCAAGCTGTGACCAGTGTGGTATAGCTTTCAATACAGTCATTCATCTAAAAGTCCACCAACGTATTCACACTAGAGAGAAACTGTACAACTGTGAGCAATGTGGGAAAACTTTCAATACAGTCACTCATCTAAATATCCATCGACACATTCACACTGGAGAGAAGCCGTACAACTGTGAGCAATGTGGGAAAGCTTTCACCAGAAAAAGTAATCTAAAAAGGCACCAACGCATTCACACTGGAGAGAATCCATACAGCTGTGAGCAATGTGGGAAAGCTTTCACTGGAAAAAATCATCTAAAAATCCACCAACGCATTCACACTGGAGAGAAGCCTTACTGGTGTGAACAATGTGGGAAAACTTTCTCTCAAGACGGTAATCTAAAAAGGCACCAACGCATTCACACTGGAGAGAAGCCATACTGGTGTGAACAATGTGGGAAAACTTTCAATACAGTCACTCATCTAAATATCCATCGACACATTCACACTGGAGAGAAGCCGTACTGGTGTGGGCAATGTGGGAAAACTTTCTCTCACGAAAGCACTCTAAAAAGGCACCAACGCATTCACACTGGAGAGCAGCCATACTGGTGTGAACAATGCGGGAGAACTTTCACTACAGACAGTACTCTAAAAATCCACCAACGCATTCACACTGGAGAGAAGCCTTACTGGTGTGAACAATGTGGGAAAACTTTCTCTCAAGACGGTACTCTAAAAAGGCACCAACGCATTCACACTGGAGAGAAGCCATACTGGTGTGAACAATGTGGGAAAACTTTCTCTCAAGACAGCACTCTAAAAAGCCACCAACGCATTCACACTGGAGAGAAGCCGTACAACTGTGAGCAATGTGGGAAAGCTTTCACCAGAAAAAGTAATCTAAAAAGGCACCAACGCATTCACACTGGAGAGAATCCATACAGCTGTGAGCAATGTGGGAAAGCTTTCACTGGAAAAAATCATCGAAAAATCCACCAACGCATTCACACTGGAGAGAAGCCTTACTGGTGTGAACAATGTGGGAAAACTTTCTCTCAAGACGGTAATCTAAAAAGGCACCAACGCATTCACACTGGAGAGAAGCCATACTGGTGTGAACAATGTGGGAAAACTTTCAATACAGTCACTCATCTAAATATCCATCGACACATTCACACTGGAGAGAAGCCGTACTGGTGTGGGCAATGTGGGAAAACTTTCTCTCACGAAAGCACTCTAAAAAGGCACCAACGCATTCACACTGGAGAGCAGCCATACTGGTGTGAACAATGCGGGAGAACTTTCACTACAGACAGTACTCTAAAAATCCACCAACGCATTCACACTGGAGAGAAGCCTTACTGGTGTGAACAATGTGGGAAAACTTTCTCTCAAGACGGTACTCTAAAAAGGCACCAACGCATTCACACTGGAGAGAAGCCATACTGGTGTGAACAATGTGGGAAAACTTTCTCTCAAGACAGCACTCTAAAAAGCCACCAACGCATTCACACTGGAGAGAAGCCATACTGGTGTGGGCAATGTGGGAAAATTTTCACTCATGGTAGTTCCTTAAAAAAACACAGATGCAGTCACTCAGCATCGTGTTGAACATGTTTTAGAGGCAGATCAGTGGTGTCCACCCGTCTCTTCATGCCTTTAATAACGGTGTTGTTCTATCCTGAGTTTCTCTACAAACTGAGAGATGCCAACTTTAACTTAAGAATCAGCATCTTTGCCATTAGCTGCCCATGTGACCAAAGTTTAAGCACAGTGATTGGTCATAGCTCACTTCTACTCTGGGAGTTTTTTCATTTTTCAATTTGAGTTTCATGTTGATCCAAGTCATAGAATTGCTGAAAGTGTGAGTAGCGAAACATTGTTAATGGGGGAAAAGTAACAGCATTTAAAGTAACTTAAAGAAAGCTTCAAATTAGTTTAAATGAGTTTAAGGTGGATTCAGGATTTCGTTCAGGTGGTTGTTCAGACGATTGAGTTCAGTTTAATAGTAATTAGATTTTGAAAATGTGCAATTTGTTTCAAGAGAACAAAATATTTTTAAATCAACCACTTAATGACAGCGAACAATATTTACAGTTAAATTATTCCAATCAGAAAGAGCCTGAAACATTAGCGCTTTTTCAACAACTTCCTAGGAGACGAAGAGAATCATAAAGAGGATCTGATCACAGCGAAACATAGAATTGTTTTAAGCAATGAGGAAAGTTCAAATAAATACATTTGAAAATAAGCTGATGCCAATGAAATTCATCTGAAAATGTCCAACATTTTGTGGTGGTGCATAAAAAAGAAACATCCTGATACAAATCTGCGGAGATCTGCACAGCTTGTTAAATCTGACGTTTAGCAATATCAGCATAGTTCACTATCAGTAATATAGGTTTTGAGGCAACTAGTTGTTCATAGAATGTAAGAAAATATGAAAATACTGAAAAATGTTTATTTCTTGCAGTTTAAGGTGTCGTCTTCAAATGTCTTGTTTTGTCTGATCAACAGTCCAAAATCCCCAAATAATTCAGTTTACTGTCATGTGACACAGAAAAGCTTCAAAGGTTCCAGAAATAGTTGAATTGTTGGATTCAACGACTGTGAGGTCAGAAAGGTGTGAAATGTTAGAGGAGTTTTCAGACTCTGTGTGACGACCTGACAAGTACTTTGTTCGAAGCACACTTGGACTTTAATGTCCCTGATCTTTCTGATCTTTGTTCAGTCAGCAGCAGAGATGGTAAACAGGTTTAGATCATTACAGTCTGGGTCGTCCACATCTCCTCATTGTTCAGCTTCAATGTTCAAATGTAAATAAGCGCATGTACTCAGGTACTGCATTTAACTACAATTTAAAGGTACTTGAGTATTTCCAATTTTTGTGACTTCTGCACCATATTTCAGAGGGAAATGTTGTATTTTCTACTCCACTACATGTATTTTACATTTGTAATGAATTTAGATCACTTTGTAGAGATCTGTTTTCACTGTGTCCTTAAATGATCTTTTTCTGTTGATCACAGTAAAAAAAAAATCCACATCGAATATCCTTTAATTCAATGTTGTAAAACAATAAACCATAAAAGATATAAAATAAAACCCTGAGTAGAGCCATTCTCTAGGATGAGTTCCTTTTTACTATTAGTTCTTTAAATTTTGTAACAAATTCTATGTGTTGTATTGTGTTACTGTATTTTTACTCCACTGCATTTCTTTCACAGCTTTAGTCACTTTTCAGATTAACATTTTAAATGTAAAACACTCATTGAGACTATGCAACAGTATAAATCTTTAAAATTAGCTCTGCATTCACCATAGTAAAATGCTGCAATGACTCAGTACTAATATTCCAATAATATATAATAAATATTAGAAAATCCATGAGTACTTTTGACATTTTAAGTACACTTTGCAACAAATACTTCTGTACTTTCATTCTAATGTAAGTGTACATAAACATTCATAAATTAATAGAAAAGACAAGCAATACAATTAAATCTTAAGGTATGAATTGTTCTTTTGACTTTTTTACCCAATAGGTTTCTGATGTTTTTAGTTCATTTTTGAAATAAATAGTGGTTTGTTTGCTGAACATTTATTTCAATGAATAAAACATTTTCCCAGTAAAATGAAAGGACTGACATTAAACCATTTCATTATTTCTGGTGTCAGTAGAGTAGAAGGTAAGTCCTTTAAATTCACTTTTTTTTAGTCCACAAGAAGTTTCCAAAATTCAAAGTGTTTTAGGGCAGGAATTACAAAAAACACACATTACATCCTGTTAAACTTCAAATCTCTTTACAATATATGTTTTACAGGGTGTATTCTGAGAGATTAGTTTTTTTATTTTATTAAGAAACTTCTTTTACTTCATTATTCTTTATTATTCATTTGTCCCAAACCTGCAGTCTAGTATTAATTTATGTGGGGAATGGGGGAAATGTGGGAGAACTTTCACTACAGACAGTACTCTAAAAAGGCACCAACGCATTCACTCTGGAGAGAAGCCGTACTGGTGTGAATAATGTGGGAAAAATTTTGCTCATGGTAGGTCCTTAAAATCCCACCGATGCAGTCACTCAACATCGTGTTGAACATATTTTAGAGGCAGATCAGTGGTGTCCACCCGTCTCTTCATGCCTTTAATAACAGTGTTGTTCTATCCTGAGTTTCTCTACAAACTGAGGTCTGCCAGCTGTAACTTTAGAATCAGTGTCTTTGCCATTAGCGGCCCATGTGACCAATTTTTAAGCTCAGTGCTTAGTTGTAGATTATTTCTACTCTGGAAGCGTTTTCATTTTTCAACTTGAGTTTCATGTTGATCCAAGTCATGGAATTGCTGAAAGTGTGAGTAGCGTAACATCGTCAATGGGGGAAAAGTAACAGCATTTAAAGTAACTCAAAGAAAGCTTGAAACTAGTTTAAATGAGTTTAAGGTGGATTCAGGATTTGTTTTTGGTGGTTTTACAGACAATTGAATTCAATTTAATGGCAATTAGATTTTGAAAACATGCTATTTGTGTTAAGAGAACAATCATATTTAAATCAACCACTTAATGACAACAAACAAATACAGGTAAATTATTCCAATCAGAAAGAGCCTGAAACATAAATTGTTACCAACTCCCAAGGAGACAAAGAGATTCATAAAGAGGATCTGATTAGAGCGAAACAAGGAATTGTTTTAAGCAACAAGGAAGATTAAGATGAATGCATTTGAAAATAAACTGATACCAATGAAATTCATCTGAATGTGTCTTAACGTTTTGTGATGATGCATAATAAAGAGCATCCTCCGCTGTTAGAACAAAAAAAAACTTTTCCCAAACTTTTAGGAAACAACAAAAAATTAGTTTATCTTTCATCCTTCCATCATGAGTTTGCCTTTCCATTAAGCAGACAGGTCATTACTTTCTTTTTCATTATTACTATTTTAATTATGTTAATTGGAAGTTTAAACACGGAGCCACTTCAGACTGAAGAAGTCAAACGCATCATGAAATCACTAACAACAAGGAGGTTATGGTTTCATTTTAATTAATTTAATCTAAACAAGAGGTTGGACAGAGCTGAAGGAGGCTGTGATGTCTTTGGTGCCAATGATGTCAGAGGTCAGACTGGGATTCCATACAAACTGTATTTTAATGCTCTTTGGTCTGACAGCAAACGGCAGGGGCCCATGCCATTTGAGGGTGTGTGTGTGTGTGTGTTCAGGTAAATGTCTGTGAGTGTCTGTATGTCACTGGGGCATGGCATACTGTGCAGCATGTCTTGTGCCTTATGCTGGTTTGCCCAGTGATCAGTTCTTGGCTTGGTCACTCAAGTCCTCAAAATCAAAATCCAAGTGGGATTAAAGTTGGTGCCAGTTCATCTCTATGTGAGACTGGCTCTTAGAGGTGAGTTATAATAACTAATGGTGGGGTTCTTTTATCCAAATGGTACTATCAATTCACACCGTGGTTTGAATTGGTCTTCCTATCTTGCTGGCTCTTGTAGCTTGAAGGATCAAAGATGGTTTGGGTCAGTGGCCTGGTTTGGTGACCATCCAGGAGATGGGGGTTCCTTATCTGATCCTTTCTGTTTACAGGAGGTTGTTTAGATGGTCTGGTCAGTGAGGAGTTTGTGACTCTCACTTTATTGGCCAGCATTCCTGGGGCGTTGAAGAAAGAGCTCATCTGTTGTTTGAGGCTTGTGCTGTCTGCCTTCAAAACATGCAGGGACTTTATCCTACAATGGAAACAAAAGAGCCATCAAATAGTATCATGGGGTGAAACAGGGCTGCAATTTGAGCCCAACCTTCTTCAACATATATATAAATACATTTGCAGAACAACTGCAAACATCCACAGCTCCTGGTGTGACTCTGCAGGACACAGAGGTCAAATGTCTGATGTTTGCTGATGACCTGGTTCTCTTGTCTCCCTCCAAAGAGGCCTTACAGCAGAGCCTGGACATCCTCCACAAGTTCAGTCAAGCATGGGCACTAACTGTAAAAATGGAGAAGACCAAAATATTGACCTTTGAAAAACAAACCAATTCCCTGAAAAATAAATTCACATTAGGAAATATATAAATTGAGCATACAAAACATTTGACATATTTAGGCTTGAATATCAATTCCACGGGACATTTTGGGATGGCTCTGAATGAGCTGAAAGAGAAGGCAAGAAGGCAATACTATAAAAGATATATAGTGAAACACTGAGTGGAGTCATTCTCAAGAATGAGCACTTTTACTTTTAAAGCTTTCAATTTTGTAACAAACACTTTTTATTGTATTGTGTTATTGTATTTTTACTCCACTAAATTCATGTCACAGCTGTAGCTGCTTTTCAGGTCAATATTTTAAATGTAAAACATTAATTGAGACGATGCAAAAGTATAAATCTTTAAAATTAGCTGTGCATTCACTATATTAAAATGCTGCAATGAATCAGTACTAATATTCAAGTTTTGGAGTATTGGATCTATTACTGAAAAATAAATATTACAAAACCATTTTGTATAATGAGTACTTTTACTTTTGATATGTTTAGTACATTTTGCAACAGATATTTCTGTACTTTTATTCTAATGTATGTGTACATAAGCATTCATACATTAACAGAAAAGACAAGCAATACAAATAACATTTTAAGGTATGAATTGTTCTTTTGACTGTTTTTCAATAAGTTTCTGATGTTTTTAGTTCATTATTTAAATAAATAAATAGTAGTTTTATTTGCTGAACATTTACTTTTATGAGTAAAATATTAAATATGTTGTTGTTTCTAGTGTCAGTAGAGTAGAAGGTAAGTCCTTTTAAGTTCTTTAAATTCACAGTAAAAGTTTTTTTAGTCCACAGGAAGTTTTCAAAATTCAAGTTTTTCCAAGTCAGCAATTACAAAAAGCACACATTACATGCTGTTAAACTTCAAATCTTTGTGCAACATATGTTTTTACAGGGTGTATTCTGAGAAATTAGTTTATATGAAACTTCTTTTACCTCATTATTGTTTATTATTCATTTGTCCCAACGCTGCAGTCCAGTATAATTTATCTGAAGGAAATCAAGAAGCCATTTTGATTTTTAAAAAAATCCGCCACCTTAGTAACGGTAACTATGCAGGGCGGGGCTTAGCGAAGGTTCAGTTCATCTCACACGAGCTCCAAGTGACCGCGAGACGCTGTGATATCGCGAGAACACGGAGGTGATATTTTTGACTGGACAGAGAAGCAGCCCCTCAGTCAGAGACAGTCCTGCTGAATTTCTACGTCCAGGGCCACCACAAGAGCAGAATGGAGGAGAACCAGAACCCAGAGCACCTTACCAACAACCCTGTTAAAAGGGAAGAATCAGGATCACCCTGTGCTACCACCGATAAACAGGTCAGTGTTCATGACTTCATGATGAGACCAAAGACACGAGAACGAGTCACGAGGGTCCATGTGTCTCATTCTGTTGTTTGAAAGAAAAAAATAGAAAACTAAAACACTTCCGGGCTTTGTGTTCACGGAGTTTGTCGGGCGTAAAAACTACAAAAGGTCTCAGTGTTTTCTGGTTTCACCTTGTTGTGAGTAATATGAACAAAGTTAGAAAATAATGTTCTAGGTTTGAGGACTTTTACGTGCACAACAAAAGACAAATTGTAATAAGACATTTTAAATGTTTCTGAACAGGATTTCTCGTTAATGACAGATACTGAGCTTCACTGTGCCTTCAGCGCTGCTAACACGTGGTAGATAGTCCATGTTTCAAACGTATCTGCAATGTTGGAAGAAGGATAGAGATCCTTTACCTAAGTAAAAGTACCAATACAGCAATGTAAAAATACTCAATTACAAGTAAAACTCCTGCATGAAAAACCCTACTTAAATAAAAGTACATCATCGGTCCCATACAGATGGATCTGAACACAGGGAGCACAGGTTTTGCTTTTAGTATACCGGCCTTACACGTTTCTGTTTAAAGAAGGACATCAGATCATTTGTCAGTTTTCACAGTCATCAGGATGGTAGTTGCAACAGCATTACAGTGTACAGGTGAGTTACAAGTAAAAAGATTATTCTGTGTACAGTTTTGTCTTCTGCATTAATGTCACTGCCGTCAGTTACACCTCACAGTAGGCGGGATATAGTTATTAGAGGTGCACCATTCAGGAAATTTCACATTTCAATTTGATTCCAATTATCGGGGTCACGATTTGATTCACAACCGATTTTTGGATCATAATCAGTTCTCAGTTCAATACATACATAGATCTGATTCTAGATTGCTGTTTTTAGTTACTCTTTCCATTTGACTGCAATAGACACTTAAGGTCTCAAGGAAAAAAAAAATCATACTGAATCAAATGTAAACATTTACTACTCTGAACTGTCTCTCTCTACTAAGACAAAGGTTAAAATGAATACCTAATACAAATATAAAAATGATTGCAAAGATAAACTGCCAAGTGCAAAACTTCAAATAATAAATTCAATTCATACTTCAAATGACAAAATCAAACAAACAATAGTTGCCTGCTACATTTAGCTGCTTTCATCATTCATCAATTCGCCACCTGCTCCACCAGTCTGTACAGCTGTCAATGAAACAAAGGGGAAAGAAGAAGTGAAGTTTCACAGATTGTCTCTGGGTCCTACATTTACCATAATGCAACTCTATTTATGGTTTTAGATCACTCGCTCCACCATGTCATCTCTCTCTCTTTCTCTGTGTGTTTGTCTGTTGTCATAGAAACAAACAGGAAGACAGAGACTCAAACATCACTGCTGTCAGCACTGTGACAAAGCCTTCACGACATCGAAATATTTAAAGATTCATCAGAGAGTTCATACAGGAGAGAAACGTCCAAGCTGTGACCAGTGTGGGAAAGCTTTCAATACAGTCATTCATCTAAAAGTCCACCAACGTATTCATACTAGAGAGAAACCATACAACTGTGAGCAATGTGGGAAAACTTTCAATACAGTCACTCATCTAAATATCCATCGACACATTCACACTGGAGAGAAGCCGTACAACTGTGAGCAATGTGGGAAAGCTTTCACCAGAAAAAGTAATCTAAAAAGGCACCAACGCATTCACAATGGAGAGAATCCATACAGCTGTGAGCAATGTGGGAAAGCTTTCACTGGAAAAAATCATCTAAAAATCCACCAACGCATTCACACTGGAGAGAAGCCGTACTGGTGTGAACAATGTGGGAAAACTTTCTCTAAAGACGGTAATCTAAAAGACCACCAACGCATTCACACTGGAGAGAAGCCATACTGGTGTAAACAATGTGGGAAAAATTTCTCTCAAGACAGCACTCTAAAAAGGCACCAACGCATTCACACTGGAGAGAAGCCGTACTGGTGTGAACAATGTGGGAAAACTTTCTCTCAAGACAGCACTCTAAAAAGGCACCAACGCATTCACACTGGAGAGAAGCCGTACTGGTGTGGGCAATGTGGGAAAACTTTCTCTCAAGACAGCACTCTAAAAAGCCACCAACGCATTCACACTGGAGAGAAGCCGTACTGGTGTGACCAATGTGGGCAAACTTTCACTCGTGGTAGTTCCTTAAAAAAACACAGATGCAGTCACTCAGCATCGTGTTGAACATGTTTTAGAGGCAGATCAGTGGTGTCCACTCGTCTTTTCATGCCTTTAATAACGGTGTTGTTCTATCCTGAGTTTCTCTACAAACTGAGAGATGCCAACTTTAACTTAAGAACCAGCATCTATGCCATTAGCGGCCCATGTCACCAAATTTTAAGCACAGTGATTGGTCATAGCTCACTTCTACTCTGGGAGTTTTTTCATTTTTCAACTTGAGTTTCATGTTGATCCAAGTCATAGAATTGCTGAAAGTGTGAGTAGCGTAACATTGTTAATGGGGGAAAAGTAACAGCATTTAAAGTAACTTAAAGAAAGCTTCAAATTAGTTTAAATGAGTTTAAGGTGGATTCAGGATTTCGTTCAGGTGGTTGTTCAGACGATTGAGTTCAGTTTAATAGTAATTAGATTTTGAAAATGTGCAATTTGTTTCAAGAGAACAAAATATTTTTAAATCAACCACTTAATGACAGCGAACAATATACAGTTAAATTATTCCAATCAGAAAGAGCCTGAAACATTAGCGCTTTTTCACCAACTTCCTAGGAGACGAAGAGAATCATAAAGAGCTTCAAAGGTTCCAGAAATAGTTGAATTGTTGGATTCAACGACTATGAGGTCAGAAAGGTGTGAAATGTTAGAGGAGTTTTCAGACTCTGTGTGACGACCTGACAAGTACTTTGTTTGAAGCACACTTAGACTTTAATGTCCCTGATCTTTCTGATCTTTGTTCAGTCAGCAGCAGAGACGGTAAACAGGTTTAGATCATTACAGTCTGGGTCGTCCACATCTCCTCATTGTTCAGCTTCAGTGTTCAAATGTAAATAAGTGCATGTACTCAGGTACTGCATTTAACTACAATTTAAAGGTACTTGAGTATTTCCAATTTTTGTGACTTCTGCACCATATTTCAGAGGGAAATGTTGTATTTTCTACTCCACTACATGTATTTTACATTTGTAATGAATTTAGATCACTTTGTAGAGATCTGTTTTCATTTTGTAACAAATTCTATGTATTGTATTGTGTTATTGTATTTTTACTCCACTGCATTTCTTTCACATCTTTAGCCACTTTTCAGATTAACATTTTAAATGTAAAACACTAATTGAGACTATGCAACAGTATAAATCTTTAAAATTAGCTCTGCATTCACCATAGTAAAATGCTGCAATGACTCAGTACTAATATTCCAATAATATATAATAAATATTAGAAAATCCATGAGTACTTTTGACATTTTAAGTACACTTTGCAACAAATACTTCTGTACTTTCATTCTAATGTAAGTGTACATAAACATTCATAAATTAATAGAAAAGACAAGCAATACAATTAAATCTTAAGGTATGAATTGTTCTTTTGACTTTTTTACCCAATAGGTTTCTGATGTTTTTAGTTCATTTTTGAAATAAATAGTGGTTTGTTTGCTGAACATTTATTTCAATGAATAAAACATTTTCCCAGTAAAATGAAAGGACTGACATTAAACCATTTCATTATTTCTGGTGTCAGTAGAGTAGAAGGTAAGTCCTTTAAATTCACTTTTTTTTTAGTCCACAAGAAGTTTCCAAAATTCAAAGTGTTTTAGGGCAGGAATTACAAAAAACACACATTACATCCTGTTAAACTTCAAATCTCTTTACAATATATGTTTTACAGGGTGTATTCTGAGAAATTAGTTTTTTATTTTATTAAGAAACTTCTTTTACTTCATTATTCTTTATTATTCATTTGTCCCAAAGCTGCAGTCTAGTATAATTTATGTGAAGGAAATCAAGGAGCCCTTTTGTTTTTTGTTTTTTTTTAAATCCGCCACCTTAGTAACGGTAACCATGCAGGGCGGGGCTTAGCGAAGGCTCAGTTCATCTCAAACGAAGTTCAAATAACCGCGAGACGCCACAAGACCACAAGAGCAGAATGGAGGTGAACCAGAACCCGGAGCACCTAACCGGCAACCCCGTTAAAGGGGAAGAATCAAGCTCACCGTGTACTACCAACGAGAAACAGGTCAGTGTTCATGATTTCATGATAAAACGGCTTCGTAACGAGGCTAAAGACACGAGGACGAGTCTTGAGGGTCCGTGTGTCTCAATCTTGTTTGAAATAAAGTCTGAAAAAAAGGAAACTAAAACACTTCCAGGCTTTGTTTTCATGGAGTTTTCGGGCGTAAAAACTACAAAAGTCTGAGTGTTTCCTGGTTTCACCTTGTTGCGAGTAATATGAACAAAGTTAGAAAATAATATTGTAATGTTTTCTTTATGTTCGCGGTCGCCCGCGCAGCGCATGGCGCATGCGCAATACATCGTATGTAAAATCCCGCCTTTCGCGGGAGCGCACACAACAAAAGACAAACTGAAATCAGACATCTTAAATGTTCCTGAACAGGATTTCTAGTTAATGTCAGATACTAAGCTTCACTGTGCCTTAAGCGCTGCTAACAGGTGGCATGTAGTCCATGTTTCAAACATATCTGTAGTGTTGGAAGAAGTATTCAGATCCTTTACCTAAGTAAAAATACCAATACAGCAATGTAAAAATACTCAATTACAAGTAAAACTCCTGCATGGAAAACCCTACTTAAGTAAAAGTACATTATTGGTCCCATACAGATGGATCTGAACACAGGGAGCACAGGTTTTGCTTTTAGTATACCGGCTTTACACGTTTCTGTTTAAAGAAGGACATCAGATCATTTGTCAGTTTTCACAGTCGTCAGGATGGTAGTTGCAACAGCATTACAGTGTACAGGTGAGTTACAAGTAAAAAGATTATTCTGTGTACCGTTTTGTCTTCTGCATTAATGTCACTGCCGTCAGTTACACCTCACAGTAGGCGGGATATAGTTATTAGAGGTGCACCATTCAGGAAATTTCACATTTCAATTTGATTCCAATTATCGGGGTCACGATTTTATTCACAACCGATTTTTGAATCATAATCAGTTCTCAGTTCAATACATACATAGATCTGATTCTAGATTGCTGTTTTTAGTTACTCTTTCCATTTGACTGCAATAGACACTTAAGGTCTCAAGGAGAAAAAAAATCATACTGAATCGAATGTAAACATTTACTACTCTGAACTGTCTCTCTTTACTAAGACAAAGGTTAAAATGAATACTTAATACAAATATAAAAACGATTGCAAAGATAAACTGCCAAGTGCAAAACTTCAAATAATAACTTCAATTCATACTTCAAATGACAAAATCAAACAAACAATAGTTGCCTGCTACATTTAGCTGCTTTCATCATTCATCAATTCACCACCTGCTCCACCAGTCTGTACAGCTGTCAATGAAACAAACGGGAAAGAAGAAGTGAAGTTTCACAGATTGTCTCTGGGTCCTACATTTACCATAATGCAACTCTATTTATGGTTTTAGATCACTCGTTCCACCATGTCATCTCTCTCTCTTTCTCTGTGTGTTTGTCTGTTGTCATAGAAACAAACAGGAAGACAGAGACTCAAACATCACTGCTGTCAGCACTGTGACAAAGCCTTCTCGACATCGAAATATTTAAAGATTCATCAGAGAGTTCATACAGGACAGAAACGTCCAAGCTGTGACCAGTGTGGGAAAGCTTTCAATACAGTCATTCATCTAAAAGTCCACCAACGTATTCACACTGGAGAGAAACCGTACAACTGTGAGCAATGTGGGAAAACTTTCACTAGAAAAAGTTATCTAAAAAGTCACCAACGCATTCACACTGGAGAGAAGCCATACTGGTGTGAACAATGTGGGAAAACTTTCTCTCAAGACGGTTATCTAAAAGACCACCAACGCATTCACACTGGAGAGAAGCCATACTGGTGTGAACAATGTGGGAAAACTTTCTCTCAAGACAGCACTCTAAAAAGGCACCAACGCATTCACACTGGAGAGAAACCGTACAACTGTGAGCAATGTGGGAAAACTTTCACTAGAAAAAGTTATCTAAAAAGTCACCAACGCATTCACACTGGAGAGAAGCCTTACTGGTGTGAACAATGTGGGAAAACTTTCTCTCAAGACGGTTATCTAAAAGACCACCAACGCATTCACACTGGAGAGAAGCCATACTGGTGTGAACAATGTGGGAAAACTTTCTCTCAAGACAGCACTCTAAAAAGGCACCAACGCATTCACACTGGAGAGAAGCCGTACTGGTGTGGGCAATGTGGGAAAACTTTCTCTCACGACAGCACTCTAAAAAGGCACCAACGCATTCACACTGGAGAGAAGCCATACTGGTGTGACCAATGTGGAAAATTCTTCACTACAGGCAGTGATCTAAAAATCCATCAACGCATTCACACTGGAGAGAAACCATACAACTGTGACCAATGTGGGAAAACTTTCAGTACAGACAGTAATCTAAAAAGCCACCAACGCATTCACACTGGACAGAAGCCATACTGGTGTGGGCAATGTGGGAAAACTTTCACTCGTGGTAGTTCCTTAAAAAAACACAGATGCAGTCACTCAGCATCGTGTTGAACATGTTTTAGAGGCAGATCAGTGGTGTCCACCTGTCTCTTCATGCCTTTAATAACGGTGTTGTTTTATCCTGAGTTTCTCTACAAACTGAAAGATGCCAACTCTAACTTAAGAACCAGCATCTATGCCATTAGCTGCCCATGTGACCAAATTTTTTTCATTTTTCAACTTGAGTTTCATGTTGATCCAAGTCATAGTATTGCTGAAAGTGTGAGTAGCGTAACATTGTTAATGGGGGAAAAGTAACAGCATTTAAAGTAACTTAAAGAAAGCTTGAAATTAGTTTAAATGAGTTTAAGGTGGATTCAGGATTTCGTTCTGGTGGTTGTTCAGACGATTGAGTTCAGTTTAATAGTAATTAGATTTTGAAAATGTGCAATTTGTTTCAAGAGAACAAAATATTTTTAAATCAACCACTTAATGACAGCGAACAATATTTACAGTTAAATTATTCCAATCAGAAAGAGCCTGAAACATTAGCGCTTTTTCACCAACTTCCTAGGAGACAAAGACAATCATAAAGAGGATCTGATCAGAGCGAAACATAGAATTGTTTTAAGCAACGAGGAAAGTTCAAATAAATACATTTGAAAATAAGCTGATGCCAATGAAATTCATCTGAAAATGTCCAACATTTTGTGGTGGTGCATAAAAAAGAAACATCCTGATACAAATCTGCGGAGATCTGCACAGCCTGTTAAATCTGACGTTTAGCAATATCAGCATAGTTCACTATCAGTAATATAGGTTTTGAGGCAACTAGTTGTTCATAAAATGTAAGAAAATGTGAAAATACTGAAAAATGTTTATTTCTTGCAGTTTAAGGTGTCGTCTTCAAATGTCTTGTTTTGTCTGATCAACAGTCCAAAATCCCCAAATAATTCAGTTTACTGTCATGTGACACAGAAAAGCTTCAAAGGTTCCAGAAATAGTTGAATTGTTGGATTCAACGACTGTGAGGTCAGAAAGGTGTGAAATGTTAGGGGAGTTTTCAGACTCTGTGTGACGACCTGACAAGTACTTTGTTTGAAGCACACTTAGACTTTAATGTCCCTGATCTTTCTGATCTTTGTTCACTCAGCAGCAGAGACGGTAAACAGGTTTAGATCATTACAGTCTGGGTCGTCCACATCTCCTCATTGTTCAGCTTCAGTGTTCAAATGTAAATAAGTGCATGTACTCAGGTACTGCATTTAACTACAATTTAAAGGTACTTGAGTATTTCCAATTTTTGTGACTTCTGCACCATATTTCAGAGGGAAATGTTGTATTTTCTACTCCACTACATGTATTTTACATTTGTCATGAATTTAGATCACTTTGTAGAGATCTGTTTTCACTGTGTCCTTAAATGATCTTTTTCTGTTGATCACAGTAAAAAAAAAATCCACATCGAATATCCTTTAATTCAATGTTGTAAAACAATAAACCATAAAAGATATAAAATAAAACCCTGAGTAGAGCCATTCTCTAGGATGAGTTCCTTTTTACTATTAGTTCTTTAAATTTTGTAACAAATTCTATGTATTGTATTGTGTTATTGTATTTTTACTCCACTGCATTTCTTTCACAGCTTTAGCCACTTTTCAGATTAACATTTTAAATGTAAAACACTAATTGAGACTATGCAACAGTATAAATCTTTAAAATTAGCTCTGCATTCACCATAGTAAAATGCTGCAATGACTCAGTACTAATATTCCAATAATATATAATAAATATTAGAAAATCCATGAGTACTTTTGACATTTTAAGTACACTTTGCAACAAATACTTCTGTACTTTCATTCTAATGTAAGTGTACATAAACATTCATAAATTAATAGAAAAGACAAGCAATACAATTAAATCTTAAGGTATGAATTGTTCTTTTGACTTTTTTACCCAATAGGTTTCTGATGTTTTTAGTTCATTTTTGAAATAAATAGTGGTTTGTTTGCTGAACATTTATTTATGAATAAAACATTTTCCCAGTAAAATGAAAGGACTGACATTAAACCATTTCATTATTTCTGGTGTCAGTAGAGTAGAAGGTAAGTCCTTTAAATTCACTTTTTTTTTTTAGTCCACAAGAAGTTTCCAAAATTCAAAGTGTTTTAGGGCAGGAATTACAAAAAAACACACATTACATCCTGTTAAACTTCAAATCTCTTTACAATATATGTTTTACAGGGTGTATTCTGAGAGATTAGTTTTTTACTTTATTATTAAGAAACTTCTTTTACTTCATTATTCTTTATTATTCATTTGTCCCAAAGCTGCAGTCTAGTATAATTTATGTGAAGGAAATCAAGGAGCCCTTTTGTTTTTTGTTGTTTTTTTTTAATCCGCCACCTTAGTAACGGTTACCATGCAGGGCGGGGCTTAGCGAAGGCTCAGTTCATCTCAAACGAAGTTCAAATGACCGCGAGACGCCACAAGACCACAAGAGCAGAATGGAGGTGAACCAGAACCCGGAGCACCTAACCGACAACCCCGTTAAAAGGGAAGAATCAGGCTCACCCTGTACTGCCAACGATAAACAGGTCAGTGTTCATGATTTCATGATAAAACGGCTTCGTAACGAGGCTAAAGACACGAGGACGAGTCTTGAGGGTCCGTGTGTCTCAATCTTGTTTGAAATAAAGTCTGAAAAAAAGGAAACTAAAACACTTCCAGGCTTTGTTTTCATGGAGTTTTCGGGCGTAAAAACTACAAAAGTCTGAGTGTTTCCTGGTTTCACCTTGTTGCGAGTAATATGAACAAAGTTAGAAAATAATATTGTAATGTTTTCTTTATGTTCGCGGTCGCCCGCGCAGCGCATGGCGCATGCGCAGTACATCGTATGTAAAATCCCGCCTTTCGTGGGAGCGCACACAACAAAAGACAAACTGAAATCAGACATCTTAAATGTTCCTGAACAGGATTTCTAGTTAATGTCAGATACTAAGCTTCACTGTGCCTTAAGCGCTGCTAACAGGTGGCATGTAGTCCATGTTTCAAACATATCTGTAGTGTTGGAAGAAGTATTCAGATCCTTCACTTAAGTAAAAGTACCAATACAACAATATAAAAATACCCAATTACAAGTAAAACTTCTGCATGAAAAATCCTACTCAAGTAAAAGTACATTAGCAGTCCCAGTATCTACAGATGGATCCAAGGATCCGAATACAGGGAGCACAGGTTTGCTTTTAGTATACCGGCCTTACAATTTTCTGTTAAAAGAAGAACATCGGATCATTTGTCAGTTTTCACAGTCGAGAGGATGGCACTAGCAACAGCATTACAGTGGATAGATGAGTTACAAGTAAGAAGGTTATTCTGTGTACAGATGTGTGTTCTGCATTAATGTCACAGCAGTCATTTACACCTCACAGTAGGGAGACTATAGATATTCAGATATATGAAATGCTGTGCATATTTGAAAATATGAATTTTATGATATCCATTTTATGTGGATATCAGTACACTCAGTAAATCTGAAGCAAAAGGAATAATCAAAAGAAAGATCACTGAAGAGTGGCAGCACAGTTGGGATACAGCAAACAGGATGACACCTTTTATGCAGTGCAGCCAGAAATGGGCTCAGTAAGCATAAACATGATATTTAGCCCCACTAAATGTCAGCAAACAAATATTTGCTATGTAAAGATATAGTGAAGTAGTGGTGTCCTGAGCAGAGAATGAAGTCACACTCCCTCCATGTGTGTTGTTATCCACGCTTCTCTGTTCTTTGATCTGGAAGCCGGTCCCGTTGCGCGTGTATGTTAATGAATGAGCCGGCATGTTAGCGCATGTGTAACCCTCTCTGTCCTCCCTGCGGCCGGGTCACAAAGTTTCTCATATTACAGCTAAAGAGTACACTAAAATATGAAAAAGGAGGAACAGAATCTTGATCCATATTTGATCAGCACTGCCTAGTTTGACAGTTTGATCGCAGTTTTGTGAGCTGTGTGTTCAGATGCCGCTTTCTTCTTTCCTTTATTAAATAAACCACACGTACATTTGTTTTTGTCTGAGATGCTGTTGCTCTAATGCAACATCTAGTGGGGCTGAATGTCGTACATTGCACTTTAACAAGACTGAGAGTTGGACACACCAAACTAAGTAAAACTCTAGCTAATAGGCAAACATCCGTCAGGATTATGTGAGCACTCAAATAGAGAAATCAGTGCCGCATATAATTTGTCACTGTCAAGAATACTGTAGACAACGAGAATCATTAGAGGAAAAGAGGGAAGCTTTGAGGTGGAACAACTGAGTCTGAAAAATGTATTTGAGATCAGCTTAGGCAGTCTATTCCATTATGAAAGAAACTAGTGTTTAGTGAAATATTGTTGTTTGTTTATTTATTTTTCCATTATTTGAAAGAAACTGGGCTGATGAAAAGAATGGTGTTCGGTGAAATATACGGGATCGGTCAAAACCAGTTGCGGTATACAAGGATGTTTGTTGCTTCTCTTCTATGACACTCTGTGTCTTTGTTCCTTTTCATTTACTTAAATAAAGATTAAATTTGAATTTGAATTTCACTTTGTTGGTAAAATGAGCACTTCTTTGTTTAGAAACAATATGTTGCCTAAATGCTAAATGTCTTTAAAGAAGCAGCCTCTACACCACTCAAGCAAATTGTTTTATTGGCATATAAAATTTCCCCCCACCCCTCCGATTTCATCAGGTGGGTGACAATGATATAGTTTGATGCAGTATGTTGGTTTTCCTCCTGTTCTCCCCAATTTTTTGAGTCACCAGCCGCCACTGGTGTGGAGGTTGAATGCAGCTCATTTTTGTAGGATACAGCAGAAAGGTCTATGTACACACAGTACATTAAATACAAACTTTGTATGAAGTTTGGTGTTATTATCATTTATTTTACAATAATTATAGGTCTTATATTTATAATTCAATGGAGTTAGGGTGACAGTTTAGTGATGAAGTGCTGTAGAAAAATACCATCAAAACTAAAATTTGTAGCTCTGTACTGCAGTTTTTCCTTTATTAGGGTCCAAGCACCTAGCGGTTCACTCACACTCTCCATTCAAATATATGAGTATTTTTCTGTGTCCAGCTGCAGTTACTTATTGTCTCTACACACCTGACAGTACACATGTCAATCAAACTTTGACCAGGTCATGTGGGTTAAAAGTCTTTTCTAAAAATAGACTTGATGACAATTAGGAAATTAATTTGTTTTACACACAAACTCATCAAGAGTTTTCAATTTCCTAATTGATATTCAAGTGAATGGGCCCAAAACTTGCATCATTTTGACACAGGTGTGAGCGAGACAGACATGTCTCACCCAGCAGAAAATTCTCATCCTCGCACTGTTGAGATTTGATGTTTCGCCATGACAGAAGAAGTTGCTATAACTTTATTGTAAATGCTCCAGTCTGCACCAAACTTAACATGTTTAAGTCCGACCTGTCAGCCCAGGTCTGAAAACATCTAGATGCCTGTGACAGAAGCCCTTCAACTTCGCCACGCACTGACGTGTGCAAGGGTGCGAAGGCCCGTTCATCGCTGCTTGCAGCTTTAATTAACATGATGATTTCTTAAGCTGTTAAAATGTTGACCTCAGTAATTGTACCTTAACGAAACGGATGAGACACCTACAAAAAGCCAAGAGAGGAAACCCTTTTCATAATTCAAAAATGATGGTCAGGTGGGGTCCAAGAAAGTCACCGTTATTTTCAAAGCCCAATGTTGACATGTGTGGACACTATGTAGGATCTCATTATTGATCGCATTTACTCCTCCATTTGCAGCGCTTTACATTTATTAGTCGTCTCTACTTCACTCCAGAAAAAAATGGCAAAAATGTACTCAAATTCTGATGTTAGCTGTCCTAGATCTATTTATCAATCTGTCTGCAATTGTCTGATTGTTTTGTTTTTCTCATTTTTTTGACTGTCAATGTTCACATTTCATTTTACTGAATGGGGAAAAACTAATACTGTTTACACAAAGGTCAGGAGAGGTTTAGATATCCTGACTTAGTCTGTGGCAAGCTTCAAACACTGTGGGTCCTACATTTACCATTAATGTAACATTTTATAGTTTTAGATCACTTGCTCCACCATGTCATCTCTCTCTCTCTTTCTCTGTGTGTTTGTCTGTTGTCATAGAAACAAACAGGAAGAAAAGGACTCAAACATCACTGCTGTCAGCACTGTGACAAAGCCTTCACGACATCAAGACATTTAAAGATTCATCAGAAAGTTCATACAGGAGAGAAACGTCCAAGCTGTGACCAGTGTGGGAAAGCTTTCAATACAGTCAGTCATCTAAAAGTCCACCAACGTATTCACAATGGAGAGAAGCCGTACTGGTGTGAGAAATGTGGGAAAACTTTCTCTCACGATAGTAGTCTAAAAATCCACCAACGTATTCACACTGGAGAGAAGCCGTACAGCTGTGAGCAATGTGGGAGAACTTTCACTACAGGCAGTGATCTAAAAATCCACCAACGCATTCACACTGGAGAGAAGCCGTACTGGTGTGAGAAATGTGGGAAAACTTTCTCTCACGATAGTAGTCTAAAAATCCACCAACATATTCACACTGGAGAGAAGCCGTACAGCTGTGAGCAATGTGGGAGAACTTTCACTACAGGCAGTAATCTAAAAATCCACCAACGCATTCACACTGGAGAGAAACCGCACTACTGTGACCAATGTGGGAAAACTTTCACTATAGAAGGTAATCTAAAACGGCACCAATGCATTCATACTGGAGAGAAACCGTACAGCTGTGAGCAATGTGGTAGAACTTTCACTACAGGCAGTGGTCTAAAAATCCACCAACGCATTCACACTGGAGAGAAACCGCACTACTGTGATGAATGTGGGAAAACTTTCACTATAGAAGGTAATCTAAAACGGCACCAACGCATTCACACTGGAGAGAAACCATACAACTGTGACCAATGTGGGAAAACTTTCACTACAGACAGATGGCTAAAAAGCCACCAACGCATTCACACTGGACAGAAGCCATACTGGTGTGGACAATGTGGGAAAACTTTCTCTCACGACAGCACTCTAAAAAGGCACCAACGCATTCACACTGGAGAGAAGCCATACTGGTGTGGGCAATGTGGGAAAACTTTCACTCGTGGTAGTTCCTTAAAAAAACACAGATGCAGTCACTCAGCATCGTGTTGAACATGTTTTAGAGGCAGATCAGTGGTGTCCACTCGTCTCTTCATGCCTTTAATAACGGTGTTGTTTTATCCTGAGTTTCTCTACAAACTGAGAGATGCCAACTCTAACTTAAGAACCAGCATCTATGCCATTAGCGGCCCATGTGACCAAATTTTAAGCACAGTGGTTGGTCATAGCTCACTTCTACTCTGGGAGTTTTTTCATTTTTCAACTTGAGTTTCATGTTGATCCAAGTCATAGAATTGCTGAAAGTGTGAGTAGCGTAACATTGTTAATGGGGGAAAAGTAACAGCATTTAAAGTAACTTAAAGAAAGCTTCAAATTAGTTTAAATGAGTTTAAGGTGGATTCAGGATTTCGTTCTGGTGGTTGTTCAGACGATTGAGTTCAGTTTAATAGTAATTAGATTTTGAAAACGTGCAATTTGTTTCAAGAGAACAAAATATTTTTAAATCAACCACTTAATGACAGCGAACAATATTTACAGTTAAATTATTCCAATCAGAAAGAGCCTGAAACATTAGCGCTTTTTCACCAACTTCCTAGGAGACGAAGACAATCATAAAGAGGATCTGATCACAGCGAAACATAGAATTGTTTTAAATAACAAGGAAAATTAAGATAAATGTATTTGAAAATAAGCTGATGCCAATGAAATTCATCTGAATGTGTCCAACATTTTGTGATGGTGCATAAAAAAGAACATCCTGGTATAAAGCTGCAGAGATCTGCACAGCCTGTTAAATCTGACACTGAACAATGTCAGCATAGTTCACTATCAGTATTATAAGTTTTGAGGAAATTAGTTGTTCATAAAATGTCAGAAAATATAAATATGTCTTGTTTTGTCTGATCAACAGTCCAAATAATTCTCTTCTGTCAGTTTCCTGTTACTGTTTACTGATAAATACTTTGTTTGAAGCACACTTGGACTTTAATGTCCCTGATCTTTCTGATCTTTGTTCACTCAGCAGCAGAGATGGTAAACAGGTTTAGATCATTACAGTCTGAGTGGTCCACATTTCCTCATTGTTCTGCTTCAGTGCACAAATGTAAATAAGCACATGTACTCAAGTATTGCATTTAACTACAATTTAAAAGTACTTTACTTGAGTATTTATAATTTTTGTTACTTCTACTGCACCATATTTCAGAGGGAAATGTTGTATTTTCTACCCCACTACATGTATTTTACATATATTCTTTATATTTGTAATGAATTTAGATCACTTTGTATAGATCTGTTTTCACTGTGACATTAAAGGATCGTTTTCTGTCGATCACAGTAAAGAAATTTGTAACAAATACTTGTATACTTGTACAGTATAAATCTTTAAAATTAGTTCTGCATTCACCATATTAAAATGCTGCAATGAATCAGCACTAATAATAAATATTAGAAAACCACTTTGTATAATAAGCACTTTTGACTTTTTAAGTATATTTTGCAACAAATACTTCTGTACTTTTATTCTAGTTTAAGTGTTCATAAACATTCATACATGAATAGAAAAGACAAGCAATACAAATAAAATGTTAAGGTATGAATTGTTCTTTTGACTTTATTTCAATAGGTTTCTGATGTGTTTAGCTGATTTTTTTTAAATAAATAAATGAGGGTTTGTTTGCTGAATATTTACTTTTATGGGTAAAACGTTTTCCCAGTCAAATAAAAGGACACATTAAACCATTTCATTATTTCTAGTGTCATTAGAGTAGAAGGCAAGTCCTTTAAATTCCTTAAATTCACATTTTAAGATTTTTTTAGTTCACGGGAAGTTTCCAAAATTCACGTTTTTCAGGGCAGGAATTACAAAAAACACATTACATCCTGTTAAACTTCAAATCTTTCTACAACATATGTTTTTACAGGGTGTATTCTGAGAAATTAGTTTATAAGAAACTTCTTTTACCTCATTATTCTGTATTATTCTTTTGTCCCAAAGCTGCAGTCCAGTATGATTTATCTGAAGGAAATCAAAGAGCCATTTTGATTTTTTCTTTTCTTTTTTTTTTTTAATCCGCCACCTTAGTAACGGTAACTATGCAGTTCGTCTCAAACTAAGTTCAAATGACCGCGAGATGCTGTGAGATCGCGAGAACACGGAGGTGATATTTATAACTGAACAGGAACGCAGTCCCTCAGTCAGAGTCCTGCTGGATTTCTACGTTCAGGGCGACCACAAGAGCAGAATGGAGGAGAACCAGAACCTGGAGCACCTTACCAACAACCCCGTTAAAATGGAAGAATCAGGCTCACCCTGTGCTACCACCAATGAACAGGTCAGTGTTCATGACTTCGTATAAAACCGGCCTCATGTCAACTGGTAAGGAACGTACAGCTGTATCTAGATGACTTACCCCTAAATTCAGAAGCGGCTCTCCGCTCCGCTGAGCTGAAGATGGGTGCCTAGACTGGTTCTTACGGAGGCCGCGACAAGCAGCACAGAGCGGATCGAGTTGGGCAGGAAGTCAGACACCGAAGCGGCATTGAGCATCCGGTAAATTTTCAAAATGAAACACCCCGTGCAGACTCCTAGTCGTATATCAACAATAAACGCAATTAAAACAGACGAACAAAGAAACCATTAAATACGTAGCCTACTTAACCACAGTAGAAGCACAAAAATCAAGGAAAATTACCAAATCAACGAAAGCTGAGCAAGTTAAATTTGAGCAGTTTAGTTGCCCTGCTACTGCAGTAATTACGGTAGCCTTAAGTTACTTTATCAGCCTTGACTAAGCTGTTGTAATTACTGTAGTAGGAGTGCAACTGACTTTAAACGGCGGAAGACCTCCCCATAGAGAAGACGCTCCGCTTCTGACACGCTCCTGGTGGAATAGGGCGCTGTGCAGAGGACGGAGCAAAACCGCGTCGGAGCCGGAACGCCCGGTGGAATCCCGGGGTTCCTGTTCTGGTAAATATCTTTAAATATGTTATCTAAATGTACACCAAAGGGCACCACCACTAATAAAAGTCAAAGCACAAGATTGAAACTTGCATGGTTCAACAATAAGGCTAGCCCGATTGCACGGGGCATGTAAATGCGAGTGGGGCTCGTAAATCTAGCAACTCACTTGATGCTCACTTTCTTGATTAAACGGCTTCATAACGAGCCTAAAGACACGAGGACGAGTCCCGAGGGTCCGTGTGTCTCATTTTGTTGTTTGAAAGAAAGTCTGAAGAAAAGGAAACTAAAACAGTTCTAGGCTTTGTCTTCACGTAGTTCATCGGGTGTAAAGACTACGAAAGTTGGCTTCCGATGCACAGCTTTGACAGGTCTAAGTATAGTGGTTTGTGATCTGGACCTGGTCTAATGTGGCCTGGATGGGAGAAAATCAGTGAAATCGCCCCTTTTTGCATTTTCACGAATAGAATAAAAGTTTCACAAATCCGAAACTGTGTTTTAATGAGTCTCTGGAGTCTCCATGATAATCTAGTCCAGGTTTGACAGGTCAAAGTCTAGTGGTTTTTGATCTGGACCTGGTCTAATGTGGTCTGGATGGGGGAAAAAAGCAGTGAAATCGCAATTTTTTGCATTTTCACAAATATCACAAAGGGTTTGAGATCATTAAGAGAAAATACTACAGTAAAAATGAATGAAACTCAGGATTGTGATACCCTTTGACATCTCCTGTCATACTGGAGTATTACTTTGTTTAGGCGTTTTAATATTGAGCAGATAAGACCACAGCAAATAGGCAGAGATAGCAATAAGACTGAAAAGCAGTTTACCCTGAGTAAAGGCAAAAAGAAAAATATGCTACAGTTAAAATGATCAGAAATTAGGACAATTACAGTCTACTAATCATCCTCATTTTATTCCCCCACTATTTGTTACGTTATTCACTTCATGAATTAGCTCGAAAATGACCGAACAACGCCATCTACAGGTGTTATGCCACTGTTAAGGTGGACCGGAAAATTACAATCGGAGGCTGTGAATCGGAAGCCAACTTCAGCCTCGTCAGTTTTTCCTGGTCTCACCTTGTTGAGTAATATTAACAAAGTTAGAAAATAATGCTGTAATGTTTACTTTATGTTCAAAGACTTTTGCGGTTCCCTTCACAGCGCATGCGCAGCACATCATATGTGTAAAAGCCCGCCTCTTGTGGGAGCGCGCACAACAAAAGACAAAAAAATCACAAAAATACATATATGATATCAAAGTTGAGTGTCTCATTAAGCATCCACAAAAATCTGAATGAAAATTAACATTCATAACTAATTAGAAAACTTAGCTCAAAAACAGCTCATTTGGCTGCTCAAACAATTTCTCAGGACTGCTTGGGCGTGCTCAGATCACGTTTGATTGTCAGTTCACTTTCAGCTTAAGTACCACTTTATTTTCTATTCATTCAGTAAAATGTTTTGCTGATATGGAATAAAATACCAAATGTATCAAATAGACCCTACTTGGTTAGAAAGCTTGGCTAATCGACTAACTAGCAAAACAAGTTAGACCACCCAAATCTGTGTTTTTATTTAACTATACCTCCCGGAGTATGATGCTAATCATTTTAGCGTCTTCCATGCACTTACATGACATGGTTAGCATTAGCTTTTCTATTCAATACTTTTGAGCTTATTATCAATTACCCCAGTGGTCTACTAGTTATCTTGACTAATTGGCTAACTAGCAGACTAGAGTAGACCACACATATCTGTTTTTATTGAACTATACCTTCCAGACTACGAAACTAAGTGCTTTGGCATCTTTCATTTACTTACATGAAACGGTTAGCATTGGCATTGCTATGCTACACTTTTGAGCTACTTATCCACTCCGTGATTAATACAGATTTGGATGGTGTACCCAAGTCTGCTAATTATTAGTAACTTTCAAACCATATCAGGCTAATTTGAATTCTCATTCTAGCTAAAAGCAAAGTGCAGTGCATTGTTTTCTCATGGGGGAGAGTAAGTATTGTGAAGTCAGCTTGGCCAGATAGCCACGTCAATCATCTTTCTCTTAAATATGATTGGGCAGGTATTTATTACGAAAAAATGTATTACAAATTATGAAACAAACGGGAAAGAAGAAGTGAAGTTTCACAGATTGTCTCTGGGTCCTACATTTACCATAATGCAACTCTATTTATGGTTTTAGATCACACGCTCCACCATGTCATCTCTCTCTCTCTCTCTTACTCTGTGTGTTTGTCTGTTGTCATAGAAACAAACAAGAAGACAGAGACTCAAACATCACTGCTGTCAGCACTGTAACAAAGCCTTCACGACATCGAAATATTTAAAGATTCATCAGAAAGTTCATACAGGAGAGAAACGTCCAAGCTGTGACCAGTGTGGGAAAGCTTTCAATACAGTCACTCATCTAAAAAGCCACCAACGCATTCACACTGGAGAGAAGCCGTACCGGTGTGAACAATGTGGGAAAACTTTCTCTGAATACAGTAATCTAAAAAGCCACCAATACATTCATACTGGAGAAAAGCCGTACAGCTGTGAGCAGTGTGGGAACACTTTCACTACAGTCAGTCATCTGATAGTCCACCTACGTATCCACACTGGAGAGAAGCCGTACCGGTGTGAACTATGTGGGAAAACTTTTACTAAAGACAGTAATCTAATAAGCCACCAACGTATTCACACTGGAGAGAAGCCGTACTGGTGTGAACACTGTGGGAGAACTTTCACTACAGACAGTAATCTAAAAAGGCACCAACGCATTCACACTGGAGAGAAGCCGTACTGGTGTGAGCAATGTGGGAGAACTTTCACTACAGACAGTACTCTAAAAAGGCACCAACGCATTCACACTGGAGAGAAGCCGTACTGGTGTGAGCAATGTGGGAAAACTTTCTCTCAAGACAGTAATCTAAAACGGCACCAACGCATGCACACTGGAGAGAAGCCGTACTGGTGTGAATAATGTGGGAAAACTTTTGCTCATGGTAGGTCCTTAAAATCCCACCGATGCAGTCACTCAACATTGTGTTGAACATATTTTAGAGGCAGATCAGTGGTGTCCCCCGTCTCTTCATGCCTTTAATAACAGTGTTGTTCTATCCTGAGTTTCTCTACAAACTGAGGTCTGCCAGCTGTAACTTTAGAATCAGTGTCTTTGCCATTAGCGGCCCATGTGACCAATTTTTAAGCTCAGTGCTTGGTTGTAGATTACTTCTACCCTGGAAGCGTTTTCATTTTTCAACTTGAGTTTCATGTTGATCCACGTCATAGAATTGCTGAAAGTGTGAGTAGCGTAACATCATCAATGGGGGAAAAGTAACAGCATTTAAAGTAACTCAAAGAAAGCTTGAAACTAGTTTAAATGAGTTTAAGGTGGATTCAGGATTTGTTTTTGGTGGTTTTACAGACAATTGAATTTAATTTAATGGTAATTAGATTTTGAAAACGTGCTATTTGTGTTAAGAGAACAATCATATTTAAATCAACCACTTAATGACAACAAACAAATACAGGTAAATTATTCCAATCAGAAAGAGCCTGAAACATAAATTGTTACCAACTCCCAAGGAGACAAAGAGATTCATAAAGAGGATCTGATTAGAGCGAAACAAGGAATTGTTTTAAGCAACAAGGAAGATTAAGATGAATGCATTTGAAAATAAGCTGATACCAATGAAATTCATCTGAATGTGTCTTAACGTTTTGTGATGATGCATAATAAGGAGCATCCTCCGCTGTTAGAACAAAAAAAAAAACTTTTCCCAAACTTTTAGGAAACAACAAAAAATTAGTTTATCTTTCATCCTTCCATCATGACTTTGCCTTTCCATTAAGCAGACAGGTCATTACTTTCTTTTTCATTATTACTATTTTAATTATGTTAATTGGAAGTTTAAACACAGAGCCACTTCAGCGCTGTGATGTCTTTGGTGCCAATGATGTCAGAGGTCAGACTGGGATTCCAGACAAACTGTATTTTAATCAGTCCTACAGTGATGGATGACCCAGCAGGTTTCCCATCACAGCCACCACATATCCTGTTTTTTTAAAATTGTGAGCTTTCCATCAGCAGAGACTGTATGATGATGTGTCGTCATGGCAACCACAGCTGCTAGGACCAAGCATGAGCTTTTTCTGCAACCAGATGTTTGACAGGTTTTTCTTTTGACTTGTTTAAATATTCACTTCTTCTTCTTCAGCTGTTCAAGTGAAGCTTTAATGAGTTTACATTTCACTGTTGTTTATTTCAAAACCTTTAAAATGTAATCATTGTTAAAACATTATTCTATGAGTCAGATGAATAAATCAGCTGTTTGATATCTGTTTTGGTCATGTTTGTTTCCTGCTGGTGGCGCTAGCTCATAAAAAAACAACAGCTTCTTGTTTCCTTACTCTGCAAACAAAATCATAAACTGAGTGCACAGATTGATGAACTTAAAATAGATTTTAAAAAACTTTTGGACAGGAACATGAGCGCTGTGTAAAGTGTTCATGGGAGTTACGTGACCTCTGACCTTTAGAGTAGGAGTAGGGGTTAGATTGGTTAATGTATGTGTGCTGTGTTTAACACACGTGTACCAAAATAAAAATAAAATGTATTCATGGTTTTTAGATTTCAAAAAGGCCTTTGACTGTATTTGGCATGATGGGCTCTTTTGTTGATTATTAGGGAGTGGTATAGGGGGTAAAACCTATGATTTAATTAAAATAATGTATTTGAATAACAAATGTGCAATTAAAATGATGTAGGAATTTGTGCACTCAAATATCTTAACGATTTTATGGCGTGAATTATGAATTATTATTGTGTACAACTCCATCATTAAATTATTTGTCCAGTGACATAACTCATATTAGAGTAGGTATAATAATAGGGGAATAGTCCTCCTTGTTGGACACACAAGAGAGGTCAATTAGAATTATGATTGTTATTTATCTTAATTATGATTTTTCAAGGGTATAGGTCTTTTAATGTCAAGTGACTGAGATGCAAGCACTAGAAAACACAAACAAGTTCACTTTAGTTACATGTATGTTTATTTCTAATACTACAGCTACAAGTACTAAACACTTCAACATTTTACAAACAAGACACAAGAGGGAAAGGGAAACTGGTACACAAGGCTATGGCTAGTGAATGACTGAAATGCATGATGCAGAGTTATTTATTGCGCAGTTATGAGTATGAAAAAACCTGATAAACAGATGAGCTGACTGTTGACTGAGAAGCAGCGAGTCAGATCAACGGTACAACAGCTTAGTTCTAAATTGCCAATTGAAGTTACAAATCATGAAAGCACCAGGGTTTGAGCAAGTTGATGAAGGTTTTGTACGAATACTTGCTTGCTCCCTGAGGTGGCTTCTTGCGCAGAATGGAGTCCGATGTGCTGGGGTGAGGAGCTGGAGTCTGGATCTGGTAGTAATGAGGGAGTCGGCCAGTCCGGCTTTGAAAAGGTTCCATTGGAAGAGAGCTCCTGGTTTATGCTTTCATGCTCTCCTAGGCTTGATTCTCAACTCATGACTCCAGATTCAGAAGATGCTCTGAGTCACATCTTCAGACTAGCAAACTGCAAGCTTTCCACTGGCATGGCAGAAAGCAGGAAGAACCAGCAACCAGCATCAAGCAGCCCAAAAACAGCCCAGAGTCTCAGATAAGAGTTTAAAGTTTCAGTCTGCCTGCCCAGAAGGTGCATCCTAGCCAATCCCAGGGGTTATAGAGTTCTGGGGGAGCAGAGTCAGTCCCCTCCTGTTCATGGACAGGCGGGTACAGTTCCTGAATACGCTTACTCCATTAATCAAAGTATTTACAATTTAACAATTGCATGATCCTAATTTTTGCAATTTGGATAGTTGCTTTAGTGTTCTGAGAGTGAAACAAGCAGAATGGTTCTAAACATGATAGTGTTATCATGGATGATGGGATTATGTTAGTGGTACGTGTCTTGGCTTTAAGGCAGTGGAAGTCAAACCAAAGTACATAACGACACATATATGATAAAAACCTTATCAACATACAACAATAATTGTCCTTAGTCAAAATCTAAAACTAATCCATGAGTTTTACAGTCCTCTGGTCTTTGGTCTGACAGCAAACGGCAGGGGTCCATGCCATTTGAGGGTGTGTGTGTGTGTGTGTTTGTGTTCAGGTAAATGTCTGTGAGTGTCTGTATGTCACTGGGGCATGGCGTATTGTGCAGCATGTCTTGTGCCTTATGCTGGTTTGCCCAGTGATCAGTTCTTGGTTTGGTCGCTCAAGTCCTCAAAATCAAAATCCACACTGGGATTAAAGTTGGTGCAAGTTCATCTCTATGTGAGACTGGCTCTTAGAGGTGAGTTATGATAACTAATGGTGGGGTTCTTTTATCCAAATGGTACTATCAATTCACACCGTGTTTTGAATTGGTCTTCCTATCTTGCTGGCTCTTGTAGCTTGAAGGATCAAAGATGGTTTGGGTCAGTGGCCTGGTTTGGTGACCATGCAGGAGATGGGGGTTCCTTATCTGATCCTTTCTGTTTACAGGAGGTTGTTTAGATGGTCTGGTCAGTGAGGAGTTTGTGACTCTCACTTTATTGGCCAGCATTCCTGGGGTGTTGAAGAAAGAGCTCGTCTGTTGTTTGAGGCTTGCGCTGTCTGCCTTCAAAACATGCAGGGACTTTATCCTACAATGGAAGCAAAAGAACCATCAAATAGTATCGTGGGGTGAAACAGGGCTGCAATTTGAGCCCAACCTTCTTCAACATATATATAAATACATTTGCAGAACAACTGCAAACATCCACAGCTCCTGGTGTGACTCTGCAGGACACAGCGGTCAAATGTCTGATGTTTGCTGATGACCTGGTTCTCCTGTCTCCCTCCAAAGAGGCCTTACAGCAGAGCCTGGACATCCTCCACAAGTTCAGTCAAGCATGGGCACTAACTGTAACTGTCTTGTAGAGTTGGAGTATCGCTGTGTCAGTAAAAGACTGTCGAAATGGGATGTTGTAGCTTAGCTACAAAGTGTGCCACGTCGCACAAAAGTCCTGGTTCTCTGACTGAGTAAGGGTTAGGGCAAATCCTTGGCAATAAAAGTTGCGATCGAGTTTGTGATTGGCTTCGCCCTTTCCGAATAGGGTGGAAACTTTGTTATCAGTTGTTCAATTATTCTCTGGTTGGCAGCAACTACACCCGGCTGTTTTACCTCCAGCTCCGGGTGGAAATGTGAAATGTGGTTTCTCCTGTTTCTCGTGCTCCCAAAATATCTAAAGTTTAGTCAGATACAGCTTGCAAACAGTGTGGCTCTTGTCCAGGTCACTTTTCCCTTCAACTTCATGGAAGCTAAAATGCTTCCATACGCTAGCTTTTAAGCCAGAGGGTGCTGGTCATTTATAGCAGAAACATGTTTGTAAATCAAGCATCTTGCCACTAGCAGTCCATGTGACCAAATTTTAAGCTCAGTGATTGGTCATAGTTCACTTCTACTCTGGAAGTTTTTCATTTTTTGCCTTGAGTTCCATGTTGATCTAAGTCATAGAATTGCTGAGAGTATGAGTAGTGTAACATCGTTAATGGGGGTAATTGAACAGCATTTAATAACAGTGTTGTTTAAACTTGAGTTTCTTTACAAACTGAGGGCTGCCAGTCCTAAATTGAGAATCAGTTAGCGCCCATGTGACCAAAGCTCAGTGGTGGTCATAGTTCACTTCTCTTTTCCTGTTTCCTTACTTAATCAATCAATCAGTCAATCAATTTTTATTTATATAGCGCCAAATCACAACAAAAGTGATCTCAAGCACTTTTCACATAGAGCAGGTCTAGACCATACTCTTCAATTTACAGAGAGAGAGACCCAACAATTCCCCCATGAGCAAGCACTTAGCGACAACAGTAAGGAAAAACTCCCCTTTAACGAGTAGAAACCTCAAGCAGAACCAGGCTCTTGGTGGGCGGCCATCTGCTTTGACCGGTTGGGTTGAGAGAGAAAGAGAGAGGGTGGTCTCTTTGGTCTTTCACCAAATCTCTGAATTGCTTTCTGAGAACAACTTGTATAACCCCAATCAGTCTAGCTTTAAGCAGGGGCACTCGCCCGAGACTGCACTCATGTTGGTTATGGTATCACTACATTCAGCTAGAGCTGCTGGTCAATCCTCAGCTCTGTTGCTTCTAGATCTGTCAGCTGCCTTTGACACCATTAACCACCAAATCCTCCTCTCCACACTCACTGAGCTTGGTATCTCAGGATCCACCCTCCGCTGGTTCATGTCCTATCTCTCAGGGAGATATTTTGGAGTATCTTGAAGGGGAGAAGTGTCCAAACCGCATGGCTTATCCACAGGGGTTCCTCAAGTGTCAGTGCTTGGTCCCCTTTTTTCTCAATACACACCACCTCACTTGGCGAAATCACCCGCTCCCATGGTTTCTCATACCATTGCTATGCTGACGATACCCAGCGCTTCCTATCTTTCCCACTGGAAGACCACATATGCTGTCATCCCAGCCAGTTCCTTTATACAACAACACATCAGCATCCAGTTTGAACCAACCCAACTCACACACAAAGTCTGCCCGAAACTTGGGTGTCATGATCGATGACCAACTAACCTTAAAGGTTCACGTGGCCTCAATTGCTCGGTCGTGTCAGTTTGCCCTGTACAACATCAGGAAGATCAGACCCTACCTATCTGAGCATGCAGCACAACTCCTGGTACAGGTTCGCATAATATCACACATTGACTACTGCAACTCCTACTGCACTACTTGCGGGGAGGCCTTTCCCTCAAATGAATTCAAACCTCTACAGATGATCTAGAATGCGGCGGCACGACTGGTCTTCAACCAGACCAAAACAGCACGTCACCCCGCTGTTGATATCCCTCCACTGGCTCCCAGTTGCTGCCCACATCACATTCTAAACCCCGACTCTCGCTTACAAAACAGCAACTAAAACAGCTCCCACCTACCTGATTCAGGTCTACACTCCCTCCTGCTCACTATGCTCTGCCAATCAAAGGCACCTGGTACCACCACCACAACAGGGCCCCAAGTTGCTAGCTAGACTCTTCTCCTCTGTAGTTCCCCGGTGGTGGAACAAGTTACCAAACTCTGTTCGATCTGCAGAGTCCCTCTCAATCTTTAAGAAAAGACTAAGACTAAAGACACAGCTCTTTCATGAATGCCTCTGCATTTGATGGACTGAAGGTAGAGGAAACAAAAAAAAAAAGAAAAACTGTGCACCCTCTGTCTGTTGGCACCTATGTCTTATTGGACTTAAACTTAGCTTTATGGCACTTACTAGTGTTGTTCCCTCCTGTCCAGATCCCTGTTTGTGTTGTATCAGCTCTACTGAGTGAATTTGTAAATTGTAATTGTAAATTGTAAAGTCAAAATCTGACATAGCAGCTACTGAGATATACTAAGCTAGCTGTTGCCTCTTTTAATTATGTGGAATATTAATGTCCATTTATGTTCATTACAAATTAAAAACAAAACAGTTCCGCATGAGCCAGCTTTGTTATTCTGTTTTATTCAAAACATTGACCTGGAAATAAAACTCACTCATGTTTGATTTGATTTGATTGTGTCTGATTAGATATCAACGTTTTTTTAACCACTACAGCAGCTTGCAACAAATGATCATTTTCATTATCCATTAATCCGAAATAGTGAAAAATGCTTATTTCTTAGAGTCCAAGCTGATGTATTTTAATGTCTTGTTTCATCTGATCATCTAAAAAAAACAGAAAATAATTAAGTTTACTGTCATGTGACACAGAGTTTCACAAAGTTCCAGAAATAGTTGAATTGTTGGATTCACCAACTGAGGTCAGACAGGTGTGAGGTGCGACCCTAACCCGACCTGACGAGTACTTTAATTGAAGCACACTGAGTCCTTAATATCCCTTATATGTTTGTTTATTTTCAAGGACAAAACATTTAATCTCTGGTTTGACTTTGTCTTATTATGTCTCATTCAGTCTGACTGAGTGTGTGTGTGTTAGTGTGTGTGTGCATTAATCCCGGGCAGTGACACCCTGCCGTCCAGCAGAAAAACAGCTGCTGCACACAAGGAATAATACAAATCCATCAAATTTTATTATTATACCTTATTATGTTATCACCAAGAAACTTCAGTTTCACCTTCTTTTGTTTGAGTTGAATTACCTGGATAACCCAATCATAAGGTTAAGGTGTCTTGAATATGTGATGAAGACATTTTTATTACATGGTGCATATTCTTAAACAAGTATTTGTTTGATCACTGATGATTACAAACTGAGGATAATACCAGGGTAGTTGACCCTGGTATTGTCCCAGTGTATGAACACTGGTTGATTTCTGGAAAAACTGGGGAGAATGTGTGTTGTTAAAGAGATTATTCTGACTAGAGTTGCAAAAATTAGTGAATTCATTGATTTGTTGATCAACAGAAAATAAATCTACAACTATTTTGATAATCAAATACTCATTTTAATCATTCTTTAAAGTAAAAATTTACTTTTACTTTTTCATACATGATAGTAAATTGTATATGAGTTTTGGACTGTTGGTTGCAACAGGCAACATGCATTTTTCTCTATTTTTTGACATTTTATAGATAAAATTATGAATCAATAATGACTAACTGTTAGTTGCAGCCCTGGATTTGACCCTGCAATAGTTAAGTATTATTCTCTGTTCGGTTTGATTTATTTTATAATTGACAGAAAATAATCAGGTAGCTCTCAAGTATTAATTTATTGCAGAAACATGTTTGTGAATGAAACATCTGCAGCCACATTTGACAGCACATAGGGGTCATTATTAACAGAAAAACATTTACATTTGTAAATAACACAACATACACTTTACATAAAACATCAAACAATCTTATGATAAAAAAAAAATCTGTATAAAACAAACAAAACGCTCTGTGAGTGTTTCTATCCGTAGCTGCCGTCTGGAGGTCTGTACAGTTTGGGGAAGGTGAGGAGCTGGACGCTGCTGAAGGCGAACCTCCTGTTGCCCACGTTCTTCTGCACGTTCTCCATCCTGCAGCCCTCCCTGCACACACACAACATCGCAGAAATACACATGCACACAAATGAACAGTGTGATTGATCACAAGCAGCAATACAAACAAATACCAGAGTCCAAGAACCATGTATAAATACAAATTCCCCAGTAAAGTAGCCCACTTTATGCCCAGTGTTCCCTGTCTGTCTGTGTTGGTCTACTGGTATTTGGCCAGCAGTATGACCAGGCTGAGGATGAGCCAAAGAACCAGGAGGTGAGAGGTCACCAGGAGGAAGGCCACTGGGTACAGGTGTCGTCTGGGAGCTTTAGGGGCCAAAGACTGCGGGAGCCAGGAGCTCTGGAGACCTGAGGGCTGCTCCCCTGCATCTAACCCAGAAACAGTGAGCCCTGATGGGGAATAACAGCCCAGCATCTGCCCCCAGGACAGACGAGACCTAGAGGTGGAGGTGTGAGTGTGTGTGTGTGTGTGTGTGTGTGAATAGAAGGTGACAGAAGAAGGATGGAAAGAAGAGAAAAATAGAGAACAGATGATCCAAAAACAAGAAAGAAAGCAAAGTAGAAAGCAAGAAATGTGGGGAAAAAATTGAAGAATGAATGAAAAGAAAAAGAAAAGAGAAAAAGAAGTTAAACTGAAAATGTTCTGCAACATAAAAATAAAAGGAAAGAATAATAGACAAAGGAAAGAAAAGACGAAGACGTGAGGTAGAGGTCAAGTTTTTATAGCAAGGACACACACACCTCCTCATGCAGTCCAGTGCAGTGCTGAAGTGCTGTTGGCTGAGCGCGTGTCGCTCTCGCAGTAACACACACTGCTCCAGTGTCACCGACATTGCCGTGCGGTCCTTCGCACTTTTACAGCTGGTCAGACGCACGCCGTTCACTTTCCGACACACCTGCACACAAAAACACACACACACACACACATGTCCTGCTTTAACGTCTTGTTTGAAGAAATTCAAAGGACTTAAAAATCACATCTTAACAAGGTGGCAACACATTTAGATGTTAGAGTCCAACCTTTCGTTATTCTTAAATATCCTAGTTTTATTTTCTACAGATTTTATTTCACAGACAGTCTCACCATGGCAGCGATCCACAGAACCTCCACGTTCTTCCTCTTCCTGGCTTCGACGCTGCGATCCAGAGACGACAACAAGTCTGACAGCGACTGGACACCAGCTGGAGAGAGAGAGAGAGAGAGAGACCAGTTCGGATCGGTTGTCACGCTCTGACTACAGTAAAATTGTCCTGATGTCTTCTTCATGTCGTCATTCTGTTTGTGTGTCATGAAGGCGATGATTATGGAACAGAAGTTAATGAAATCCACAGACGAACATATAGATAACAAACTCGCTGTCTCAAGCGGCAAAATAAAGGTAATGAGTTGAGATGTAGTTAAGTATAAAATCTTTAAAATGACAGCAGCTCTCAGAGTTTTACCCATCTCAGGCAGTCTGTCTCTCAGTGTGTAACAGTAAGCTTTAAGACGCTCACAGCTCTGTTGGTTCACTCTCTCCTGCAGGGAGCTGTCACCAAACCTGAAACACACAAACACAAAGTTAGTGTCAACTAGTGAATAATTCCACCAAAACTGACAAGATGTTTCTCAGCCTAAAGACGATCGATTTCATACTGAAAACTTTGTTTACACCTTTAAAGGGCCGTTTAGAAAATCATATGAGAACAAAATCAGCCTGTTTCTGACTCAACAGAATAAAATGTTTAGCAGGAAATAAACTGATGTCCTGCTGTGTTTAGCCAAGTTGATGGCAGGCAGATTGGACCTCAGAAAATCCAGAGTTTCTGCAAGTTCACAAAGTTAAATTTAAGACTTTTAATACTTTTTTTTTACTTTTTAATACTCCCTAGAATGTATTTTAATATCTGGCAAATGTATGAGAGTATGATGGAAAACCAGTAGGAACAAGAGCCTGGAACCATTTCTATCAGTACTTCACAGCTGTATGATAATAATCCCATATCATATAATTAATTTAATTAATGTCACCTGGACCTAAACCGATGGATAGATTAACTAATAGAAAAGAATCAATCAATTTAAGTTTTTCAACTTCAATCAGATACAAAAACATTTTATAACTAATGTTATTGTCTACAACAGGCAAGAGAAAACATTCAAGCAAATGAAATTTAAGGCTTTAATACCTTCTTAGGCCTTTTTTTTTTTTTTTGAGGAAACTGCATTCAATACTTTTTAAGACTTTAATACCTGCAGATACTCAGTTTTCATTTATAGTGAAAACAAAAGACTTCTATTAGCTGCCACGGAGATATTTTAATAATCTGTAAAAGCTCCAAATATAAGAAAATTTAGTTTAAGGATTGTTGAGTAAAAAAGGTTCAGATTAGTAATGAGACACCATTTTTTTAAAGAGGTACTGCATACTGTGATGAAACGCAATAATGCTGGTGTTCACATCGACACCTGATTTATAAAAATCAACATTTCATGGGTTGTAAATGGCTAAAACTGTCATCTGCTGTTTAAAATCAGCCCTGAAAAAAGGCGGAGCCAATGCTGACGTAGTCGACAGTGGGTGGAGTTATGCTCAGACCTGGTGGTGACGTTACACTTTAAAAAGATTTCCATATCTGATATTTTCCCACCATATGTTTGGCTAATACTTACACCTAAAAGACATAAAGATGTCTCATCTACAGTAAGTCAAATATTGGCAGGACTGGACAGATGAAACATGTTTGCCGCCAGAAAATGATCATGTGATACAGATAAACTTCAGTTTGTTTTCAGTTTTTTCAGTTTGTGTGTGTGTGTGTGTGTGTGTACCTCTCAGCCAGACTCTGCTGTTGGTTTATTCCAATATTGAAGAGAACAGGGTGAATTTGTATCAAACAACCATCTTTTAGTTCCTGTGGCAACAACGTGAACGTTTCTGGGGGCAACGGGACCTCGACGACCAAACTGCCCCTGGATGGAGATGGACACAATCAGTGCTGAGGGAGTTCTCTTCTGTGTGTGTGTGTGTGTGTGTGTGTGTGTGTGTGTGTGTGTGTGTGTGTCTGTGTGTGTGTGTGTGTGTGTGTGTTTCCTACCATGTTCCGTGTAGCTTCGGCAGCAGGTCGTCCGGTTGTTCTGTTTTTGCTTCCGTGACAGTAAACACAACTCTGCTCAGGTCGGCCACGCCCACCTCCATGTCCTCCAGCATCCCCACCTCGTCACCTGACGCACACGTACACACCATGAACATACAGTATTGTGTAGTGTGTGATCTTGTCTATATGTGTGTGTGTGTGTGTGTGTGTGTGTTTGAGTACCGTAGGTGCTGAGCAGGGCTTCAAACTGAACCAGGACTCCTGCAGTGTGAAGCTGCTGCAGAAACTCTGAATCCTCAAGACCTCCATACAGCTTCAACAAGAAACCACAAACTACTGCTGAGAGCTGAAAGAGAGAGAGAGAGAGAGAGAGAGAGAGAGAGAGAGAGAGAGAGAGAGAGAGAGAGAGAGAGAGAGAGAGAGGGATGTCATCTGCATAGAAAAATAGGCTTTTTCCGACTTAGGCCTGAAATCCTGTCCCTCTCTCCTTTTCTCCCCTCCATACAACACACTTATGAAGCACAATGTACCCACAGGGCCCTCAGCATCATGAAGGACCCCACCCACTCCTGCCACAGCCTCCTCAACCTCCTACCATCCAGCAGGAGGTACCAGAGCATCCCTGAGGAACAATATTTTGCTTCCCTTCATGTATATGTAACCCACGCATGCTGAGGCCTCTCTACACACCCTGGGACTCTGTGTTGTGTTTCTTGGTGTGTGATGGGGTGTTGTGTGGAGAGAAGAAAGCACCGGACACAAGAGTTCTGGATTGTGGTTGAGACCTGGTAGCACTTCATTGGCTCACAATGACAGCTTTCATCTCTGCTGCTCGTCCACTTACAAAGTAGTGGAAGTAAACTTTGAAAAAAAAGATGGGGTCCCACATGGAACCAAGCCCCCTAGGAAGTGTGCTGGACTTTGAAGCCAATTTGACATAGTGGCCAAACCGTGGACTTACAACTTCCTGGTCCGACGGGGGCTCAAAAACCTTTTTTCCTGCACAATCATGGGAAACGGAGTGGCTGTAAAATGGTGGATATATTATTTGAGTGTGACAACCCCTGCGAAACGACTCTACATGATCAGAATTTGATCCATTCGGTCTGATAATAAATAAAATGTTAAGTTGTAAATCAAAAGCAAACTTTCAGTTATATTCACTGTTAAATAAAGAATGATGGATACCACATACTTCCATCAGTTTCAACTTAATGCAGAGAAAATTTAGTTTTTTTGAAACAAGGTGGAAGGGTACCAATGTTTGTCTGTTCTACAGACTGAAGTGTCATGAATAGAGAGGATCCAGACGCTGAAATAAACTCACTCTTATAAATTCTGTGTATTTTGAGAAATAAAAACAACTTGGAGGAAAAAAGAAAGTTGGGAAAAGTAGAGAGAAACGGCTCCATCAGTCACAATTAGGTGGTAAAGAAAAAGTCACCCCAGAAGCAGAGCAGCGCAAGCATCACTGACGCTCAAACACCTGGATGATCACCTGCTGGACAAACTTTTTTCCCCAATACATTCTGAATTGAGTTTAAGTTAATTAGTTTAAAGCTAAGGAACTTATCTCCTCTGATAAGTCATGGTGAAAACCCCAAAATAGAGCTGAGACTAAAAATGAACTGACTGCATTTCTAGAGAGAAGTTGGATATTTCTCTGCTGGAACCCCTATATAATGGCAAAAACATCACTGATGAAAACACCAGTGATTTCTATAAACACCAAAACACTGTTGGATCCTTTAATTATTTTAATATGAATATAAAAATAATGACTTGATTCACACAGCATCTCTCTCTCTGTCTCTCACCGCCTGGCTGAAGACGGCGTGGCGTCTCTGGACGAGCTGCACAGGCCCCTGGGCAATAGTCGCAGCCACCGCCCCCTGCAGGACCACAAAGGTCATGGCGGCTCGGGCCTTCCCCACCGCCTCGCGCACACAATCCCTGAGAGTGACCACCAGGGGGAGCAGCTCCTCCTGCCAGGAGGGCGTAGAGGGGGAAGAGGAGGAGGCTGGAGGACACAGACAAGTTCATAACTTTAGTTTCTCTGCTGTATTTTTCATCAATAAATCAAAAGTGTTGCGATCCGATCAGGCTAATCAGTAAAATAACTCCAGAATGAAGTGAAGAAGAACCATTTTTTGAGGTTTCATTCAACTGAACTTGAGATTTTGTGTGTAAAGGACGAACTGATGATCTGTTCACTCCTGATTTCATGATGACGAGATATTTTCTAGCACAGCAACACTTCAGTTAAAAAAATAAACTGCTCTGACTATTTGTAGACTTTGTTTAAAAAGTGCAGAAACCTGAAATAATTGTCCCACCAGTGTTCTGAGAGTTTGTGTCCCCCGTGGCTTCCTGCTGCTCTGATGATGTCATCTCCGGGGGGCGGTCCTCTCGTCCCTTTATCCGGTCAACCATGGCGAAGATGCAGTTGAGGCTCTTGGCGACATTCGCCCACGTCCTGTCCTACACAAACACACACATTTATGAAAACAAAAATGTCTAAAGCGAGTTGAGATCTCTTTCACACACACGCTCCAACTTACCCACTCCTCCTCGTCGTACTCCGCCTTATGTAGTGAAGGCCGTCCCTCCTGATTGGCTGGTGAGTTGTCACAGAGTAGCCCGTTGCTGTGGACGTGGCTGCTGTTGTTGCAGTGGGCTGAGTATTGTTTGTGGATAGCCAGCAGGGCGTTTTTCACCAGCTCGTCTTTGAGCGCATGAACAAACTGCTCTGTCTGGGTGAGAAGGAGGGGGAGGAAGAAGAAGTGAAGACTTAATGTTGACCCGTCTGTGCACAATGTGTTATTTATGTGTTTGTGCCCTCCTCACCTGTTGAGCCAGGCTGTCCAGGACCTGCAGCAGCCGGCTGGTGTTCAGCTCCAGAGAGACGGACAGCAGCTCCTCAGCGAGCCCGAAGACCAGAGGCTGCAGCTGGGCCACGCTGGCCAGCAGCTCCCTCGCTCTGGAGCTTTCCTCCTGAGAGTAAGAGATAGAGCTGGAGAGAAGAGAGAGGAATAAAGTGTACTGTAAACAAACCTTCACTTAAGAGTGTTCATGAAAGCTGTTGAACTGCTATCAACTGTGAGCAGCTCCAGGTCATGTTTAAAAGGACTGTACCAGTGGTTTTCTATGTTTTACCTCATTTTCTACAAATCCTGTATACTTTACATCACAGCGAACCATTCTTCAAACTATGCTGATGTGTTTTAAATTAGAGGATGTATTTTTCCTACCATTTCAAGCAGCCATTGGTTTCTATTCATTTCTTACAAATCACTCAACAGCAATGCTTCCATCCCTCAAACAACCAAAACAACACAGCAAAACGGCTGCATGTAACGGATTTTCCTTCCTTTTTTCCTAAAGTACGTAATGGGTGACAGGAATCATGTAGAGTTGCTAATGGCTGGCTTGTGACTTCTTCTCTGTTATCATAGCAGCACAGTGAAAAGTAGCTGGTATAGAGAGACAAAATTATACGTATAGTCATGTTTTGTATCACAATATATCAAATTTCAATATATTTTCCCATCCCTACAATTACATGAATTATCATTTGTAGTTCTGTGTTAAAATCAAACTTAATTTATGGCTGGATATATTCATAGAAAATAATACTTTTAAAATAACAGAAAAACCTGCAGTAACTTTGACAGAGACGAATGCCGACTTGATGTTCATGGAAGTTTTTATTGGACTTTAATAGTTGTAACCCACAAAATTCACAATATATTATATTTCACTATCCACAAACATGTATTTTTTTTATTTGTGTTGTGTAAAGTCATATCCACAAAAAAACAGAGCAATTAAAAAATACACATAACTTCTTCTACAAACATTTATGTGTTTGTGGATCCATTTGTACATGTGAAACGGGTTTTGCACATTTGTAGATTGCTTCCTGTCAGTTTGTGGGCCATGTGACATTTGTGACCTCCCTCCTATTTCTTTGTTGATTTTTGTCCCATTTGTACTGCAGAACTGTAGAAAAAAATCCACAAACATGAGGTGCAGTTACTAGTTACACCAGCAGGTGGTGACATTCCCCCATATGAGCTGATGGAAGAACACTGAAGAACAAGAGACTACCTGATATGTGCAACAAGGAGACAAGGAGAAAGACAGCAGCCTGGCTTCAACAATAAAAAAACAATAAAACAACAAAAAAAAGTTGTTTGTTGACTCATCCTCAACTTTTCCCTTGTAAATTTAAAAATACACTTAAGTGTACTTAAAATGTAAACAGCCGAAAGTGCATTTAAAGCACATTATTACTTTTTGTTTTAAATTTAAATATGGAAAAAGGCGTATTTACTTTGTGTTTTAATGTTCTGTCTTAAAGTTGACTTTCTTCAAGTTGTATTTAACTGCTCTTATAATAAGTACATTCATATACAGTACCTTTATAGTTATTCTTTAATGTATTCATTGAGTGTATTACTTTTTAATACCAAAAAGTGTACAAGTGCAATACCTTTATGCGCACTATAATAATTTTACGTAAAAGTATGCTATAAGTACACTGGAATGCACTTTTACAAAGTTTTCTTTAAATACTCTTGATAGACAATCTATCAATCTAACGATCTATATTTGTATGTAATACAAATATCTGTTTTACTAAGCATAATGTAAATAAATACAATAGTATTGCACTTTGAATTTATTGTGGTTCACTTTTAAGTACTATGATTGAATAAACTTAAAGTGACTTCTAATCAAGTAGTATTAATTTGCAGTTATAAAAAGTAAATCAATATGCAGTAGACTAGTATTTGAGTTGCAATGTTTAATGTATTATGGATTACAAATGTATCATATGTGGGTGACTGTGGCTCAGGAGGTGGACCGGGTCATCCACTACTTGGAAGATCAGCGGTTTCATTCCCGGCTCCTCCAGTCCACATGTCGAAGTGTCAAAAATCAGCAGCAGCACAATGCAGTGTTGATGTTGGCTTGGAGTCCACTGATGGTAACATCTGGGACAGGAGAGATCAGGATGTTGAGAGGACGGGGAGGGAAAAAAAAGGGATGGCAAATTTCATTTCTAAAATATTTAAACAATAACTAAGTTTCCACCGGCTGCAAAAAGAAGTCCGATTGTATGAGAAAATGACCTTACTTCTCTCTTGATTTATTGCCTCAGTAAACACTTTCCTAATGAGTTTATGGTCTCATAGACGATAAAGCAGCGTATGCTTTAGGGCGTGGCTATGTTGTAACTGACACACGGTCACTACCACGGTGACAACATTGATTATGTAATGTAACCATGGCATATAAGTGTAGCTGCTACTATTTCACAGCATGTTTTCAGTTCATGAAAGTTAATTGTAACATTTTGGTCGCCTAAAAAAAGTATTGTTTCAGCGTTTGGTTGTAATAAAAGACCCACCAATGAGTCAGATTCTCAGTTTTCCCGGTAAGCATATTTTGTTTTAATGGTTTTAGGCCCCTTTTTGGCTAGTGAAAATTAGCATTAACATTAGTATTATAGCTGTTAACCATAGATTGTCATGAATGCACTGTGCTAACCAAGCTAGCAGCTAGCACTATGGTCAGCTCCACCCTCTCATACAAATATGGTTACTTCTGGCTCCAAAAATCAAACATGGCGACGGTGAAATCCAAGATAGCCATGGAGAAATCGCTAACAACTCGAGGCTTCAAAACTGCAGTCCACAAACCAATGGGTGATACGTCCATATTTTTTACAGTCTATGATTTAACCTTTAAATTACTTAGAATGTTGCAGGGAAAAGTTGCAGCAGTGTAAACTGGCAGGTTTCCGAAGATTGCAGACTGGCGCATTGCATGTAGCTGCTAGTTTCAACTCATCTTGAAGTGAATCTTTGGTCTAAACTGGCCATACAATAACATAGGCCATGCAAGTTTACAGTTGTCAGCATCTATTGCTGCTTACCTGAACTAAATGATCTAACATGAGCTAGCTTGTACAAAACTACCACAGCTAACACTAAGTTAGCAAACTGTAGGTAACATCATTAAGCAAGCACAGCACAGCACACTCACCTGGAGATGACAATATGATGAACTCGATCTTGAATCACGACACTTTGTATTTCACCTTGTGATTGAAGCCAGGCTGCTGTTCTTCTCCTTGTTGTCTCCTTTTTGCAGATGCTAGGTAGACTCTTGTTTTAGCCTTCCTCCAGTACAGACTGTAGTTCCGTCAGCTCATGTGCGGGAATGTCACCACCTGCTGGTGTGGCTAGTAACTGCATACCTCACATTTGTGGATTTTTTTCTACAGTTCTGCTGCAGTACAAATGGGACAAAAATCCAAACAAATAGCAGGGAAGTCACAAATGTCACATGGCCCACAAACTGACAGGAAGCGATCCACAAATGTGCAAAACCTGTTTCACATGTACAAATGAATCCACAAATGCGTAAATATTACTTTACGTGTATTTTTGGGGTGAAACTATTTACATTTGTAAAACCTATGTCATTTTTATGTACGTTAAAATACGTGTTTAGTAAGTTATGCATATTTGCAAATTACTCTGTATTTTTGTGGATATGACTTTACACAACACAAATAAAAAAATATATGTTTGTGGATAGTGAAATATTTGATAATCATGGTACACATTTGTAGATTGTCTTCTGTGGGTTACAACTATTAAAGTCCAGCAAAAACTTGCTGATGTTCACTGAAGGATTACAAAACTGAAGCAGCGTATGCTTTAGGGCGTGGCTATGTTGTAACTGACACACGGTCACTACCACGGTGACAACATTGATTATGTAATGTAACCATGGCATATAAGTGTAGCTGCTACTATTTCACAGCATGTTTTCAGTTCATGAAAGTTAATTGTAACATTTTGGTCACCTAAAAAAAGTATTGTTTCAGCGTTTGGTTGTAATAAAAGACCCACCAATGAGTCAGATGTTCAGTTTTCCCAGTAAGCATATTTTGTTTTAATGGTTTTAGGCCCCTTTTTGGCTAGTGAAAATTAGCATTAACATTAGTATTATAGCTGTTAACCATAGATTGTCATGAATGCACTGTGCTAACCAAGCTAGCAGCTAGCACTATGGTCAGCTCCACCCTCTCATACAAATATGGTTACTTCTGGCTCCAAAAATCAAACATGGCGACGGTGAAATCCAAGATAGCCATGGAGAAATCGCTAACAACTCGAGGCTTCAAAACTGCAGTCCACAAACCAATGGGTGATACGTCCATATTTTTTACAGTCTATGATTTAACCTTTAAATTACTTAGAATGTTGCAGGGAAAAGTTGCAGCGGTGTAAACTGGCAGGTTTTGAAGGTCTGCAAATGGATTTGTGGAACAGAAACCAATGTCTGTCTGGAACTGAAGGAAAAATACATTTTAAAAAATCTAAAGCTGTACAGCATGCATTTGAAAATGATCTCCAGAAATGTAAAGTACACATGATTTGTAGTTATGGAGTTGAACCTTGCAGGAACACTGGTATGTTGCTTTAAATGATGTTAACACCAGATGAATAATAGAAGAGGCCACAGCAGGACAAAACAATTCAACAGAAATAAATCCAATCATGGTTCTGTCAACCAGCTGTTGTTAAAGGTGAGCGAAGCTGTGTGAAAAGTTTTTTCATGTGTGAACACACAAATTCAAAAGGGTTTTTTTGGATGAAATCATTGTTGGAATCTATTATGTCCACTGTGAAACCAAGCTGTGAAAGAGTAAACTTTTCCAGTACAGGAGTGTTTCTGAACATACATTTTGAGTGGAGTATTACTTTTAAGATCTGTGAAAACCATGCAGTTTTAGACAAGAAAACAAATATATTAAACAATATCTCTAAAATCTATAGGATCCAAGCCACATATGACTTGAATTCTCACCGAAAAGGCAATTTGAGAGCATTATCTTTTCCTTTTTTCATCTTATAGCTGTTGTATGTAGACTGAGTCAAAATAACTCAACAAAATGCAACGTATTTGTGTGTTAATCTGCAATGCGGCGTCACTAATCCTGAAAGAGCTGAGATTATAGAGATTAACCAACAGACAACAATATAAAGAGATGGATGGAGAGGAAGAGAGTATGAATAGAAAAGATACACAGTATAACACAGATGGAGGGATGAATGGAGAGAGAAGAGAGAGAGGAGTACAAAGGCTTTTTTGTTTCTCATTAGACCAGAAGAAGAGAATAAAAATCCAGAAATATCAGCATCTAATCAATTAATCTGTAAATTATTAATAATGATCACTAAACTAATTAAGTCTCACAGATGTTATGTGAAAGGAAACCTCTAAATGACACACACCTGTCCCTGTGGTTTGTGTGTTTGTTGAGCAGTCTCTTCAATCCTCCATGTTTGAAGGCCTGATGGTGATCAGTTGGAGCACCAAATGTTATAACGTCATACCACACACCTGGAGAGAGAGAGATGAGATAATGAAGGCATCTATACAATGCAGAAGAAAAAAGGAAAATGGAGAAAAAGAAATGAATGAAAGTGAAATCAGGCAGGAGAAAAAAAGACTAAACAATACAAAAAACAACACAAAAACAGCTCCTGAATGTACCTGTGCTGCCTGGGCAGGTGACCTCCATCCTCTGTGAGTGCAGGTTGGTTGGAACAAACTGAAGGTGTCTGACTGACTTACTGGTGCTTGACTTAAAACAGGACGAGACTGTTTGAAAAATGAAAAACATGATTAAAAAAATGGGGGAAAAATATTCCCTGACAATACAACAAGGTAAAATAACAATTCTATTGGCAATATTTTTAAAGGAATAGTTTTGGGCTTGACTTCCTGGAGTCAACACTGGTTGCCTGTCAACCTCATAATGACTCCAGGACTCCAGGAAATCTCTGCCCCTGGCCAAGAAATAGTCCTGCATCAATTTTACACTTTGGTTTTGCACTGATTTAAAAAAAACATGACATGATATGATATGAGATATGATAATTATTTGGCTTCAGAGGTGCTGTTAGGTGGATTTAACTACCTTTGGACAGAGCCACACTAGCTGTTTGTGTCTTTATGCTGCACTAAGCTAACCGGCAGCTGGCTGTAGCTTCATATTTACCGTACAGACATGAGAGACAGACATCTAACTCTTGACAAGAAAACAAAAGCATATTTCCTAAAATGTCAAACTATTCCTTTAAGGGATGATGAGTATCTGTGTAAAAGCTAAAATCTGATTGTGTGGCCGTTTAATTGACCTCACCTGAGAGTTTGTCAAGCTCGGTGAGTGTTTCCTGATAACAACCAAGCAGATGGTTGCAGTGGTTGATGACATCATGGCGGAGCCCATCCCAGTGAGGTGAAAGGTCACCGAGCTCCTTCACCTCTTGGACCCTGAGAGAGAGTTATCTTTAGTTTATTAAATCATTTTTTAAGTAGGAAAATCAAACCGATCACTTTCTGCACGACAACAAAGAGCTCTCAGATTCAGTTTGTTGAACTGAATATAGTAACACACACACACACACACCTGCTTGTGTGCTGGTGTATGAGCGTTTTCAGAAGCTGTTTGGGTAAAGAGAAAGAAAGCGGCGTTTCCGACATCTGTTCCCTGACCAGCAGCCACCTCTGATCCTCCGTCTGAAACCTGTACACCTTACACACCTGAGCACACAGCACTGAACACACATAAAGAGGAAAAAGTCATATAAAGGCATAGAAATGTACATGTTAATCTGAACCTCTACAATAGGCTATATAATGTTGTACGAAACTGCTGTGTGCATGTTTCTCACCCGCTCTCATCATTGGACTGTTTTCTCTGTCGTGGACAGAGCCGTGAAGACAATCACACAGCGCAGGACACTGGAGTGAGAGACAGAAGGCAAAAAGTGAGTGAAATGGAGATAAAAGACACAACTGTACATATACATCAATGAAACCCAACTAAACCTAAATATAACCACAGAGCAAAGTATTGAATTGTGACACTTCTATGTTAAACATGTACAATAAGCAAGAGGACAGTTGAGGGTGAAGGGAACAAACGGAAAACAACGTACAGTATTTTTCTTCCTTTACCTTGTGTTCAGGAGGAGTTTTATCGTCGCTCTCTCCCTCCATCTGCAGACGGGACACCTTCACCTCCCCGACCTCGTTTACTCCATCCATCGTCCTGATGAAGAAAGAAAGAGACTTTTGATGTTCATACATAAAAATAAGTGAGTGTTAAGGAAGAGGTTAACCTTCAAGAGGGCAGAAAAATTATCCTCTGTGGTAAATTGCTGTTATTTAATTAAATATATTTAAGACAAACTCTCCTGACCTTTCACTTCTTCTCCCTATCCATCTTTCAGCTCAGTTCAGTTCCATGTTTGGAAACTGGCAGGGCGAAAATACACTAAACTTGAGGAAAAGAATTCGCATACAGGTAAAGTTGACAGACGTCAGGGCAACCCATTCCCAACCTTATTAACCCAACCCGACCTTACTAGCTACCTAAGATAGATGTCTGGCTTCTCTGAGAAAGAAATAACTATCAGGATAAATTAGGGAATAATTAGGGAACTATAAATACCACAAAAAGTTAACAAACCAAATAAAAGATAACTAGTGAGACACAGCTGGCTATCTTATGCAGCTTTTAAAAATATTGGGGATAACTAGCAAGACAAAGCTAGATAGCTTATGCAACTTTTTTAAAAGATTACTTAGAAGAGAAACTATGCTGAAAATGAATCAGTCAGTCAGTCTGACAAAGCTAGCCTGCCTAAGCAGTTATCAAGACAAAGCTAACTAGAAATAAGATGACTAGCAAGACAAAGTTAACTAAGAACAAGATAACTAGAAAGACAATGTTAACCAGAAACAAGATAACAAAAAAAATCTAACTGCAAACAAAATAACTAGCAACACAAATTGAACTGGAAATAAACAATAAATAAGGTGACTAGAAACAAGATAATTAGCAGTAAAATGCTAAATCGAAAAGCAGATAACAACAGGAGCAAGATAGCAAGCAAGACGACTAACAAGAAAAGAAGACCAGATAACTAATGAGAAAAGCTAACTGGTAACACAATAACTAGCAAGATAAAGCTAACAAGAAACAAGATAACTAACTTGAAAGATAAAGTTAACTAGAAACAAGATAACTAGCGAGCAAGCTAAAGTTGACTAGAAACAAGGTAAACTAGCAAGATAAAGCTAACTAGAAACAAGATAATTAGCAAGATTAAGTTAAGTAGAAACAAGAAAACTAGCAAGACATTTGACTAGAAACAAGATAACTAGTAAAAAAAGTTAACTAGAAACAAGATAAATAGCAAGACGATAACTAGAAACATGATAATCAACTTGCAAGAAAAAGTTAACTAGAAACAACATAACTAACAAGCAAGCTAAAGTTGACTAGAAACAAGATAACTAACTAGCAAGATAAACTTAAGTAGAAACAAGAAAACTAGCAAGACAGTTGACTAGAAACAAGATAACTAGTAAAAACAAGTTAACAGGAAACAATATAACTAGAAAGACAACGATAACTAGAAACATGATAATCAACTTGCAAGATAAAGTTAACTAGAAACAAGATCATTTGCTTGCAAGACAAAGCTAACTAAAAACAAGATAACTGACAAAGCAAAGCTAAACATGAATAAAATAACTAAATTAGCTAGACAAAGCTAACATGTTCATGTAAAAAGATAATTAGAAAGGCAAACCATAAAGAAAAAATAATCAGAAAGACAAAGCTCACATGTCTCTCCAACTGTGAAAAACACCAAGCAGCTGCACAAAGATCTGCCAAGCTGTGCCTGGTATGTGTTAGTAATCAAACACACCTGGATGCAACATGCCATGACACACCTTCTGTACACTACCTGCTTATACCTGGCATTCACCCTCTCTTCCACTCACTCTCTCCCTCTTTGTTAGTGTCTTTCAGTCCTTTCTTTTTTTTCCCTGTCTTACTCTGTGGCCTAATGCTCTCTCTCTGAAGATATTGTGATTTAAAAACAGGAAGAGATTGCAATTTTCTACTCTCTACGGGGGTGGAGCCACACTGTACCCTTCTCACTTCCTCCTCTGGCTACAGGTATCCTGGCAACAGCCAATCAGATGACAACTCCTGGACCTCTGTGACGGCTTAGTGACATGCATTTCATTCCCTGCAAATGTTTCTTTAACATGAAATGAAAATGAAAAAAAAATGCAAATGAAAAAATGTGGCACAGCGAATATGTATGGTGGTTAAAGGTGTGTACAGTAAAACTTAAAGAAACCTTGAAATTAGTTTACAGATCTCCTCCAGACATGTTTCAAGATATATATAAAACACTTTTCTTTGAATAATAATTTGTCTGATATGGTAACCCTAACTCTAACCCTAACCCAAATCCAGAATCTGTAAATATGTAGGCCTAAATATATTTCATTTCAGACTTCTAACTGCTTCACAATATTTGTCTCTTACTTCATAAAAAGTCTACTCTGAGTGCACTTTAGGCTTCAAGTTTCCACATCACACTTGTGTAAGTCGAATACTGGACCAGGATGTGAAAACATTTTTGAGTGGTTGGGGATTTTAAATGACTTTAAGGTGGATTTAGGATTTGTTTTTTGTTTCAGTTGAGTTTAAACTTTAAGTTGAGTTTAATGGTAATTAGATTTTGAGGAGTAACAGTATGTTCAGGGATAGACTGAGACAAGGTGACACTAAAATAGGAGACAAAATACGTGGGATGTTGATAAAGTTAGGTTGAAGAGAGAATTTAAGGAAACACGTGTCTTTTGATGATGCATGAATGAGAACAGGTGAATACAGGAGAACTGAAGGTGTGTTTACCTGAGGCTGAGAGAGATGTGAGGCTCCTTCGACCTGAGCAGATCTCTGATTGAGAAGGAGGTGAAACCTAGAAAGCTCCTCTAAGAGAGAGAGAGAGAGAGAGAGAGAGTCTGTTTTAACACTTTCTGTAGGTTTGTATTGTTCTAACCAAGCAGTGATCGAAGCTATATTTGAATTCATAGGTGGTTTCTCACTTGTTGTTTGAGAGAAATGCACAGGAAGTGATGTGTTTTTACATTTCTGCTTGGCGGAAAGCCAGGGGGACTTTGCCCTGAGGTTAGTGTCCAAGGTAGAGTTAGGACTCAAAGACCTGCACCCTGTATAACCTAAAAAGGTTTTGACTGAAACATCTGTGTAAACAGCTTGAGTAGGATGTACTGCCATAAGTAGCTCAGTTCTGGGCAAAATGTTCCTGACTTGCTTTGGAGGCTGGAGGTTTCTGTCAACATCAATGCACAAACACGGATGTACATGATGAAATACTGACATATTTTTGAGGTATGATACAGCTAAATTGCATCATTTAACTTTGATGCAGATATGAGACTAAGTTTTTTAACAAACCCTTAATGACATCTACAGTATACTCATTAAAAAACAATGATAGTACCTGTATATTAATGCATCGCCCACCTTTTCCTGAATGGAGGCTCTGTACTGTAAGAATGGATTGCGCCTGCTAATAGCACCGTAATCTGCCCCGTTTTAAGGTCCTATTCACAAAATATGTTTTGTTCAAGATACGACGGCGCGAACACCCCCATAAAGTTTTGCAGCTGAGTGCAATTTGCCCTTTTTTTGCCCATTTTGCATCTGTTTGAGTGAGCAGAGCGATCTCCAGTGTTTCAGGTTTTTCTCCACATTGCAGCACACAGATCGGTCCATAATGAAAACTGCAGAGAGCATAAAATTGCATGTCTTTAATTAACAGAGCTCTCCACAATCACAAGACAATTTTCATGTGTTTTGCTTTTTTCTAGTATTTCGCATCTATAACATAATCTGCTGATATGTCCCTCAGAATAGACTACAGCTATTAATTAATGTGACTCAGGCAGGTCTGAAACGTGTTAATGTCTGAATCTTACAATAATGTTGTTCAGGTGTCAATGAATGTATCCAGGATTTTGCAGAAACATCAGTACCGATGTTCTGTTCGTTGCCCACAGCTGGCTGCAGCATCACACAGCAGCTGAAACGAATTGACGCTCTGTGTTCTGCTACACATCTATACAGATCAGCTGTTATGCACAGATTCAGGTTTATACGGTGGAATTGTCTGTAATAAAACAGCCCCTACGGATGAATCCTGAGCTCCATCAGAGCTCTCAGACATTTTTATTTAAGTAGCTAAAAGTCAGAGATAAGCCTAAAACCTCAAACCTACTTGATCCCCCCCCCCCCCCGATGTCTGACTGAAGATTTTGCCCTCGATATCATTCAATATCAATATCATTATCATTCAAGCCACACAAGCTCGAAGATTTAAAGAGAGAGAGACAGAGCGTGAGATATTTTAATGTGCAGCATGAAGAGGAGGGATGAAAAAAGTAGAAACCTGTTCAAGTTGTTGACGTTGATATTATAAGGAATGATGACTTTATTTAGTTAACTACCCAACTGGATGTACTTAAAGTCTTCATGCAGCCTCAACTTCCTCCCTTTGGTTAGAGATTAGGGTTATGGTTCGAGATTAGGGTTAGAGATTAGGGTTAGGGTTAGGGTTAGGGTTAGAGATTAGGGTTAGGGTTAGGGTTAGGGTTAGAGATTAGGGTTAGGGTTAGGGTTAGGGTTAGAGATTAGGGTTAGAGATTAGGGTTAGGGTTAGGGTTAGGGTTAGGGTTAGAGATTAGGGTTAGGGTTAGGGTTAGGGTTAGCTTTGATGACTTTATTTAGTTAACTACCCGACTGGATGTACCTAAAGTCTTTCATGCAGCCTCAACTTCTTCCCTTTGGTTAGAGATTGGTTTCTGCTGGTTGAAACCTCATCTTGTTTGAAAATCTGCAGTATTTTTGCTCTCTAAGTTTTAGCTCATCATTTCCTAAACAGCCCTGAATTATATGCAGGACGTGTTGTGCTCAAAGTTACATAAAGGCCTGTTGCACTGTTTTAAGCTGCTTCCTAATGTACTGTAATATTAATTAATAAATGGCCCATTCTGTCTGGCATCCACACACACACACACACACACTTGTCACTAGAAGGTCAAGGCCATGTACCAAAAGTCCTCATTGCAACGGCATTAAAATCACTCTGTTGCTATGACGATAATCAGAAGCTCAGAGGATTACCTTGACGAGCGAAAGCACTCAAATCATCCAACACACGCTGAAACATTCACACACACACACACACACACACACCTATGAACAGTACATTTACTTGGAAGTAAAACTAAATATATGAAATAAAATGAAATCTAAAAGTTGTTTCTTGATATTTTTTTAATGTTTTTCATTCTTGTATTCCCATTTGATTCTACTGTATTCTATTCCTGTCGAATGATAATAATGGAGGATTTGAATCATCAGATGAATATTTAAGAGAATATAATTTTTCAGAGATCAAGATCTGTTTTTCCAGAGAAACATTTACAGTCATAAACAGAGAAAGAATTTAGTCTGAGGGCAGTTTGTGGATTATTATTTTAGAGCTGATTAACCGATTAGTCAATCAGGAGAAAATGAATCACAACCTATTCCGATAATCGTTTTGAGAAAAAAAAAAGCCAAACTTCTTTGGTTCCAGCTTCTTCTTCTGGCTTCTTCAGTGTTCTGTGACAATAAACTAAATATCTTTGGGTTGTTGGCCGATTATTAGAGAAACTAATTAGCCAAGATTAGTGCGTACATGAGGCATATATGAGTTTATTGATATGAGGTAGTTTGGAAGCTTTAGCAGTAGAGTTTTATAGATCGTGATCCTGTCAATAATGAAATAATCTATCAAACTTTGTGATACAGAGAGCAGTGATGAGTATGAAATCTGTCAGTGATGAAGTGTAACGCACTGTGATTAGCAGGGTTTACTTGTTGAAGTGATAATAAGGGAAGCGTAACAGCAGAGAATATCTCAGCAGTAGGGCTGTAGTCTCCCGGTCGACTGGTCGGTTAGTTGGTTGATATGCTCTCGTCCAACTAAACCAAAAAAATATTTTTAATGCCAAAATTAACACCAAATATCCATTCATTCGGAAATCAATAGCGTTTGGGAGTTGAGTTCGGTACGTGAGTCAACTGCTGTTGCCTGAGACACTATCGGTAGTGTAACTGTTCAGGAATAGGACAGTGCTTAACATTAGTATGTTTGCGTAGCGAGTGGGAAAGAGCGAGCTGCTAGAAAGTGACGGTGGATACGAGCGGGGCAGAGGAAAAGGTTAGTAGTAAGTTGTCAGTCTGGCAGTAAATGTACAGTACAGACTACAGTGTGTCAGTTAATAAATGCTAAAAAGTCTGTTGTTTCCCCAAGTGCTGGAAAAGTGAAGGGGGTTAGCTCCAAAGTTAGCAACAATGGGTTAGCATAACCTGAAGACGCTAAACAGAGAAATAGAGAATGGAAAAATGTTCGACTAATCGATTAATTGAAGATTATTTATGATTTTGGTCGACCAAAATTTTCTTTGGTTGATTACAGCCCAACTTAGCAGCCATAAAAGTTGACTGAATAACAGTTTTAGGTAAGACAATAAACCTAGTTAGATGTTGACTAACTAGGCTGACTATGAATCTTGAATGATGAGTCTGCTGTCCAAAAATTCCGAAGAATTTGTATGAATTTCTATATATAATGGTAGCCAGAGACATGTGGATGTAGAGAACAGTTGCATTTAAAACAAGTCTATGACTAAGAAGTGATATCTGGAAGGATCAAGGAAGTCCAAAAATTGACACTTGACACACTGACAAGCAAAATACTGATGAACTATGTTGAAAGAGAACTAAACATGAACTTTGTGACGATGCAAGATGGTTATTTTGGAGGGGTTTTTTTTTTTTTAATGCTGTTTGTCAGCTGACTGAAAGCTGACTAAACATAGTAATGATGGTTTATTCATCTGCAGTGAGTTTCAGGTCTTTACAGTTTGATTTTCACACAAAGTGAGAACAATTACAGCTGCAGTTAATTTTCAGTTAACCGTTGGTTTATAAAATTTGAAAAAACTGGAACTAACACGTTTTATTATTTAAGTGGTTGGTTGTTTATTCATTAATTGATGAATCGACTACTTCGGCACTGAAACGAACGGCTGCCTGGAAGCAATAAATGCAAATTCTTGAAAAGTCGCTGAAAACAGAACCACTAACAGAGAGAGCAACAGACAGAAACAAACAAACAGGATATTGAGACATTATTAGCAAACTGTTGCTACATTTCCTAGTTTGCAACTGTGGTTTTAAGCAATAACACACACACACACAAACACACACACACACACACACACACACACACACAAACACACACTGAGCTAATCATTGAGTTCCTGGATAAAAACAAGAGGCTTTTAAGATTACAAGCTAATCCCCATTAAATCCAGAAACAAACACAAACTAAACTGACAACTCAAACAATTCTGTCATATTTTCAGTCTGTGTGTTTGTGTGTGTGTGTGTGTGTGTGTGTGTGTGTGTGTGTGTGTGTGTGTGTATGTGTGTGTGTGTGCACTCCCCTACCTGTCCAGCAGAGGAGCTGTTGTCTCTTGATGGACAGAAACACTTCATCATCTGTCTCTGCATCCCCCAGAAAAAAAAGAAACGACAACAACAACCCCTTCTTCTTCCTATCTGTTTCTGCTCTTCTTCTTTGTTTACTTCCTGCTCGTTTGTACTTCCTGTTTTCTTACATCAGCCGGAGACTTTAATTACCAGCTGATGTCCACTTCTTCACCCCGAAAACAAAAACTTAAACGTGTCTCACTCTCTGCTGCACGCTCACCTACCAGAGTAAAAATAGTAAAAAGTTACAATATAAAGTGTTTATTTAATACTATCAAGAACATTTATTGAGCTACTAAAGTGTCAAAGAGCTTTAAATAGTATCAAGTTATCTGTATAATTTAAATCTTTCCTACAAAGTGCAGCTGTGCTTTTAAATACAAGAAATTCCAACTGAGAAATTATTCTTTGACGTCTTTATTCTTGTATACAAATAACATTTTATCCACCTGTCTCTCTAAAAGTCCTGATATTTTTCAGGGTTTTATCCTGTCTGTCGTCAGGATGCTGTGACCTCTGACCTCTGGCCTGTGATCTCCTTCTGCTGGTTGCTTTCTATGTAAAAAAAAAAAACCAAAAAACTAAATTCTTGAAAACAAAGACAATTAATAGGACTTTGTATTTTGATATTATTGCCAATATGATACTGTAGTTTTGGTGCCAATATAGAAGAAAACAGATTATATCTAATATATTTTAATCAAAACACAAGCTGCACTACAAGAACTTTGACCATAAAACAATCTTAAACTGTCTGACTGAAGAATAATTTAATTAAACTATGAATCTGACCTGATATTCTTTGGCAGTTTTTGATATTTTACAAGCAAATTTTCAGTCGATACCAAAAAGTACTGAAGTTTCTACTGAAATTTGAGTTTTCTGAGCAAAGTTACTCGTTGCAATCTGAGTAACTACAATAACTCCGACACTTTCCCACTTGTACCTGAATGCATCATTGAAATTAAAGCTTACTGTACTATTGAATTCAGCATCATAGAGACAAATAACTGACTGACTGTGAAGCAGCAGCAGCAGCAGCTAAGAGACTATTTCTCTTCTCTTCCTGCCACATGATGCATTTACAGACATTAAAATAAAAAAAAAAAAACAGAGAAAATTAAATAGAGATGAAGAGGAAGAAGAGCAGAGAGCGTCCATTAACCCAGAAACAGGAGGAAATCCGTCAGTCAGTCGTGAAAAATCGACTTAAAATCCCTCTTCGGTTTCCTCGTCTGCTGTTTCTGTGTGATTTTATGTCTCTTTATCTCAGCTGAAAAGACGAACACACACATCGGGCAGAGTGTCTCTCCGGTCTCTCTATCACCTCCTCCTCTTCCCCCCCTCCTCTTCCTCCTCCTCCTCCTCCTCCTCTTTCGTGATGGCTGACGAGATTAAAAAAAACCCATCGGCATCATGGGTAATATGCAGATTAGCGGAGCGCCTGGTGGGCCGGTCGGCGTTGAGTTTGGCAGAACGGAAAAAGAGAAAAAAGCCCGAAAAAACGGAAACATCTATTCATCTAAAAATCTCACTTTCCTCACTGTGGCCGTCCTCGTTTCACCCTCCCAACCGCCTCCCTCTCTCTCTCTCTCTCTGTGTGTGTGTGTGTGTGTGTGTGTTGAAAAGCTACCACCAGTGGTGTTACACATGTACACATCCTCTGCCCTAATCCTCTTAAACACACACACACACGCACTCTGACACATCTAAACACACATACAAAACTATACAGAAACACACACACACACATACATACACACTTACTGTAGTGTGTGTCATCGGCTCCTCCGCATTGTAAACGTTGACTTTGATCCTGCTGTTATGGTCGAGAGGGTAGTCGCCACGGAAACACACAGATGTTCGAAACACAGAGTCATCCGGTCCCTGAAACACACGCACACACTTTCAAATACAGCCTGATAAGTGTGTTATAAAGTGTGTGTTTGTGTGTGTGTGTGTGTGTGTGTGCGCGAGTACCTCCGCTATCTCGGTGCAGCAGTGTTTCCTGAGTGTGTGGGTGTGCATGTCGATCACACACACTTGAACCTGAACTCTGGCTGCCACGGCAACAACACCTCGACACTCTGAGAGAAAGGGAAAGAAAGGAATGTGATGAAACAGCAGTGTGTTTGTGTGTGTTTGTGTGTGTTTGTGTGTGTTTGTGTGTGTTTGTGTGTGTTTATGTGTGTGTGTGTGTTACATACCGACAGTCAGGTGCAGTGGAGAGACTTTAGCAGCAGGTGCGGCTCCACCTTGTGGCCACAAAACAACATTACATCACTCAGTGGACATCAAAACCACAAACTCAGCTATATTAAAGGACACATATTCAGCACATTTCCAGCTCTATATTAATATTCTGGGGCTCTACTGGAATATCGTTGCATGATTTCCAGTTAAAAACTCCTTATTTATCTTCTACTGGTCCTTCATGCAGCCCCTCAGTTCAGCCTCTGTCTGAAACAGGCCGTTTTAGCTCCTGTCTCTTTAAGGCCCCGCCTCCTGATGAGCCCACTCTGTTCTGATTGGTCAGCTTCAGGAAGCTTACTCCAGCTCAGGAGGCTACGTAAGCAAACTATAGTAGCAGGATTTCACTTCTTTTTCTCGTTCTTCACTCAAAATATAAACTCAAATACATCTGTACATTTTGGAGCTGGATCTGAAATATTAGAGTGGAAAACAGAACAACTTTAGCAAGAATGACTACAATACGGACAGCCATTTGTGGGCATGTGTGACCAATTTAACGTCATCACAAGGAGGAAGTGAAGGTAATTTTGCTAACAAAGCGTTCAGAGCAGGTTGAAGCCCTGGATTTTGACTTGCAGGGAGCATTTCTATGAATGTTCACCTCAAGATTTGGAACTTTGACCCTGTTTAACATCCGATATCGTAACAGTGTAAAAACCACAAAACGCAGCATATGTCCCCTTTAAACCCAAGACATTTAAGACATTTAATAAATAAATACGTGTAAGATTAACTTGAACCACAGGTCACATATGATCATCACTTTTAGTAATATGCAAAATGTTCATTTTCTTGAGTGTAAACCTGCCAATCAGGTGACGATGTTGTCCTGTCATACATTACAGCTTTACTTTTTAATATCATGTCATTAAAACTGGAGTCTTACTGTTTTCACATTACAATGATGTAAAATAATATCTGTTATCTTTCAATAATAGTGGTTTGAATTCAAAACTGTCATGACCGCTAATCCAGGCTGCTGATTCTGGACTTAACCCAGGCGTTTGCCATCATTTGCCTCATCTGTTGAGCTCATATATAAACTATAAATATATAAACTGTATATCTTGTTGTTTCACGTCCTGGTTGGTGAGTCTCAGAGACGCCGACATCAAGAAACCTCAGCTCTGCTCAGGGCTGCTTTCTCTGGAAGTAGCTTTTCTTGTTTTGTGTGTTTACTTCAACAAAGATCGATGTAAAGTTTTGAAATCTGAAATTAAGCGTGTGGTGTTTTTTTCTCTACATTTAACCCTTTCATTTATAGTGGTCACTACAGTGGACAACTGTTCAAAAGCCATTTTCTTATATATGCATGGTGTTTTAATGGTATAGTTGCACATCAGCCAACACAGTGGACTCTAGTGTGTCATCCCATACGCTGCCATCCATTGGCCAGCCTTTGTAAGTGCAACACAAATTTCTCACAACCAAGATGGCCGCCTGCCGGCCGGAAATACTCAACCGCTCAGGGATATCTTGCCAATCCTTCTATAGTAATAGACCCTCACAGGTAAATAAAATTTTGTAACATCAAGTCACAACTAAGGAGTAATACAACTGTTAAAATTTCCAAGTATTGATTTTATGTTGGAAGAAAATGACAATTAATCATCTGTCCACTAAGTTGGACAAACTCCTTGAAAAATGCGTGTTTAAAAAAAATGTATTTTTTTTCATGCCTAAAGAGGAATAGAAACATCCTGACTGAGGTTATCATAATTCATGCATGAAAGGGTTAAGGTACTTTTCAGTAACTTTACAAAACCACAAGATGACAGAGTTTCCATCAGGTAATTTATCAGACTTCACACGGCTCCCTCCCTGTGATTGAGTCACAAACAGCTTTATACTACTTTTGTTTCCAGATTGCAGCAGTTCTCCCCAACATCTGGAAACACCCCATGTGGAAATTCAGTGGATTTCCCCCTTTTACCTTTCTTTTTTTACAGTTTCCAAGATCAGGGATGAACATTTATGCTGAAAAAGTCATATATTTAACGAGTGTTGCTGTTGTTAACGCTGTCATCTGCTAACTTATTAACTCTTATCTACAGCTGACAAAGACTTTTCACTTTGTCCTTCTGAGTTTTTACAGGTTGGGAAAGTTAGAGGCAAAATGGCTCAATCGACTCAAGTTTGCTGAGGGATTTAAACCCGCCATCACTCCCAAATTCAGGTATTAAAGTAAAATAATAACACTGGATGACAACTAAACCTAAATTCTTAATGAAAGAAGAAAACTAATGATCTGCTGGTGAACTCTTTGGTTATATATGTGGATATAACAGCAATTAACATGGTAAAAAATGCAGTTTGGGGCTTTAATAATACTTTAAATATGTTTTAAATGATAAACACTCACCTGCTCTTCCATCGTCTTCCAGCCTTTCTGTCTCCTCCGGCGCGTCGTGCAGTCGTGCGTGTTTGTTTATGAGTGCGTAGAGCTGCGTGATGCGTCGCCTCAGTGTGTCAGTGTTGGCGTCCCTCAGTGCCGCCAGCCAGGACTCACAATCTGAACAGCTGCTAAACTGCAGCAGCACAGGAGGGTCGCCGCTCTCAAAGCCTGAATACACACATTTTACTGCTTTTACTTAACTGTGAGCATAAATAACCGTAGAAAAGAAAAATAATCTGCAACTATTTTGATAACTGATTCACTTTTAAGTCATTATTTAAGGTAAAAATGAAAAAAATTCCCCTGTTCCAGCTTGTCATTTGTGAGGATTTGTTGTTTTTCTTACATCTTATGTGATTAAAAATCTTTATTTTTGGATTTTGGACTGTTGGTTGAACTAAACAGGCGTCGCCACCATCATCACTGTTGTCTTTATCTGATCTTTTTATTTTGTTTATCAAGCTTATTTATCGATCGTATTTATGGATTCTTATTCAACATACAGCTCGCTGGTGTATTTGATTCCTTTTGTGTGTTGAATATTGTATTATTTACTTGTTTGTTTGTATGTTATTGTGTTGTGTGTACAAGATGCACCAAACAAATTACCCCTAGCTGTTGATCGTATTGTATTGTATCACACTTTAGGAAACTCTGACAGATAATTTTCACTGTTTTCTGGACATTATAAACCAAATAATTAATACAGAAAACAATCGGTAGACTAACTGATAATTAAAAGTGTGTGTGTGTGTGTGTGTGTGTGTGTGTGTGTGTGTGTGTGTGTGTGTGTGTGTGTTACGTACTGACAGCCAGTCGTCTGTCATCCTCTGGAAGCTTCAAAACCTCGCATCTCTCCAACAGCAACACCTCTTCTAGCTCACCATCCTGCACACACACATTTAGGGTTAATATTTCTCTCATGTTCAGATTAAAGTAGAAGAAACTCGTTCCCGTCTCTCCGTCTCTCACCTGTTTCTTCATGATGAACAGCAGGTTTCCCCTCAGCCGACAAAACCTGTCAGTGAGAGCTGAGAAGATAAAAGCATTGGCTCAGAAAAACATATTTAATGCCCTGTTAAACTCTGTTTAACATGTTTTTTAAACATACAGGAAGTAATTCTACTGTTGGACACACAGACGTTCCGGGAAGTAAAGTCAGAGTGAGTCAGGCAATGGAAATAGATAAAGACGGCTGCCGAGGAGTCGCTGAGCAAGGCAGCTGAGAGAGAGAGAGGGAGGAGGGAAAGAGAAGAGAGGGAGACAGAACATGAGAGAACAGAAAGGAACCGAACAGAAGACGAGAAAAAAGAAACAGAACGGAGGAGAAAAGAATCAGACCTCTCTTCTCCTGTCGTCCAACTTGCAGCGTTCCTTCTTTCTGGAAGTTTCCAGATGTTTCTCTGGATAGAAACAGCAGCTGCTTGCGGTTCGCCCTCAACTTCATCCTCCTCCTCCTCCTCCTCCTCACAACACATCAACTGTTTTCTGTCACCATCATCATCATCTTCATCAGGGTGTGATGTTCATCACTGTCTAAATAAATACAAATACAAAGAGAACCATGAATATGTAAATGACTATATATATATATATATATATACATATATATATATATATATTTTGGCGTCTATCATTGCATCTTCTCTGTGTATAACATAATTATGAGCATATTGTGTTGCTGTTTTAACTATATAATATTGGTGATGATTACAATAGCTGAGAAGTGAACATAGACAACAAATATACAGTAGAAGAAGTATTCAGATCTGTTACTTACCAATACAACAATGTAAAAATACTCCATTACAAGTAAAAGAATGAACAATCCTACTTAAAAGCACATAAGTATTATGAGCTTGATGTAGTTAAAGTATTGCAGTAAAAGTACATAAGTATTATGAGCTTGATGTAGTTAAAGTATTGCAGTAAAAGTACATAAGTATTATGAGCTTGATGTAGTTAAAGTATTGCAGTAAAAGTACATAAGTATTATGAGCTTGATGTAGTTAAAGTATTGCAGTAAAAGTACATAAGTATTATGAGCTTGATGTAGTTAAAGTATTGCAGTAAAAGTACATAAGTATTATGAGCTTGATGTAGTTAAAGTATTGCAGTAAAAGTACATAAGTATTATGAGCTTGATGTAGTTCAAGTATTGCAGTAAAAGTACATAAGTATTATGAGCTTGATGTAGTTCAAGTATTGCAGTAAAAGTACATAAGTATTATGAGCTTGATGTAGTTAAAGTATTGCAGTAAAAGTAGTGGTTTGGTCCCTCTGACTGATATATTATTATATATGACATCATTAGATTATTAATAGTGAAGCATCAGTGTTAGAGCAGCATGTTACTGTTGTAGCTGCTGGAGGTGGAGCTAGTTTACACTACTTTATATACAGTTAGCTAGTTTAGTCCAGTGGTTCCCAACCAAGGGGTCGGGCCCCTCCAAAGGGTCAGCAGATAAATCTGAGGGGTCGTGAGATGATTAATGGGAGAGGAAAGAAGAAAAAACAAAGTTCTGAAATACAGCTTTTAGACTTTTTCTCTAATCTTTGATTTTTGCTGAAATATTGGACCATTTGAACATTTATTGAAATGAAAGCATGTGAGAAGTTTGGAGGGAAAAATCACTATTTGGTGGAGCTGTTAACAACTCATAGACATGTGAAATGTGACCCTGACTTTCATCTGTAACAATATGTTGTATTTTAAAAGCTTGTTATATTATCCATTGTGTCAAATCTTCATCTGAAAAGTAACTAAAGCTGTCAAATAAATGTAGTGGAGTAGAAAGTATAATATTTCCCTCTGAAATGTAGTGGAGTGGAAGTATAAAGTAGCATCACATGGAAATACTCAAGTAAAGTACAAGTACCTCAAGATTACTTACTTTAATTTACAGTAGTGAGTAAATACGCTTGTACATTAGTTACATTAAGTGAACAATTAGTCACCTAAGTTACAGTAACTTAGATGCATTAACGTTAGTTCGTTGACTCGAGCGAAAAACCTTCCAAAAATAACATTGAATTTGACTTTAGTTGCTTCATATGAAATAAAGTGAATAAAATCTAACATTTTAACACGAATAACAGCATGTCAAAGTCTCTTACCGGGAGAAAAAGCAGGTTTCTAACATCATGACCAACATTTCCGACCGCAGTTTGTTTTGAGTGGAAACACTAGTGGGGCTGCGGTAAACCTTTGGAACGAGAACAAGTATCGCGAGAGTTGGTTGTCCTAACGGTTGCGTTGCCCATCTAGAGCCACAAGATGTCGCGAGAATGACAACTTCAAAGAAAACAAACCAGTTAGTTCAATATTTAACTAAACAATACTGATTTTTGAAGGAACGGATATAAATAACAATACATTTATAAGATACGGTATCATTAATAAATAACTTTAACCAGACCAGAAATATTAATTAATATGATTACCACCATCTTTACTATTAATTACCCATTTACAGAAACAGACAGACCCTCTATAGATACACCAATTAGTTCATTGACAAAGGATATAGACGACCACCCCTTTTTATTAGTTTACTTTTCACTTTATTCTATTTTTTTTATCATTATTTAACCTTTTTAAATTCATTATTGTTTTCTTTTTCTCTACTGTTATGTCTTAAAATCTCTCTGTGCATTATATATTTATGTTGTATGACATGTATTGTTTATTCTAAATGTATGATTTTAAAATTTATATTTTGTATGTAGAAAGTTGTGTTTTTTCCAAGTTCCAATTGTTAAAAGCACAATAAAAATGGTGTTAAAAAATAAGAAACTACCTCTAATTCTGGGACACTAATATTGAAACATTACAGCATTTATTTGTTTTCATGTGTTTGCACTAGAGAATGTTTTGGGAATCATTTGAAAATTGGACACCTGAAAAAGTCACCTGTATGAAACTTATAATGGAGGAAAGAAAACTGTTAAACTATTTTTGGTAAACAATGTATTTTCATAAAGGTGGAGGTATCAATATGACTTTTTCTTCAAACATGGGCAAAAAAAAAAAAGAAAAGAAAAAGAACAAAATTCAGCAATCACAACAGAGGGGAAGGAGTACATGGAATAATAAGGAAAAAGCCTTTATTAATTACATGGCACTTGACACATCACAACAATTTCATCATCTTCTTCTTTATTCAAAGAGCATTATGCTGAATCAAAGCCCAACGTTTCAGCTAACACCTTCATCAAGGAGCCAAACAGGAATAAAGGGATTGAAGAGGAGCTGTAGACCACACATTTTAAACACAGAAAGACAATGACATCAGCTTCCGATTCACAGCTTCCACTTCGGAGTTTAGGGGAAAGTTAAGAGAAACATAAATAATGATATCTATCAGTTGATTCTCTTTTTTCATCTCTTATAAGTGGTGGTTTTACATAGACCTTCTGGCTTTTGTACATTCAGAACTCCATATATTAATGTGAAATGTCTGTAGATATATTGGGGAGTTGCTTGTAATTACTGTTAAATAATGTTTATATAAAGTTAACCTCATACATTAATGGGGAAATGTATATAGATATATTTGATAGTTGCTTTTAAATACTATCAAACAACGTTTATATAAAGTAAACCCCATACATTTATGTAGACATCGTAGCAAAATCCTTAACACTGTTTAAACCTACTTTCAGATATGTGAAACTTTTATTTTGCTTATGAAAACAAAAAAAAGGGCAATGTCACTGATATTTCTCCATCCAGACCACATCAGACCAAGTGTAGATCAAAAAACACTATATTTAGACCTTTCAAATCTGGACTAGATTACCAAGGAGACTCCACTTTAGATTAGGGGGAAGCAAAAGCACTTGTAAATGACTTATAAATGATTTAGTCATGCAGTTACACATCATTTCTAACAGATGAGGAACACTGATGGAAGTAGTTGGGGATGGTATAGAGCTGATACACATGGAGTCTCCAGCTTGACTTACAATGTATTTGTGATATGTTAACATAATGTTAATCAATCATTTACAAAGGTATATTAATGTTTTGTTCATTATTAACTAATGTCTTATAAATTACTTACTACTGGTCATTAGTATAAAGCGTTACCCTGTTATTTATTTGGTTTCTTTAGTTGCAGAAACAAGCAGTATTTGACCACTAGATGAAGATAGAAGACAGTAATCATAGATATATCTATATATCCATGATAGTAATATGAGTGTCTGTTGTGTTTTGACACATAGCAGAAAAGCCTGGCTGCTTTGACTGTTACAGTATAAATATTTGGTTTCCCATCATTCCTCCAGGAGGCTTCCTGCAGCATCTGAGCTCTGTTTGTGGATTTTAAAGTTCAAGTTTTCAGTTTAAACTCATTTGACATTTCAAAAGACTGGCAATTACAGGTGGCATGAAATATCATATTTTCAGGAGAATAGTATAAAACTGACTAAACATAAAAGCATAAAGACAAAAAATATATATATTTCATTGTTTTCATTATCACACTGGGTGAAACTGACAAACTGAAAAATAATCAGTCCTTTGGTTGACAATCATATTTCAGCGTCTCATAAAACAGTTTTTAATTCAGTCAAACAAATGAGACAAAAACAATAGCTAACTTAAAGATCCCCTCCAAACTTGTTTTAAGACATAGGAAAAGAATAATAATTTGTGTCTGATAAGGTTTTGCCACAAAGCTGGTTAGAAATGATTAAAATGACATATACTCCATTTACTTAATTGAAAAATCCAGAATCTATGAATATTATACATATAAATTTATCAGGTTCAATTCATCACTTGCTGTATTTATGTTTTATTTTCCATTTCACACACACACACACACTCAAGATTTTTACTTTTAGACACAGTTTAAGCCCATTTTAATGTCAAAAGTTGCCAAGATGACTCATCTCAAATATAAACACTTACATAACTCCTGACAGCTTTTTGAAGACCAATATTCAAGTCAGTCAATCAATGAATTAATACACACCAAAGGAATCAAAAGTATGAAAGTATGAAAAGAAACAAAATGATGAAGGTATTTAAGAGAATATTTTGTGTTCATTTGTTTTAAAAATTGGTCAAAGTTTGATAAACATGTGCAGCAGACGTCCTGTCTTCTGCTTTTTCACCACTAGGTCTTGCTGTTTATCCACACAGAGACAAAACAGTGAGCTGATCAATTCAGTTATTTAGCTTGGTTAACAGCAGCTATTTCCTAACAATCCATAGACCAAACGAATTATTGATCAGATTTGAGTGACAGATTAATCCATAGTGAAAATCATTGTTAGTTGCAGCCCTATCTTGGTCTTAAAAAGGTAAAATGAGTTTCCTGAAGCAGCACACAGCTTTCTCAAGGCAGTTTAACTAAAGCCAAAAACAAACAGAATAACAATCTAAATAGGATAAATAGATATATAATTAGGCATGGTGGCACAAAAAAATAGAAAATCTAACCTCTTTGTATCAATAAAGTATTTTACAAAGAACACTCTTTTTAAAATCACACTTACTTCCATGTAGTAACATTTCACACCAGTTAATTGAATATGAATATACTGAAATTATAATTAAAGTTGTTTTTGATGAAACAATCCAACAAACTTCAGCGGATGTGTTGTATTTTAAACTTTCCCCTCTGTTTTTCTGTTAAAATAATAATAATAATAATAATAATAATAATAATAATAATAATAATAATAATAATAATAATAATAATAATAATAATAATAGTACATTTAATTTGTATCTCACTTTTCATTCATGGTAAATCTATAGGTTCTCTATCTATAGCTTTGGACTTATCATGTTGTTTTTAAATTCTTTGCAACATAATAAACCTGTTTCATAGTAAAAGTTGATCCCTGCAGTGACCAATGTTTCTGTTTTTGTCAAGAGTTTGAACCAGGACTGAACCGCTGAACTTTGACCCTTTTGAAAACCGCTCGTTACTGACATTTCTTCTGCTCTGTTTAACTGAATCGGAGTGTTGAAAATTGATTTTAAAATAATTCTTACTGTCAAAACTGACTTTTAGTTACTATAAAATGACAGTGTAATGATCCATCCATCCATCTTCCACTGCTTATCCAGGACCGAGTTGCAGTGCAGATTGAGTAAGGAAACCTGTCCTTCTCCCTGGCAACGCCCTCCAGCTCCTCCTGAGGGATCCCAAGGCGTTCCCAGGCCAGAAGAGATATTTAGTCTCTGCAGCATGTTCTGGGTCTACCCCGGGGAGTCCTATCAGTTGTATGTGCCTGGAACACCTCCAGAAGGAGGCATCCAGGAGGCAGGTGCCAAAACCACCTCAGCTGGTTTGTTTCAATGCGAAAGAGCAGTGGTTCTACTCTGATCTCCCCCGGGATGACCGAGCTCCTCACCTTATCTCTAAGGCTGAGCCCAGACACCCTCTGGAGGAAATTCATCTTGGTTACTTGTATCCGCGATCTCATTTTTTTAGTCATAGTTGGGACGTAGACCAACTGGTAAACTGAGAGCTTTGCCTTCTGGCTCAGCTCTCCCTCCACCACTGTGATCCGGGACAATGCCTGCATTACTGCTGATGCTGCACTGATCCACCTGTCAACCTCACACTCCATCTTACCCTCATTCGTGAACAATGCCCCGAGACACTTGAATCAGTCCACCTTTTTCCCATGGAGCACCATGGCCTCAGACTTGGAACCAGAACCACATGATTTTCAAAAAGTAGAGAAGCAATCCTGAGGTCCCTGAACCGGATACTCTCCTACCCCTGACTGCGCCTTGAGATTCTCTCCATGAAAATCACAACCAGAATTGGTGACAAGGGACAACCCTGGTGGAGCCCAACACCAACACTAAGAACGAGTCTGACTTACTGCTGAGAATGCGGACACAGCTCACACTGCTGTTATATAAGGACTGAATGGCTCGCAGCAACAGCCCTAGTACCTCATACTCCCACAGCACCGCCCACAAGGTGCCCTGAGGGACACGGTCGTACAACCTTCTCCAAGTCCACAAAGCACATGTGGACTAGATCTGCAGCCTCCCATGACCCCTCAAGCATCCTTGAAAGGGTGAAGAGCTGTTCCACGGCCAGGAGGGAATCCGTATTGTTCCTCCTGAATCCGAGGTTTGAACCTCCTCTCCAGCACCCTGGCATAAGTTTTTCCCAGGAGGCTGAGTAGTGTGATCCCCTGATAGTTGGAGCACACCTTCTGGTTCCCTTTTTTGAAAATGGGAACCACTACCTTGGTCTGCTAGTCCACAGGCACTGTCCCTGATGTCCATGTGACACTGAAGAGGCATGCCAGCCATGACAGCCCAACTATGTCCTGGATGAATCTCATCCAGACCCGGCTCCTTGCCACTGAGGAGCTTTCTGACTATCTCAGAGACCTCTGCCAGGGATATGAGTGAGGCTTCCCCTGAGTCGTCCAACTCTGCCTCCTCCACAGAGGGCTGAACCTACTGAGAATTATCAGCAGCTCTGCAGCTCCCCTCGGTTTTACGGTGCTTTATAGCTCATTTAATTTCAGCTCATCAAACTTTACTGTTTTGGTTCACTCTCAGTGCTCTCATAACGTCATTTTTGGCCGCAGCAGGCAGATGATTTCAGAGAAAAAGCCCTGAAAAGCCATTGCACACTATCTGCTCAGCACCAAATGGCAAACAGACACAGTTAGCTGTAGACTAGCTGGTGATAGTGGAGCATTTAGCAGCTATAGAGTCAGATATTTCTCTCAGGAGTTGGTAGAGAACAAAAACAGCTATGAAAGAGAGTGAATATTGGACTTACATTCATCTGAGTTGCATACGGGACCAAACCACTACTTTTACTTTAATACTTTCACTACATTTTTCTGCTAAGTATATTTATTTTTTAGGATTTTTCATACAGAACTTTAACTTGTAATGGAGTATTTTTACATTGCTGTATTGGTACTTAAGAAAAGGATCTAAATACTTCCTCCACCACTGAATTATATTTTGTATAAATAATCTGAAAAGTAACTAAAGCAGTCAGTCAGCCTAAATGTGGAGGGAAAAGTACAATATTTCCCTCTGAAATGGAGTTGAGTGGATGTATAAAATAGCACTATAATGGAAATACTCAACTAAAGTACAAATACCTCAAAATTGTAATTAATTAGGCCTACAATCAGTAGTGGAAGAAGTATTCAGATCCTTCACTTAAGTAAAAATATCAATACAGAAGTGTAAAAATACTCCATTACAAGTAAAAGCATCAGTGTTAGAGCAGCATGTTACTGTTGTAGCTGCTGGAGGTGGAGCTAGTTTCAACCACTTTATATACAGTTAGCTAGTTTAGTCCAGTGGTTTCCAACCAAGGGGTCGGGCCCCTCCAAAGGGTCAGCAGATAAATCTGAGGGGTCGTGAGATGATTAATGGGAGAGGAAAGAAGAAAAAACAGTTCTGATAAACAAATCTGTTCTTTTTGGCTTTTTCTCTAATCTTTGATTTTTGCTATAATATTGGATCATTTGAACATTTCTTGAAATGAAAGCATGTGAGAAGTTTAGAGGGAAAAATCACTATTTGGTGGAGCTGTTAACAACTCATAGACATGTGAAATGTGACCCCGACTACACACTGCTTTTTGTAAGACGTCAAAAGCCAAAAAGGTTGGAAACCACTGGTTTCATCTTTAACTTTAACTGTGTTTAACTGTCTTGTATTTTAAAAGCTTGTTATATTATCCATTGTGTCAAATCTTCATCTGAAAAGTAACTAAAGTTGTCAAATAAAGGTAGTGGAGTACAAAGTAGCATCACATGGAAATACTCAAGTAAAGTGCAAGTACCTCAAAATTGTACTTGATTACAGTACTTTTATGTGCTTAATTATTGTTTTGTTCCGTCAGTTGGTGACGTCACGCAGCCGGAGCGCGTGCGGCTCTGTATGTTGAGCTCGCGCCGCAGCCGCCGCCGGGGGGCCAGAGGGAGAAGAACAGGGAAGCACGGAGAAAAAAACTCTTCAACCGACAAAACAAACACAACGACAGCTATTGTTTTAAAAAAATATCAACACGGTTTAATCTGTTTTTTGCCTCCGAAGCTGCTGAACACGGAGCCGAAGTGTTTCACCAAAGCCTGGAAGTCGTTTATCGGCCTGAAGTTGACGGTGCTTCGGGTGAACTTGTTCCCGAGTTGTTGTGGTGGATGTTAGCGACGACAACACAGAAAGAGGAGGAGGAGGAATAATGTGGCTGCCGCTGCCTCTGCTCTGACCCAGCCAGCCTCATTTCCCCTCTCACACAGAAAGGAGAAGAGAAAGAAAGGAGAAAGTAAAGGAAATAAAGCAAGGAAGAAAGAGAGTAAGGAGAAATGGCCGAGGCACGGTCTGAGGAAGAGGAGGAAAACATGATGAGAGACACCCGGGAACAAGTGGTCCGACGACAGCCGAACAGCTCCGGAGGTAAATGAGGAAAAAATACGACAATATCTGGTTTATTTTGAACTGTCTCCATCTGATATCGATCCAAATAATCGATTCCTGTAGGCAGGGGCGGATTTTGTGGTTTGGGGGCCACAGGCAAACACCCTTTCTGTAACTGGGAAATGTCTCAAAACTTTTGTCTTTAGTAAAACTATTAATATCAAACAGTAAAAGTCCTGCAATATGATTTTACTTAAAGAGTGAAAGAGGTTTTATCAGCACAATGTACTAAAATATACAAATGTACAAAATCAGGTAAGTAGCATTACTATTATAGTAGTAGTACAATGTTTTCCTCTGAAGTAGGAGTATACAGTTGGATATTTTGGGGGCCCTATTGTAAGTTAGAATAGGAACATAATTCAGTATATTTCATATCTAAACATAATAAAGCTATAGCTATTTGGGGACCTTTTATCTGGGGGGGCCCCCACTCCTGCCTGTTGGAAAAATAAGTTGTCACAAGTCGACTGGCTCGCTTATACCGGAAACACAAACCCCAAATTGAAGCTAGAGATCGTCAGATATCAGCAAAAATAGTTCACACGTATCGTACAACACAGCTCAAAATACTTAAGTTAAATTTCTATATTTTTAAATGTAGTTTTGCAGTATTCCCGTGGTGAGTATAGTGAGGTTATAAGGGTCTAATGGTACTGGTAGCTCCTGCTGGATATGTAATACTCCTTCAGGGTCCTCCAGTTATGTGATATTAGTAGGATATCTGTAAAATCTAACATTAAACTGCCACTATTCTGGCTTTAAATATATATATACAGTACTGGCTGGGCTAAAACTACAAAGAAAAGCTTTTAGTTTACTGCTTTTAATGTGCAAAATATCAGCTTGTCACAAAAATACAAGGTAGTTTACTCCATTGTAGAGGCTAAAGTGATTGAAACATTGCCAGAAAATATCCAGGAACCATGAGTTTTGATTTAGAGTTACAGTTCCAAAAGTGATTAAATATTCAATCAGGTTTGGTGAATGACATCTAATTCATAATTGTCTTTGATACACACAAACACACACAGATAATATTCTTAAACAGTGTAGGCAACGATTACAGTACTGTACAGTATGAGTGTGTGTGTGTGTAACCTGTTTGAAGCCATAAATTCTTGTATGAACATGCAAACATGCCATCATTTGGGTCAAAGTTTACACACGCAGCCATAAATACAGACTCATAGAAACATTCCCAGTTGACTGTAATGGTGCAGGCCTGTGCCAAGACTTACAGCCATTAGTTTAATTAAAGTCTCCCTCTTTGTCCCCCTCCCCCCCCCCCCCCCACCCCCCCCCTCTCCCTCCCTCCCTCCCTCTCTCTCTCTCTCTCTCTCTCTCTCTCACTGTCTCTGTCTCAGTCAGAGGGAAACACAAGTTATCTTGACTGTTCAAGGCTGTTCCTTTAAACAAACGCTCTGTGTGTGTGTGTGTGTGTGTGTGTGTGTGTGTGAGAGAGCGAGAGTAAAACAAGTGCATTAGTCCATAAAAAGCCTTTCAGATGATACCGTCACTTCAACCCAACCCTTGTTCTGTGTATCATAAGGAAAGTTATGACACAGGTCTGAACAGCTTTGAAGTGTGACACAATGCAACCTTGCAGTAGAATTTCTATGACAACATAACAGGATTTAGATAAGCTTCAGCTTCAGCTTCAGCTAGTCCCTCAGTCCAGTTAAGACAAGCACACACTACAAACTTACAAAATCTCAGAGTTGCTTTGCTGCTCAGACATTTTTTTTGTGTCCCAGGCTGTTGTTGTATAAACGTGAAGCTGCACAAACTACCCAATGAATGTCACACATCTACTGTAGGGCTGCAACTAATGATTATTTTTATTATCCATTAGTCTGTTGATTATTTTCTTGATTAATTGATTGGTTGTTTGGTCCATAAAATGTCAGAAAACTGTGAAAAATGTCGATCACAGCTCAAGATGACGTCCTTAAATGTCTTTTTTTTTGTCCACAACAATTCAGTTTACTGTCATAGAAGACTTAAGAAACCAGAAAATATTCACATTTGAGAAGCTGGAATCAAATGATCAAAATAATTGGCGATTCATTTAACAGTCAGCAGCTAATCGATTAATTGTTGCAGCTCTAGTGTAGTGATTACAAGATAAATCCCACTCAGAGAAACAGTGGATTAAATTATCTGGACTTCGGGGGCGTGATGCGTTCTGTCCCAGACACACATAGTTAATGTGCAAAACAAAAGAGCAGGTGTAAAAATAGCAGAGAGGGGATTTACAAGAGCCACAAGGAAGGTTTTGGTGACGAGAAAGAACTTAAGTTTCAACAACATCAGACGTAGAGTGAGTGCAACGCATAATTATCTACAGAACGACATAGTTATCTATGAGTCTGACTGTAAAAGCAAACAGATGGTCTGGAGTTTGTCATTGATATTCAAATAATCGTAAAATGACTCCAGGCTTTAACTAAAAGCTCTTAATCATTTTTTACTGTTTTCATCTCAGTATTCTAGTGAGTCTAGGACTGCAGCTAATCAATATTTTTTATTATCGGTTAATCTGACGTTTATTGTTTAATTGTTTACTCTATAAAATCTTAAAAAATATTGAAAAAATGCCTTTTCCAGTTTCTCAAAGCCTGCTGTAATGTCTTCAGTTTTACTTGTTTTATCCGACCAACAGTCCAAACCCCAAAGACTCCAATTTACTGTCAAATATGTTGAAGAAAAGCAGTAAATCTTCATATTTGAGAAAGTAAAACCAGATAATTTTGGGCGTTTGTGCTTGAAAAATGATTGAAACAATGAGTAAATGATCAAACCAGTCCATCAACCCGTCAACAGTTGACTAATAGTCGCAGCTCTAAGTGAGACGACGTTCATATCGGCGCTCTCCGCCTTCCCGTGCAGTAACAGCACAGAGCTGAGCTATAAAAGACAACCAAACAGCAACTTCCTTTCATAAACAAATGGGGAAGTTCTTCTTGGATCTGACAGCAGTGTGACACAAAACAGATGCTCTCGATTCCCGAGGAGGAAATCAATGCTTTGTCACAGTACACAAGCTTAAAAGCATTAATTATAGTGGCTACATGATAAAAACAAGACGTGACCGCACACCGGTTTCCCTCAGGGTTGAACAATCACATGTTCAGACAAGTGAATTAAGAAAAAGCTTAAATCACACACATGAGAATTTGCACAGCCGCTTCTGGCGCCCTCATTACATCTGTACCCAATAAATAAACACGCTAGTTATTAAGAAAATATGTAAAAGAAAAATTCTCTTGAAAATACCAAAATAATATACAACTGATGAACTCCCTCCTCAAAAGAAGAAAAACCTGCCTGATGAGGGTATAAAATTAAGCAAAAATTTTTTAATGTAACAAAATTTTTGAAGCAAAAAAAGTGGATTTAGTTGGTTGTTCATTGGTTTCAGCTTTAAAGCTTCAATGATTAGTCGATTAATTGATCAGTTAGTTGCCAGATATAGCTTTATTTTAGCTTTGTTTTCTGCTCTTTGTGTTTTATATCACCGTAAACTGAATATCTTTGTGTTGTTGTCTGTTGGTCAGACAAAACAAAACATTTAATGACATCAAAAAAAAAATATTCAATATTCTCTGACATTTTATATATAAAACGACTAATCATTTAATCAATTTTTTTTTCAGATTACTCAATCTGTTGATTATTTTCTTGATTTATTGTTTAATTGTCAGGTAAAATATCAGAGAATGGTGAAAAATTTTGTTTTGTCTCGGCCAAAAATCTACAACCCAAAGATATTCAGTTTACTGTCAAATAAGACTAAAGAAAGAGGAAAATTTTGTCTTTTTTTTTCTTAAGAAAATGACTCAAATGATTAATTGATGATTAAAATAGTAATGGTGATTAATAATTAGTCAGTCGACTATTCATTGCAGTTTTATGGCCCAGACTCAGTGAAAGGGGATAATTGATGAGCCTCGTTTAAAGTGCATCAGTTGGCGCGCTGCAGGCATGAGATCTGAAATGCCAACACCGCAGAAGCAACACAGATTTGTCCTGTTGTTCTTTGTATTTACTGCTGCATTAGGAATGAATGAAAAGCAGAAATACAGAAGAGGACAATGAAACTAAGATGGTCTGTTTCCACAGTAAATCATCTGTTGAGCGTTTGATGGTTATTTATTTGTGCTTTAGGACGTAACTGCCATGAAACAACCACAAAATAACATTTTTATTCCTCTCGTCCACGGGGCTCTCTCTAGTTCGCTCATGCTATTTCTGCAGGAAAAACAGCTTTGATCGCCGGTTCTTCATTTGACGCTCCAAAATCGAACCAACTCGATGCATCAAGGCGGTTTGATTCGTTCCTTTTTGGTGCACGTTCGGCCATTTAAAACAATAGTTGTACTGTCAGACGCTTTCAGTGCGTTTTGACCTTTTACTGTCCAACAACAACAACAACAGAGAAATCCACCCGGCTGTGCTGTTAACTCTCACAACACAACCGGGAGAGAAGCTTAAACATGTTAAAAACACAGATCTGGGAGCTTTGTGTTGGTCAGAGTCTTAAGTCAAGCTGTTGTTGTGAAATAAAACTGAAGCATGTGACGGTGACGAGATGAGGTCACTGAGTTTTAACAAATGTGTTTTACATGAGTCAATAATTTTGATTTGAAAGAAAATTGCGAGAACATTTTTGCACCATGGAGGAAATTTAACTGGTAATCATCATATGAGGCATTTGGATACAAACCAGGCTGTTGACACATAGAACAACACATTAACACACACACACACACACACACACACTGGGAAGCAAACACAGTTTTATGTGTGTGTGTGTGTGTGTGTGTGTGCAGTATTTCAGCTCCGAGTCTCTCTGTGGATTTAAAGGAAATCTGTGATTAATTTTTCGTCCATCTGAAGTTTGTTGTCTTTAGCCTCTCCTTAGCTCTGGGAAATGCAGCTTAATCAAATTCAGAACCACACCTCAGTTTTTAGAGCTTTTTTTGGTTAGAAAGACATATAAAAGTGAACCAGATCGATCGAAGATATTAACATTCTCCCATTTTAAAAAGAAAAAAGATGTTGGATCCAGTCAAGTTTTCATCCACTAATAGATTAAGAGTGGAGGTAAAAACTAGAGTTATCTTGTAGCATGTTTTGATTTAATGACGTAATAAATTACCTCAACGAGACAAATGTGAAGTATGTTGTGAACGTTCTGCGCTGTCACTCAGAGACTAACGTTAGCGGAGCAGCAAACTCCAGCAGTAACAAATGAGATCAGCTGACCAACACACACTGCAGCATTAAACAACTTAAACCGACTCTGAGGCTATTACATGTCATGAGTTTTAGCCTATCAGCACATAGACTGTATAAAAATATGGACGTAGTTACCGTGACGTCACCAGTTGGTTTCTGAAGAGCGGTTTTGAAGCTCAAAGCGAGCCGCTCCGGCCGTCGCCATCTTGGCGGTACGTGACGCCGCCTGACTCCCAGCCAATCAGAAATGGGTAAAGAGGCGGGCCGAATGGCTGAAACAAACCACCTAGCGGCTGGCGGACCTGTCACTCAAAGCAGCCATGTCCTTCATTATGCAGAACTTTACGGCTTAATAAAATTTAAACGGGTGAGTTATAAAAAAATTCACCCGCCGTACAGTCGTCATGAAAGAGGAAATTAGCTACAGAGACCTAAAGCGTTTCTTGTGCCAGGCTGTAAACATGTTTATTTCTGTTGTAAAGTTGGGCATTTTAACATGAGGGTCTATGGAGATTGACTCGCTTTTGGAGCCTCAAGTGGCCATTCGAGGAACTGCAGTTTTTGGCACTTCCACATTGGCTTCATTTTACAGCCCCGGAAGTTTCCACTTGGTTTCACCTCAGAAATCCTGCGCCTGCTCAGCGTGTTGGACAGTGACGTCTTTCCCCCGGAGTTAAACGGTGCAGCAGAGAGGCTCCACTGCTGGAGACATGATGTTAATAATAATAATAATAATAATAATAATAATAATAATAATAAAAACAAAAACACAGCGGAGCAGTCTGCCTCCCCCTTTGTTATTCTCATACAGGTGGGAGGCTGTAAGATGCTTTCAAATTAATTAATGCTGTTAACTTTTTTAAAATAAAAAGGCTGCAGACCATTTATCTTCACAATTTACTGGAGCAAGAGACTGATAATAGAGCCCTCTTGTCTTTTCAGTCAATCAAGAATCGTTGTGGAATCGAATTGGACACCAAAGCAATCGAATTGTGAGATTCCCAGAGATTCCCACCCCTATAGTAGATTATATAAAGCAATGAAATGGCCACGAGACATGATTCCCACTACAAAGTGACCCAGTTTTTCTCCACCCACACTCCTCTCAGTGTGCCAAGTGATAAATGCCTCATGTGAGTGTCTCAGGCTTTCATCCCAAGTGGAGAAAGATTTCTCACCAGTGACCATACTGACAAAAGTGGGTCAGTTTGTCAGTTAGTGTGTCTGCTCTGTTGCACACTACCTCGAGAAAAGTTTTATATCAAAATGTTTAGAACAGCTTTAATTGATTTTTTTTTTTGTTTGGCCACTTGGGGGCAGCGGAAGACAAGCTATAACCACGACTCTGACATATTAAATTTTAAGTTGTAAACTTGTTAGCAAACTATTTCCACATCCAGAAGTATCAGAACAACATTATCATTCGTTTGGAGTCGTGTTTCTGTCCATCTGGTGAATGTAAGTCCAATATTAACTCTCTTTATACTCTTGTTTTGGTAAATCCTGGGAGAAATATCAGACTCTTTAGCTGCAAATTTCTCAACTATGTTCACCAGTTAGTCACTGAGGGGGAACTGCAGAGTCAGGTCTTCGTTGTGGGTTTGTCGCGAGGAACAACACCTTTTGACATACAAGTAACTGATCTGAAAGGGAAACGCAGCTGTCGTCTAAGGTTCTGTCGCTCAATACTGGACCAATTTCAGAAACTGTTGTCCCCATTAGTCACTTAGACACACGATGTTTCCTTTTAAGGATCAGGGCAGATCCAGACGTATTTTAAATGTTTGGTATCAGCTAAAATAAAGCAAATGCAGATACTGTATTCTACTGTGTTTTGTCCACTTCAGCACTGGTCTCCTTTACAACAGTCGAAGCATTTAGCTCAAATATAAACTCTTACTTTCTCTTCCTTATTGGCAAAGAGCAGCAAAACATTCAGCTCCGAGTTTCTCATTTTTAACCGGCGCTGACAGTCGCTTTTGCTGGTTAAGATAACAAACGTTGATGACTGCAGTTCATGTCAGTTTTCACTAATAAATGTTTAATTCCCTGAATAACTTGATGTCCGGCCAGAATTAAACTTGGCTGTCGTTGGGTTTCGTTATCTGTGCTCAGCCAAAGATCCTTTGCGAGGTAAGATGCTTCACTCTGTAACGCAGCCGTACATTTACGAGTGGACTTTCTGTAGTTTCAACAGCTCTAACAGAGCGATACGTCTTCTCTTTAGCGGATCGCGTCATGTGAATTTTTCCAGTTGAACTTTCATATCATGATAAACTTAATAGTTTGGAACCGGGACCTTCGTTATTTGGAGTAAGTAGCTTGTGAAAAACGGCTACACCTGTTATTTTAATGTGACTATTAATTTTTTTAATGTGATACATATTAACATGTCAACATTGCATGTCTACTTTTATTAGAGGATTGCGATCGGGGTCAGAAACACTTAATTCCTAATAAAAATATTGAATATAGCAGCTTTAAGAAGGTTTTGTCTTCCGTCTTTACGATGTTGAAGTTTCCCTGAGCAACACATTGAATCCCCTCTAGCTCTAATCTTTGACCCATGACCTCTGACCCCCCCCCCCCCCCCCTCCCCATGCCAAAAAAGAAACCCAGCCGATGACGAGCGCTGAGGAAAATGTGCTGCGGTAGGCATCTGCGTGTATGAACGCAACTCCAGCACAAAGCTCAGCCAGGCTGCTGCAGGACAAACATCTGGAAGTGTTAAAACTCCTGATGACTCCAGCAGAATCCCACGGCAGCCAATCACCGCTTCACTTCCTGGAAGCTCTCTGCCAATCATGACGCTGGCCAGAGAAGACGGGCGGTCCGGTTAAGAGTTTTTGGGGACAGTGGAGAGTGGGGGGAAGAGAAGACAGAACAGAGAAAAAGAGAAGTTTAGAGTATTGGAGGAGCAGAAGAAGAAAGGCCAGTCTTTCATCTCTGCAGAATATTTTCCCAAACACGTCAACCTTTAGTTTCTCTGGACTTTAAGGGAAACTAAGCTGACCTGTTGATCAGTTTGGGCTGTGGCGAGAAGGAGAGGAGGTAGGAAATGGAAAATGCACACACATACAGAAAAACACAGTCCAGCTCTACTTCTGTGAGAGAAAGAAACTACTCTTTCTCCTTCCTTTTAACTTAAAAAGACGCTGACAGGAGGTTCAGGTGAGGAGATGTTAGAGACGTGTATTACACAGGTTCTTTGTTTTCTTTTTTTTTGGCTGTCATCTTTGTTGCTCAGGTCTTATTACTCTGTTTTTCTTCTGTGTTACACTTCCTGGAGATTTCCTGTCAATTAAACTAGTGTGTGCAGGAGACTGACATCCTCCTTTTAGGTTTTTCTTTTGATGTGGTTTCTGAAGGTGGTGCTCTTTTCTTTGTCTGATCAACCACAAATATTGGTTCTTCTTCTTGTGTTTATTCCAATCAAACTGGGAATTAGGGGTCGACCGATTATCAAATCCGATACTTAGCATTTTTACGATTATTGGAACCTTTTTTTTTTATATATCCGATTGCCAATATGTGCTACTTTTGTTCTTGATACAGTCGCCTCTCTCTGTCCTTAGTCACCACTCTGTGGTCTCGAGCAATGTCCCGCCCACAGCACACATCTGATTGGTTACATGTCATGAGTAATAGCCTATCAGCACTGAAGGCTGTGCATGCTGCCGTGCCATAGACAGCACAGAGAAGACTGTTTTGAAGGTAGGGCAGCAGATATTGCTAAAGTTGCAGGAAACATCACAATCTTTATGATCTATTTCTATGATGACAAACATGACCAGTTTCCCCAGTTACACCACTGAAAATGCCTCAATAATGCACTTTGTTGCAGTGATAAAATATAAGTTAAGCTAATGTTGAGTCTTGTAGAGCTAACAAAAAAATTAATAAGCTATAACATAATTTCTTGTCACTTACCAAGGCTGGTCTCAACCCACTACTACCAGTAAGGTCACTGGTTACTGAAGATTTCTCTGACTCTGTTTCTTGTATTTGTTAGAGAGGTGCTGGATTGTTGTCAGAGACTTTAGATGTAGTGGGAAGTTTATCTAAGGCCTGTTAATCTATACACGGACTGCTTGTACAGTTGTCAGAGTTGAACAGTCACTTCAATTATTATTGTACATATTCAGCTCTAGTAATCATTAGTAATGAAGTAGCCTAGTTTTGTGTAATATATAACATTTAAACTGTGGTGGAAGAAGCACTCAGATCCTTTTAGTAGAAGTATCAATACCACAATGTAAAATTACCTCATAACAAGAAAAAGTCCGGCATTAAAAGTCCAGAAGTATTACCAACTAAAATCACTTGTTTTGCATCGCATTACATTAGTAATACTGATAAGTCTCCTAAGCATTTTATTGTTTTAGCAGCTGGAGGTGGAACCAGTTTAAACTGCTTTGTGAGGGTCATGAGGTCAATCTGAGGGGTCTTGAGATGACTGATTGGGTAAGAAAGAAGAAAAAAAAAACATAGTTCTGCTGCATGAAATTGAATTTGGATGAATTTTTCTTTAATCTGCATTTTTATGAAATATTGGAGAGTTTAACCTCTTTGTACCAGTTGTTTATTTGAAACCATGTGAGAGGAAACGTCTCTTTGGTGGAACTGAAGACAACTCTGAGACATCTGAGACACAGACACAGACTGATTTTTAATTTTTTTTTTTTTTTTGCAAGGGGCCACTAGCTGAAAAATTTGGGAACAATGTGTTTTCATTCATAAGCTCATCATGATGTTATTTTATGTAAAATCTTCATCTGAAAAGTAACTAAATCTGTCAATAAATGTCGTGGAATAGAAGTATAAAGTAACATAAAATGAAAATACTCGATTAAAGTACAAGTACCTTAAAATCGTGGTTCGTTACTTTCCACCACTGCATTTAAAAAGCATGATTTTCATTTTTATTGCATCGGTTCTTAATATCGGTTATCGGTCTTCTTGATCATTAATAATCGGTATCGTCCCTGAAAAAGAAACATCGGTCGACCCTTACTGGAAACGTAAAACGCTTCACTGACTTAAAGGATTGTTTTTCCATCACAAAACCAAATGAAAGACAGATTTTCACCACTGTGCCAAAATTCTTCCTTAAAGTTTGTGGTTTTTTTGTTTATTGACCCACAAAGCGAGATCAACGACTTGCTAACAAGGATAAATGTTACTCACTGCAGAAGTTTTACACGAAGTGGAAGTTAACATGTATTTTGACTGTGTGTCAATCATGCCAAATGTTTGAAACAGATTTTTTTGCCACTGGGGAAAAACAACGAGAGGATTTTCCCAGGATCTTTTTCAACGGCTTCGGGAATGTAAACACGTTTTAATCCTCTTCTTTTGCTTAACAAAATATGCCAAAGTTAGTCACAGATAAAAGTTAAATGAGGAAATATATGATCAAGCAATAATTTGACCAAGCACTTAAGTCACTTTGGATACTGAACAGTTTTTGATACTCGATGCCACTGATATATTTCAATTTGGCATCAAATTAATCATAATCTCTTTCTCTTCACAGGTCGTCCTGACAGACGTAAGCCGGAGCATCGTCACAGGTAAGAGGTTTTGCTGTCCTCCCTCTTTTTTTTGTCCCACCTGGCAGTTTAATCAAAATATTACCAGGAAGTGTTAATCTGTCTCACATGAAGCAAGATCGTTGTGGCCAAGGACGTGTGTTTTGATGTTGAAGCCAGGTGAAAGATCAGTAAATCTGATGGTGTTTAAACGCATCAAAAGACGACTTCTACAAACCTGCCGTCACACACACACACACACACACACACACACACACACACACACACACACACACACACACACACACACACGCTGCCGTCTGCTGTTTAACTCTGGTTTGGGACTATTTTCTGCAGCGTCCTCGCAGACTCGCAGGGACAAGTTTTCCCCCTTTTGGTCTGAGTCTGACACACTCCTGAAAGTATTTTGGCTGTTGGCCGGTTGGCATGGCAACTAGCCAGAGAAGTCACAGGGTTTAAAGACTGTGTGTGTGTGTGTGTGTGTGTGTGTGTGTACCTCGGTTTATTTCACTTGAAAAATGGTAACCAGAGAAACAAAACTGCAGGCTAGTCTGCGTAAAAGGGAGTAGATAATGTAAGAGAGTCATTTTTAAGGCTTTAAGGTTTCTGACCATGTTAAGTAAATAACAGATTAAGTTAGTTTTGTTTTTCATCAGGGTTTTCTATGTGTTATTATCTAAATTTTGTGTTTTAGAGTTTGACCAAACTGCAGTAATAACTTTCAGGTTTTCACTTTAACCAGAACGCATGTTTAAAACTGATCTCCTTACAAAGACAATAGGTATAGTGTAGCAGCAGACCAGCTTCTAACCTCAGTTAAAACCTCTATTGACTTAAAACTTCCTGCAGCAGCTTTATATTAACGACCGTAATCAGCTCTGGAAGGCTTGTTTACCGTGAATCAGACACAGAGAGTGCGGAGTTTACATTAGCAGCATATTAACGTCACAAAAGTCCTGTTATTGTCGTTCTCTTCTCAGGTTTTTCTCTTTGTTTGATGTTCAGCCAGCAACCGTTTGGTCTCTTTTTTTTATCTCTGTAAGTTCCCTTAAGTTGCTTTGAAAACTCTCTTGTAAGATTGTTGAGAGTTAGACCTTGATGACAGTTTGTATAATGTTGTGGAAATTTTCTCTCAAGAAAGAAGGCACGTGGAGACATAAAGAAAGCATTAAACATTGTTACTTGTTGAAGCAGTTGTAAACACTGTACAATCCATCACATCATCAGTAACAATTATACAAATGTCCAAACACAAACAAAAATACAATCATCTTGTATTTTTGGAGAGAAAGCATGTTGTTCAGCTGGTCCTTTCTCTAAAGATTGTGAACTCAAACTAGACAGCTTTATACCTCTCCAGAAGCAAAGCTAAAAACAGTCTGGTCCCTAAGTGGACACTTCCACAAACCGTTACACCTTCTTACAAACAAGTATGGTCTCTAAAACAGTAGGCTTAAGACAAATATCTCTAGCTAACCCCAGAGGTCAGCAAGCAAATTCAGATAGAAACAGGTTCAAGAGTTCAACTAGCCTAGGAGTAGGATTTCTTCACCAACATGTGTTCCCAAAATGACGATGACATTACATCACATTCAGTTGATGACAAACATTGACTCCTTAGTTTGAAAACATTTGTAACATATATACAAAAGATTTATAAAATGATAACCTACTATTCAATTTTCTTTCACAATATCTACATCTGCTAACTTTGCTCATTAACATAAAGGTGTCAGTATGCTTCAGTTGAAGGGCTCTAAGCAAGCCCACTTCTCTCTTAAAGAGTTCTGTGGTGTTTTCTTGTAAACAAATAACAGTTATGTTTACATTCAGTCTTTCTCACCAAAACACGTCGTATGTAGGGCTGTGCGATATGACGATATATATCGTATGACGAGAGAAAAATGTCTATCGTTTCATATAATGCTCTATCATTTATATCGTTGTGACGCAAATCACGGCAAGAGTCTGTCCATCTTTTGTGCGGATTACATTGATAATTTACTCTTCTTGGCTTTTTACTTGTGAAGCTTTTATTGCACTTACAATAACATAATGAGTTACGTTGTTGTCAACTCTCCACTGCTGTCTGTGTCTCCTCTGCTGCGCTGCAAACACGCGGAGGACTCAGCCCCGCGCACACTGAGAAAGAGCAGAGAAGCAGCGAGACGGCGACCATAAATGACAGCAAAATGCAGTAGAGACCGTCTTTTATTTATGTTATTTACCAAATGTATTATGCACTCGTTTAATATCAGCTCGGTGTGAGAGTCTCTGCTGCGTTTTGCTGTCGTTTATGATCACGCTGCTCTACTCTGCTCTCTATGATTCACTGCGGGCTGGGCTGAGCCCTCCGTGTGCAGGTGAAGTACTCAAGTTGATGACAATTACACTTTTTACGTTACTGCAAGGGCAATAAAAGCTTCAGGAGTAATTTCATTTAATCTACACAAAAGGATGGACAGAGGGGGGGGACCAACTATTTATTCATTGAATTAAAATGTGCTTTATCAGGATATGAAATGACTTGTATTTGGATATGAGATTTTGGTCATATCGCGCAGCCCTAATTGTATGTATCCCTACAGTCTATCTAGGCCTGTCACCATAATTACATTATACAATATATGGACATGATCTCGATCATTTTTGCTGATGTCGATATTGCCTGTTGTATTTACTTGCGTGTTTGTTTACATAAGAGAGCTGCGTAGAAAGAGAGAGAGAGCAGGTTGGCGCTGGCAACCAAAGCAGAGAGAGTAACTATTATGATGTCATCAGTATAGCTGTTAACATAGCAGTCAGTGTGTGTACAGTTTAGGCTATTTGTCAGAGAATAAATGCTACGACTCCTCAAGACCCAAACCAAGTTCCCATGTCTTGCTTGCCACCTGCTGATTAAAGTGAAGGGGTTAGCCCCGTAGTTAGAGATAGCGGGACCATTTAAGGTGGACCAGCTATTCTCATTGTAGTGACAAGCTGAGCTGCTCCTAATAGAGAGCAGAGAAATGTCTGGCTGCTGAATCACTCCTGAGTTTTGCTGCTAGGGTGGTCATAAATTTGTGTTTGTTTTCTTTTTTTAAGGCAAACAGAAAATGACTGATGTGTAACTATTTAACTCATAAAATCCCTTTTTTTGTGAGCATCACACTTGCCCCAACATATAAAAATGGCTCCTGACATTTCTAGAAACCCTAAAATTCTCCCAAAACTCTTCACTCCCACTAGTGAACCTATGCTGGGGGTTTGTCGGCTATGTATGTAGGCTGCAGGTATGGTCTTAGTGAATAAGGTGAAGCTTGGGGTCCTGAGACCTCCCAAATAGGTAAGTATCGGTGTTACCATGTTAACTGCAACTATGGCATAAATTTTTGTCAAAATGACAACAATATCGTTAATCGCGATTATTTCTGGGACAATATATCGTCCAACGAAAGGTGTTATCGTGACAGGTCACCACTGACACAATTCAATTCAATTTTGAGTCCAGAATTAATTAATTTCAATTTGATTAAGTTCAATTTTCAATTCAATTACATCAAATAAACACTAATATTGCATGAAGAGCTTCTCAGTTTATCCTGGGAACTTAAATTTCTTCTACATTTAACAAGTGAGGATCACTGTTGATTCCTTGAATGTTAGAGGCTGAATTTCCTGGTTGTAAAACTGTGGACCAACCCTTTTTTGGGCAAATGCAAGCAGACTCTAAAACATGACTCATCTATATATATATTTTTTTAAGCCTACATGTGCAAAACAGTTCAGCAAGAATAATAAAAAAAAGACCCGCAGCACTTGCAAGAGCTTCATCATTATGCATATTTAAAGAAATAAATGCTAACACATGCTAAACATCGCTTCACAGTCGCTACTCCTCGGGGTACCCTATGTTTTCATTGGTCACACTATTATTCTGTCACTTTTCGTTTATACAACCAAATATGAATGTCCGCAAGGAATGACTGTACAAAAATATGCACCATTATCCCCATTTGTATGATTTATTACATCCAACCCCTCTTTATGAAGGCTGGTTTTCCATTGAGTGTTCTGAACCATAATAAACCCGCCTTTTATAGGTGTGTATTACATCAATCTCTGCCTAAACTGCTGGATTATCAGCACAGAAAAACTGCATAAAATGCTCAACAACTCTGACTACAGTTGCAAAAATTACCATCGAGTTAAACTAACACCTCTGACAGTCTGAACACAATCTAAACATTTTGGTTTTTAACTACAGTGGTACTTGAGAGTCATTTTTACTGTATTTTACTAAGTGTAAGCCCAGTCTCTTTACAGTGAAATGGAGTATTTTTCCGTCACTGTTTAAAGTAAAGTAGTGAGTTTGGATGTTTGTGTGTGTGTGTGTGTGTTTGGGCAGTGTCAGGGGTGAGTCATGTGTGTCTGTTCATGGTTAGAAGCTCTGCAGTAGAAAAAGACAGAGAGAGAGACAGCAAGAGAGACTGTTAGAAACAAAGACACACAGAGAACGAAAACAGACTGAAAGCCAATTAATAAAGACAGAGTGAGAGACGAGAGAGAGAAAGTGTCATCTGACTTCCTTCTGTCGACCGGGTGAGTCTGTCTCTGTTGTTTCCTGATCTGCCTAGCAACACCTACTTTTCCATTTAAATAGGGAAAAAACACAATTTCAAGCTTCTCTCTGATCCTGGAGCTCTTGAAACATCTTTAAATCAGTTTGACAGTTTGGGTTGCAGGCGGGTGATGTCTTAGACTTTGATTTACGCTGATGGTCAGGGAATAACAAGGAATTTTCCAAATTCTCTTTACGGGAATTCAGCAGATTCTTTTAGAAGATTAAGAGAAAAAAACATTTAAATGATTGCTCTGTCCAAACGTAATAAAATCCACCAACTAGACGGAGCCAGACTAGCTGTTTCCAGTGTTTATGCTAAGCTAATTGGCTTCTGCTGATAGCTTCATATTCACCGACAGACACGAGCGCGAACGCGAACGCCAGAAAACAAATAAACATATTTCCCAAAATGCGGAACTTTTCCTTTTACAAATCACGAAGGGAGAAAATGTTTAGTTCTTGGAATCGCTCTAATTGGGTTTCCATGCACCCTTTTTTTTATGTACTTTTTCAATTTGCACGTACACAAACATGAGTAAAAAGTCTAAATACTGCAAAAAAAACCCAACTTTACACTTGGATGAGGTGGAAAAGTTGATGTATTGGTGAAAGCAAGATGTGACAAAGTGCAATGGGAACAGATTTAGTTAATAATTGTGGATTAAATGTCTTAAACTCTCTTCTTCTTGTCTATTCACTCAACTATTAATATTCACAGAACAGTTGTGGATGGAAACACACATCCATTTGCATTTTCTTTTATCGTTTTTATGAAATTTAGGTAAAAATTTGCACTACATTTAGATGGAAACCTGACATAACCTGTCAACCTGTATAGCATGTTTCTTGTGTGAAACATGCTATACATACTGTACGTCATGTTGAAGTCAATCCAATGTGTTTCGACCAGTATGAGGCTTCAGCCACGAGGCGACCAAACGTAGCTTCATCCCCAAATTTGGCAACTTTGCAGCTGTGATTAAAATGTTTCATATTTATAATGAAAGTAGTTCTCTGTAGGTGCCGTCCAACGTCTGCAGTAGCATTTTTGTTTTAGGGTTGAACAATTTGATGATAGACATTGTGAGACTATGTACATTTTTCTGCAATCAGAGGTTTTATCAGACCATTAATACCATGGTAGCTGGTCATATTAGGCAATAATCAATGTGATGATGAAGTACCATGATTTGTTGAGTATATAATTTGCTGGATTAACCAAAAACATCTTAAAATGTACTTATTGAATTACAGTTGTGTGTAAAAGTTTTAGTCACTAAATATAAAGTGAGGAATCTTTCAAAAATAAAGCCATGAATAGTTTTTATTTATCATTTAACTTCATGCAAAGTTCAAAACAACAGTGTTGATCAAGGTGTTTTTACAGAACAAGTTGAAGATACAGTAAAATACTTAAAATGGTACAAACATAAACAGATAAGTAACTGATGTGTTTGTTTATTGTGTTCAGTCTGTCCTGTGGGATATAAAAGGAAGTTTCACTCTTAAACCAGGATGTGAACTTGAAGATTTCCTGTGTAATCAGTGTTTTGTAGATACTGTCAGTTTCCTCTGATGAGGACAATCAGCTGTTAGTTTGGATCTGACTCTGTGTTTTTATGTCCAGAGCATCTGTCCTTCAGTCTTTTTTAGTTTTGTAGCACTTAAAGCATCGACCGCTTTACTTTTTGCAGACTTGGGGCTGTTCCTCTCCCCCGAGAGTTCGGTACGATTTGATGAAGTGTGAGAACCGTTGTTGTGTCTGGGTGTGAAGAGCGATGATCCACTCTGCACAAAGTAAAGACATTACCATACGTGCACTGATACGAGAATAAGAAGGTGACTTTGAAAGGGAATATGTAGTTGTATGAAAGTGAAATATGAAGTGAAGGACGTATCCAAACACAAATGGTTTTTTGTTGTTTGTTGTTCTTGTCAGATTTATCAGATCAAATCGAGGTGTGATGGGAAAGCAAAGTGGAGCTCACAGATAAATGAAAAGTTAAAAAAAACAACTGTTTCCAGTGTTTTTCTGTGTAATAAAACGGGAGAAAACATGTGCGGAGATCCAACGCTGACGACTGGGTGGGATGACCAAGCTATATTTGTCACTGGAAAACAGAGAGAGAGAGAGAGAGAGAGAGAGAGAGAGAGAGAGAGAGAGAGAGAGATTTACCGAGGGAGGATGTTGCAACAGAGGTGAAATAATGTGACTCATGTTTTCCTTTTTTTCTTATTCCTCCCTCTCTGTTTTTTTTTTTTTTTCTTTCTTTCTCTGTAGCCAGGGTCCGCTCTCCTCCATCAGAGCTGTCATAAAGAGAAGTGAGTATTCATGGAGATCATTCCTCTGCAACAAAGCGGCAAAAAAAAGCCAAATATGTCCGTACGCCACACATTCATTTCACTAAAGAAAGAGAAGGAAGTTTAAATAATCAGCTCTCCAGCCTGAAATCACTGCATGTAATGACTCTACAGAGAGATTCAGGGGTTTCTGTTGGACATAAATGTTGGAAATGTTTTGGAAATGATGTAAAGAAAAGAATCTACAGATGAAATCAAAGGTGTAAACAGAATAAAATTCATTATCTTAAATAGAATAAATAAAGTAGCCTCATTTGGTCAATGGCACCATGAAGACTATGCAGTGTACAGATTCATATTGACCTTAATAAAAGGTCTCTTAGTTCCAATGTAGATAAATTTTAATTATACTTTAATATTACTTCAATTATATTTTAGACTGTGGTTTGATTCCATCTTTGTGACCCTGTCACCGGTTTAACATGACAAAGTGTAAATGAAATGTTTCGCTATCAAATTTGGCTGTAATGTTCACGTGTCCACATATTTTTGTCAATGTCAGTTTGTCTTAGAAAACCTGAATCCATCCAAACGTATTGATCTAAACTGTAAAAGGTGCATCAAAGTAAACTTTTGATTGTAAAGATGAATATTTTTCTTTGGTGCTCTTATGTTGACTTTTAAAAATGTAAAAGAGACTTAAGTGTAAAGATGGTCACTCCTCCAGCAGAGCTTTGCAGATATCTGAAGTCCATCTGAATCGTTGGCTGAATATTTTCCAAATGGAAAATATTCAAGATTTAGTCATTTTCTTGTATATTTGCACAAACAAAAGAACCGAAATGCTGTTCCTCTCAGCCCACAACAGTGCAACAACAACAGAAAGGATAAAGATGTACTGTATATCTAAAAAATCCCTTTAAACAATGTTAAAACATATAAATCCCAAGAGAAAAAAACAAAATAAAAAAATAAAGAGCAAGTTAGCAGCACAGTGCATTTAGAGTCTCAGTTTGATGTAAACACAGCAGCATGTTAGGTTTGACCTTTTGTGGGTTAATACATCAAAATATGACCATAACATAGATTAACATAGATGTCTGTCACCTAATTTATTTTTCATATCTTGACTTGAGTCTCTTCATTATTTGACAACATCACATCAGGGCTGAAAATATCTTGTTTTGTCCAACCAACAACATACCCAAAATATTCATGTATGACAAATAAAAGCATAAAATCTGCATATTTAAGAACCTTAAACCAGCAAATTTCTGGCATTTTTGCTTAAAAATGACTAAAATAATTATTTGATCAAAATAGTTGCAGATTCATTTTCTATTGATTGACTTATTGACTGATTGTTGGACCTTTAAATCACGTATATATTCTACATCTGCTTTGTTAATCATCTAATTGAACCTGTATGATGCTTGCAATAGATTTAATATTCCATGAAGCTTTTACTCACCTTCTTGTCTTCAGCGTTACATCTTTGTCAAAGTCGCTAACTTGCTGTCTCTATGTTTTCTGTCCGTCAGCGTCAACCAGGTCAACGTCTCTGTCCGAGACGCCCCGAGAACGAGACAGAGAGCGAGAGAGAGACAGGGACAGAGAAAGAGACAGGAGGTAAGACACTGCTGGATTGTCTTAATGTTATTAGATTTTATTGCACAAATACAGCTGCTTTAAGGGGATAAACCAGGAAGTATGTGTGCAGCGGAGCAAATGTGCTTCCTGAATGTTCAAATGTAGTTCTGCTCTCCGTGGGACAACATATTTGCCAAATAACAAACACAAGACCTTTACCTGTTTACCCCTTTAGTCTGAATCACCTCACCTTACTACAGATAATCTCCAAGCAAATATCTTATTGTTCAGAAGTATAAAATGACAGAGAGAAGGTCCCGTTAGAGTAGTTGGTTACTGGGTTGTACACAAGTCAAGTCATGAAAAGAGAGAGAGTGTTTGTAGTCAACAAGCAAGCGTGACCTTTACTGTTTACAGTAAATAAACTCCATGTAAGGAATTCACTGGTGGGGCGTTTTATTACTCAGCTCCTTCCTGCTTTATATTTACACACTTTAATCAAACATTTATAAACCTTTCTCTAATCGTTAAGATATCACAGCTGAGCTACGTTTCCTTCACTATGAAAGCTTGTTTTTTTTCTTGTGTTTTATTAGATTGAAGTGTGGTCTGATGCATGTGCGGTAGACATGTGTATATATGCAAAAGCTTATTAGAGGCAGGCGTCAGATTCACAGTATGAAACAACATCTTTATGAAAAAGTCACAGGCTGAAACAACCAATCAGAGGATGAGTCAAACCTCAAATACCTGAGACAATTATAACACCAGTAACTCATAAAAACATCCTTAAAATAAAACAATGAATGTCAAAATCCATAAAATACAAACGAACATGGAAATAGAAAAAAAAAGATGAAAGATTAGATGGGTAATGTAAAATAAGAAATAAAAAGTTATAAAGTGGAAAGTGAAGGCAGACCTGACAATAATTAGTCTATGACCATAATTAACAACTACTTTCATTATTGATTGATCCACTGATTATTTTCGCAATTTATTGGTTAACAGTTTGGTAATTCAAGTAAAATCGTCAAACACTTGATGTCAAACAGCTTCTCAAATGTGAAGATATGTTTGCTTTTGTCCACCTCTGACAATATCTCTGTAAATTAAGCATTCTTGGGATTTTTTGGCTTTTAACCAAACAAAACAGTCACTTTAAAGACATCTCTTTGGCTCCAGCTAACTGTTAATAATTCCTGCATTTTATCCAAATCCAACTGTCTTTTTTAATTGGAAACACATGATGTTTCATTATTAATCGAACAGACTTCCTTTGTGGAAAATTAGTTTATAAAAACTGGAAATTTTAAGCTATTACATCAGTCCCTCTGCTGTTAAACATGCCATGTGTCTTTATAAATGTTGATTCCTCCGTTTCTGACTTCCTTTTATTTGGATTTGTTGCTAGGCGACCAGAGATCACCATCTTGTCAGCTGAACCACTAGCCTCCACATCCTGGTTCCCTGGAGCTTCTGGAGGATTCCCTCCTCCCCCTCCTCCTGCTGCACAGATCTGGGGATCCACGATCCCTCCGTCCATACAGGTAATGATGACGTATCAATGAATATTAATATAGATCGAGTCCTTTTTATTAAAGGTCTTCTTATCTCTGACAAGGAGGTTTTCAGTCATGTTTGTTTGTTCGTTAGCAGTTTTAACAAAACTTTTCAGCAGATTTCGGGGAAATTTAGTGGAAAGATTTTGGTGTGAAGCGCTAAGACTCATCGCCTGCAGGTGTCACCTGTGTTAAGATTGCAGCAGTTGTTCTTTTCTTTGCCTGCAGGTGGCGATATCAACATGTCAACAGCTGCAGGTTTTTTAAACTGCTGTTACCATTTCCGTCCCTATAAGCGGCTCAAGTTAACATGTGCAGAACTGTTCTGAAAATGGCCGATCAGCTCCCTCTAGTGGAGAATCTGTACCCTGTTAAATGTTAATGGTTGAGTTTGTGAGCTTTAAGGTGCTTCTACGAGATGTTTAGTGCTGAGTGAGGAAATTTTAGCTTTTAATTTATCCAGAATTGTGCAAGTTTTGTGTTCACGATGATCAGTTCTTAAAAAGTCAAACTAGTTGGAATGAAGTCATGGAAAACACTGATTGTCTGCAGAGAAAATGACAAATCCAGAACAAAAGTGTACAAAAAAATCTAGCTAATTGTTTTAATTACTTTTTTAGTAAAGGATTATTTTGTCAGTTAATTACTTAATTGTTTTGCCTATAAAATGTCAGAAATGGTACCAAAAAGGCTCATTATAATTTCCCAGAGCCTTGTTTAGTCTGACCAACAGTCCAAAATCCAAAAATATTGATTTTACTGACTCGATAATGACAAATAAAAGTATATATTACAGAAATGAAAGAAAGTTAAGAAAGAAAGAAAATTAATCGACTATCAAAACAGTTAATTAAGTTTCTGTTTATCTACTTATGTATTAGTCAAGCTCTACTTGTATCTTTGTTGTGATTTAATATTTTCGTTGTGTGTTTCCTCCTCAGCCTCCTCCTTCCTATGAGGAGGTGATCAGGGAGAAGACACAGGAGCAGGTTCTCCGTCCCTCTTCCTCCTCCTCGTGCTCCTCCTCATCCTCATCCACATCACGTCCAGTTTCTACAATAACCATCGCCACCCAGACCGACCCAGGAGCTGCTCCTGATCCTCAAGACTCGCAGGGTGAGAGGAGCTCCGTTATTTTGATGCTTTTTACTTCATTTTTTTCTTTTATTTGTGAGTAAAAATAATTTGTGTTTGTGTTTAGTGAGACGACCAGTCAGACCACCGCGGCCTCCTCTCCCCCAGCCTCCAAAACCGTCTCATGTTGAAGACATCGCCATCACCGCCAGCCAATCAGCACTCACCTCGCTTGACCGTGACATCGTGGTACCAAACACGCGCTCTGAGACAGTCACACACACCTCCACACACACACAGTGCTGTGACATCCTCACTGACCTTTGTTCACCTTTGACCTCGACCGGTAGCGCCCAAACCAACCAATGGGATCGGCCTTTAGCTGCTGTTGACGCGGCAACCCCTTCGACCACTCCTTCTCAAGTCCCGTTGGAACGTCCCAGGCCGCGCCCTCGTTCCAAGCTCAGTGTGCAGCCAATCAGCAACGAGGTGAAAGTTCAGACTTTGGTGAAACTGCGAGAGGACGGTTTAGCCACGTTAGCCGCCCGAGCAGGAAGTGAAACCACTAACAAGGAAGTGAATCAGGGGAAATACCTGCAGGAGCTTCTCGAGGCCTTCAGCTCAGACGACTGGGGCTTCCCTGATCAACGCAGCGACAGCAGCGGGCCCAGCCAATCGGAGAACGAGGAGGAAGAGGACGGGGAGGACATGGCGACTCTGAAAGCGAGGATACAGGCCTTTGAGCAGCAGCAGCAGCAGCAGCAGCAGCAGGTGGCTGATGGGAGCTGTGGAGACGGTAACAGAGGCAGCGGGACCATTGAGGGCTTTGCTGTCACAAAGAGACCTGAGCCCCGCCCGCGCCCTCGTCTCCAGGGGCAACCGGCCAAATCAGCTCCTCCCACGGTCGCTCCGAAACCCAAAACCTTCTCACATGCCCCCAAACCATCCAGCAAGGTGTTCTGGGAAGATGGGGTCGTACCAGTGGCAACAGCGGGCTCAGATAATACCGAGGCTCTGACTACACCTGAGACCCCGTCTGCAGACTCTAAACCTCAAACTACTGCTGAACCAGCACCTTCTTGTACCCCGAAATCTGCTCCGGCTTTGGCACCCCAACCCTCCAAAAACACAGAAAAACCTGCAGTAACACCCAAACCCCTTCCTGTTACAGAAAGCCCCCCATCTAGTTCCTCTTCCTCTGCCTCTGCCCCTGTCCCGGCCCCCAGACCCCCTCCACCCAAACTCACCCCCTCTCTCAGCGAGACCCCCTCCCCAGCCAACCCCAAACCTCCACCCAGACCTCTAGTCGCCCCCAGGGCCAGCACGGGAGCTCCACCCCAGGATAAGAACACCGCACCTGGGCGTACTACCCTAACTCTTCCCCCGAGACCCTCCATGGAGGTCAGCAGTGGAGCACAGATGGAGACTCATGCTGGGAATGACGAGACGGAGGACGCCGCAAGTCAAACCGGTGAGTATCATTCTGAAACGCACATTTCCAGGTCTATATTTTTATTTACAAACTGCTGTTGATGGGCATGTTTGCTGTCGTGACGTGTAATATTTTTCTCATTTAAAGTCGATGTTTCTGTAAACTGAGCAGCAAAACGTAGGTCTGGAAAGTATAAAAAGTCAAACTCATTCAACTCCTCTGTGTCTGCGGGTGTGCAGAAGTTCATTTCACTTCAGGTCATTTTACAAATATTTACATGTGGTTAGGAGCGAGCGTGCTGCCTCCTGCTTGCACCGCTTATCTACCAGATAACCTGAATGTGTAGCAGCTGCTGATAAACTCTCAATGTAGTTTGTTCTGTTGACTGAACTTCAGACTTATTTGCAGAGCGGCTGCAGCTGTGCTAATCCTTGTTTAGATTTCAGTCATCACCACTGTTAGGCTTTATGACTTTTACAGTTTATACTGTTTATATACACTATATTGCCAAAAGTATTCACTCACCCATCCAAATAATTGAAATCAGGTCTTCCAATCACTTCCATGGCCACAGGTGTATAAAATCAAGCACCATGGCATGCAGACTGTTTCTACAAACAGTTGTGAAAGAATGGGTCGCTCTGTGATAGGATGGAACCTGTGCAACAAGCTCAGTCGGGGAATTTCCTCGCTCCTAAATATTCCACAGTCAACTGTCAGTGGTGTTATAACAAAGTGGAGGGGATTGGGAACGACAGCAACTAAGCCACAAAGTGGTAGGCCACGTAAAATGACGGAGCGGGGTCAGTGGATGCTGAGGTGCATAGTGTGCAGTCAGTCGCTACAGACCTCCAAACCTCATGTGGCCTTCAGATTAGCTCAAGAACAGTGCGTAGAGAGCTTCATGGAATGGGTTTCCATGGCCGAGCAGCTGCATCCAAGCCATACATCATCAAGTGCAATGCAAAGTTTCGGATGCAGTGGTGTAAAGAACGCCGCCACTGGACTCTAGAGCAGTCGAGACGCGTTCTCTGGAGTGACTAATCGCGCTTCACCATCTGGCGATCTGATGGACAAGTCTTAGTTTGGCGGTTTCCAGGAGAACAGTACTTGTCTGACTGCATTGTGCCAAGTGTAAAGTTTGGTGGAGGGGGGATTATGGTGTGGGGTTGTTTTTCTGGAGCTGAGCTTGGCCCCTTAGTTCCAGAAAAATGAACTCTGAATGCTTCAGCATACCAAGAGATTTTGGACAATTCCACCCTCCCAACATTGTGGGAACAGTTTGGGGATGGCCCCTTCCTGTTCCAACATGACCAGTGCACAAAGCAAGGTCCATAAAGACATGGATGAGAGAGTTTGGTGTGGATGAACTTGACTGGCCTGCACAGAGTCTTGACCTCATTCCGATAGAACACCTTTGGGATGAATTAGAGCGGAGATTGAGAGCCAGGCCTTCTCGTCCAACGTCAGTGTGTGACCTCACAAATGTGCTTCTGGAAGAATGGTCAAAAATTCCCATAAACACATTCCAAAACCATGTGGAAAGCCTTCCCAGAAGAGTTGAAGCTATTATAGCTGCAAAGGATGGACTGACGTCATATTAAACCCTATGGATTAAGAATGGGATGTCACTTAAGTTCATATGCGAGTCAAGGCAGATGAGCCAATACTTTTGGCAATATAGTGTCTGTATGTTTAGCAACATGGATTTACTTATTAGGAAAACACCAGCTGATATCATGCTGGTTCCTTGTTTTCAGGCCAATACCCAAATACATCAGTACAAAACTAAATCGTAATGCACAAAAATGATGAGTAACATCTCAAAAATTAAAACAAACTGGCTTCATTTTCAGCTGTTTTTGTCTCAGTTTTCAGGTGGAGAAATTTGATTCTTCTCAACTGGTTCTGTTAAAATAAAGATGCCACTATCAGTTGTTGGCTTAAATTACAGAATTTAATCATAAATTTTGTAGTTGTATAATTGAGTTTCCAGACCTTTGAATCACTGCCGACACCTCTTTGAGTGATTCAGATTGACTTGGTCGACCTGGTTTTGTTCATTTTTGAATTTGCAGTTGTGAGCTTTTTTTTGTTGTATGTGTCTCAAACCTGGACTATGTCAATATATGAATATATATATATGAAGTCTCAAGTGTTTTTGAGCACATAAAGGAAGAAGGTGCTCGTAGAGATTCCAGTGCGCTGAAATATCACTTGAAAGATGTTTCCAATCAGGTGTTAGTGTTGATGCTGACATTTTAAATTCTCCCTGCTGTTTACACTGAAACGTCTCTCTGGGATTTGCAGTGACGTCAGTGTTTCTTGAGGCCTTCGTATCGACTGCTGAACAGCGCTTCATTGTAGTCTCAGACTAAACAACAAGCGAACGTCTCCGCTTACACTGGAAGGAAAGGAAAGATACTGAAAACAGGCTGAAGTAGTTGAAGAAAGTGACTTTTTCTGTTTGTCTCCAACTTGACAGATACCAGCGAAGTCTGCAGATAAACTACCCAGTCTGGCCTTTAATGGTGAATCTAGTTTGCCAACCGTCTGCTGACACATTAGAGGCCTCGTCAGACTCTGAACTTAACATCTTTCTAAGTAATTTCCACCTGTTAGAAACAAATTATATTTTATTTATTAAATAAAAGGGTAACTGCATGTTCTACTGTATATGTGTAAATAGTAGTATGAAGCCTTTTGTGTGTAAAATCTGATAAATTGCCTCAGTTTCGTTGGGTCTTAAAACTACGGCTGAATCTAAACGTCCACCCTCTGGACTTGTGGACTGAGCCCTCGTGGACTTCAGTTCTACGTACCGTGATGTGTTCACCATCATCACGTGACCTCAAGACCAAAGACCTCAAGTGTTTCCGTGGAGATTAAGTGAACCGTTTGACCCTGTGACTCATTTCAAAGTGTTTTTCGGAACGGTTCTTTATGGTGTTGATATGTGCAGATCAGCTGCTTTACACAGTTCAGTGAGATTCACATTGTAGAAGAAGAAAAACCAGACTTTGCCTGTTTAGTTTAGAAGATGATGATAAAGAAATCCATGTTATTAAGCTTAAAGGACGATTATTCTGGGGACATTATCAAACCTCACTTCATCGATCATACAACAAAAATGTCATCAAAAGTAAATATTTTGCATATCCTGTTATTATTATGATAATTATAGATATTTAAATGATTGATGAGTGACATCTGCACCCCAAGTGGATTCTCTGGAAGTCTGCTGAAAGTCCACTTGAGGCCCCTTGTGGGCTTGATGAGTCGTGGATTTGGACAGACCTCAGCACTCGCAGACTTCCTCGGAATGAACCTGTGAAGTCCGTCAGTCTGCAGGTGCGGTGATTCAGACTACAAGTTTGAAAATGGAAAAAAAAAAACTCTGCGGGTGTCGAGTCAGAAAGGTTAAAGGTTACCAGACCTCTGGCTAGCAGCTCCAGGCTACATTAGATTAGCTACTAGCACAACACACCAGACTAAACTGATGGTGGTCGAGTTGCATTGTGGGTAATGTAGTCACCAGGTCTTGACAAGGAAGAAGAATGTGTTAAAAAGTAGTATTGTGTCTATAAATCAAGCAGACATTAGATGTCCTCTGGCAACTAATATTTCTGCATTTTTTAGGTTTTTTTTGTTCAGGACAGACTTTTAATATTTTCCTCTTGTTTTTGTTATTATTTCAGTTAAAGTAGCAAGTGTTCGTCCAGGCATCCCGACCAAACCGGCAGCACTGACCTCACCACGCAGAGGCAGCGGTAAGAGAGAGAGAGAGAGAGAGACACTAAGCTGCATGTAGCTCTAATACAATGGAGCGTTTGAGTGCTTAGAAAGACAGATCTTACTTGCTCGTTATGTGACAGAAAATATGCAAACGTGGAATGATTTTATGTGCTCCGCGTGTGTGTGTGTGTGTGCAACAGTAAGAGAGAGAGAGAGAGAGAGAGGGTTTATATTATGCAACGCAAACGCTGAGAAAGAAAAATGCTGTGATTGTGAGAGAAGAAAAAAGCCTCCACTGTTGTTGTGTGCTGTGAGTTTGATGTGTCATAGTTGTGTGTGTGTGTGTGTTTTCAGCCGAGCCATATGATTGGTCAGCTAAACTGATAATTCCTCATGCTGTAATTAATCAGGTTTTATTGGCTGCTACGTTAATTTGTTTAATCAAGGTAGCCGGTTAAGAGTTTTCATGCTGTTTTATTTTTTTTTTCACACACATGGAGAAACTTTTCCACTTCACTCAGTTGTGTAACAGATGTAATACCAGCAACAGAACATTTGGTACAGCGCCCCAAGGAAACAATACAAAAACAGATACGTGGCTCTTTCGTCATCACTCCTTCACAACAACAGGACTTTAAACTAAAGTAGGTCATCAGTATGTGAGGTCATTGGTCTATCTTTACCCACGTAGCTGTTCAATCTGTGCTCATATTTAAGCTAATATGAGTCAAGAAAGACATATTTTTGGGGAGATGACGGTCGGTTTGTGAGGCAGCTTTTAGTTTTTATTCTCCGAGCTGCTGCCAAACAGTCTGCCTGAGGAACTCTGAGCAGCTGAAACTGTTTTTTATTTTATTCCAATCACTGGTTTTATTGTTTTCATATTTTCAAATGTTTTATTCCATCTTACCTATTATAACTTTCATTGTCTTTTATTGGTTTTATCTTATTTTGTTTGAGCCTTTATTATTATTATTCTTTTTTTACACATGTGTTAATCTTTATTTGTACTTTCTACATTTGTTCTGTCTTGTTATCGGCTTGTCAGTCATTTGTAAAGCACTTACCTGTATGAAAGGTGCTTTACAATTAAAGTTTGTTTGTTTGATTTGATAATGAGTCTTAATGTGTGTGTTATAGTATCCAAACATTTTAATTACTTAGACTCTAACTTGTATTTCAGTCATGAAACACTTCCACACTTGTACACTGTTCGCCTGAAGCTGCTTCACAGTAAAAAGTCGTCTAACCAGTGTGAATTTGATGACAGGAAGACATCAAACCAAATATCTTTCTGGAGGGATTTTACTGTGAAGCAGCTGAATGTAAAAACTCAGTTTATCTCAATATTCTTATGTGATGTTTAACTTGCAAATAAATGAGAATTGTTTTGATTTTAGGAGTCAAAATGTGACAATTTTTGAGGTTTTTTGTTTTTTGTATTTTACCATCTCCAGCTCCCACTCTGGCCCCAAAACCCGCTGGAGCCTCACCAACACCTCCACATCCAAACCCGGTCCCAGCAGCCAAACCTACAACTGCTGCCCCGGCTATAGCCCCCAAACCAGCTGGACCGGGCCCCGTCCCCGCCTCGTCCAAACCTCCAGCTCCAGCTCCGGCTCCAGCTCCAGCCCTGAGGAAAGGCCCTGTGGTCCAGACCAAAGCAGAAACTACCAGCCCTGCTAACACAAACTCCTCAGACCCTCCTCTTCCTCCACGGTAATAAAGATCTAGGATGAAGATGAATCAAACTGCCTGATAAAAGTGAAAAGATTTGTTAATTAAATAGGAATTAGGCTGCTCTGTGTTTGGCTGAATCTCAGATTTCTGCCGTTGCTCTGGAACAAAGGGAGCGAGTGTGCTCTGCTCTGATGGTCACTGTTTCTCCCAGTTTCTTGTTATTCCAGCAGTTAGTTGAAAATAATTTTAAAAGACAAGCACTGACACTCATTGATATGCACCGTCTGCAAAGATAGAAGTCAAAAATAAGGAGCCTGTGTTTGGCCTGATAGTTTTGTATCCTTTGACATTCAGCACATTCTAATTTAATAATAATAGTGATTTGATAGCAATTATGTTACAATATTCTGGTTAATTTCACTGTCATCTAAACATCTTTTTATGGTCTAGTTTAAAGGATAAGTTTGCATTTTTTAAAGTCTGTCTTAAATCAATCTGCAGCTTCCCAAATGAACATTGAAACATGTTTTTCTTGCTGTAGTCGTCCCTCCTCTTCATACTTACCGGCTCCCTTCCCAGTGTGCTTCCAGTATAAGTGATGGGGGCAAAATCAACAGAAACACTGTCCAGGGAAACAAAAAAAAGTGGGGATTTTGTACTAAAAAGACATTTACTTTGGAAGATAACCCACTTTGTTTGACTTACTCAGACTGCTGAAGCCTCAAAACAGAATGAGGACTGTGGATTTTGGGCCCATCGCTTACATAGAGGCGTTTTATGAAGGGATCTTCTATTGGTCCGTATTAACAGCAGGAATGTTCAGAAGGATACATGACTATTGTTTTAAGACAGACTTCAAAAGTTGTGAACTTCTCCCTTAAGTCATAAAAAAGTAAATATACCTCCACTAATAGTTGCTTGTTTTGGGCTTTTACACCAAGCAGTTATTATTTTCAATATCAAATGCAGCTGCGGGAGTCTGTAGCTGCTTTAACCCCAAATACACTTAATAACACATTCACCATAGAGGTCAGTCTGCAGTGCAGTACTGATGTAGATCAGGGTCGGAAATTGACAGGGTCATAAGGCAAAACGCCCCTAAAAAATGTAAAATTACCTTTGCTCTTGTAAAATAAACAAATACTTAATATGTTTTGCAAAGTGTGTCTGGATGTTGCTCAGTCAGGCTTCTGTACCTGCACAATTTTTTAGTTTTCAAAATAAAATATGCATTAAATGGATGAAAATACTCACACAGTTACAATCTGGAACTAGAATTAAAACTCAGTGTGAGTATTTTTTACCTATTTAATGTTCTTGCATTATAAGTTCGGCTGCTCCCTTCGCTTTTTTTAAATAAGAGTCATTAAATATTTGTCTGTCATCCAACATAGTAATCAGGTATTTCCCATCATTTGAAAAAATTGCCCTGGAAATTACCCAAAATGTCCAATATCTGAAATTTTGGAGTTGTATAAAACTCTTAAAAAAGGCAGAAATACCAGACAGGTTAGAAAATTCAACTTCGTGAGAAGAATAATCACAAAATTTAAAAATATTTATGTATTTCTAGTACGTAGCGTCATAGTTAACTGCTTTGAGAGTTAGGTAATCCTTTATTTTCGGCCTTTGCACAAACTATTTACACTTGAATGTTCGCCCTCAAAGACGAGATACATCCCAGAATTCCTCTCGTTGTTTATACAGGCTGGTCTGGTTTCTTTCAATGTTTTGATTATATAACAAGATAAACAAACGGGAAGTTTTTATTTTTTTATTTTGCATGTCTGCTGTCAGATCTGACCGCAAACAGATCGCTGTAGCTCTGCTTTCTCTTCCTGTTTTGTACCATAAAGCGATTTCATGTAACTCGTGTCTCTTTCTCTTCAGGCCTGCAAGTGTGAAGCTCCTCCCCCTTCGCCCTCCGCCAATCAAATCCACCCCTGGTCGACCGCCGCCTCCATCCATCAACTCAGCTCCCCCGGCTAACCAGATCCCTCCTCCTTCCAAAACCAGTCCTGCTCCCTCCGTTTCTCCAGCCAGCCAGTCCTCGCCTTCACAGACGGCGTCTTCTGTAACATCCAATCAGACGCAGGGTCAGAAGGCACCAAAGAAAGGGCCACCGCTGCCCCCCCGCCCTAAACCAGGACACCCTCTCTATAACAGCTACGCAGTACGGACGAACACACACACACATTAAAACAAATAAAAGCTCATAGATTTGAGTGGTAATGTGTGTAATTTACCAATTTATTCATATCCTAGAAACAGGAAGTCCTGATCGTCCTGGACGACCCGAGCCCGCCGCCCTCTGAGCCTCTATCAGGTGAGGGGAGGAGCCAAACCGCCGTCACTACTCTCATCGAACCATCACAGTGTCTCCTGGACCTGGACACCCAACCAGAGCCTGTCCCAGATCAGGACAGCCAATCAAAACCTGCCCTGGAGGGCCTCGACCTATCAGAGTCTCAGGTATTTAAACAGCTTGTTAAAGCCTTAAAGTGTTGATATTATATAATGTTAATTATTATAAAATGGTCACTCAAGTGTCATTAAATACATAATAATAATAATCATAATGAGACACATCACCATAATTTTCTTGTCTAATTTATGTAACAAACACACAGTTTGAAAACTTAATAAATTAAATACACGTTTAAACATTTTCAAACTGTTTATAGTTTAAATCACACTGAAGGAACAGATGGATGAACTCTAACCGAGCTCTCTACTGTGTTCTGTCGACACAGACAGGAAAACAGAGAAGCGATCAATCAAACTTTATTTGTATAGCACCTTTAATACAGGTTAGCTCAAGCTCATAATAAGAACAAATGTAAACTATAAAAACAATAAAAACAACAACACTAATGCACACGAGAAATAAAAATGATTAAAATGTAATAATGAAACAAATAGATTAAGACAATTAAATAAAAACTAGATAAAATAGATTAAAAGCTGACAAATAAAATCAATAAGAGGGAATAAAACATTTATAAACATAAATACAATAAATAATAATAATACATTTTATTTGTATAGCACCTTTAAAAACCAATGTTACGAAGTTTACACAAAACAAACGATAAAAAATGAAGTAAAGGAATAAAATCAAAGACAGACATCAGTAAAAACAAATGTTCAAAGTGCTTTGCATGAATATAAGATAAATATCTAAAAGGTGCAGTTTGTAAAACATAGAAAGATGTCAAAAATAAAAATGATTCATAAACTGATAAAAATTAGTTGTAAGAAGTGTTTTAAGGGAAGATTGTGATTTAGTGACTCTGAGCTCCTCAGGCAGCCCGAACAGCAAAGACAAGATCCCCTTTAGTCTTAAATGTAGACACAGTTAAATAATAATAATAAATAATAATAATGGCCCTAAAACATTTAAATCAGAAGCTCAACTAAAATAAGCAGGTTTTAAGTTTAGTTGTAAAGAAATCAATACTTCTCTGAGTTCTTTGGACAAACTGTCCTTGAAGAGCCTCAAAAACAAGTTAAAGGTTTTACAATCAATACAGACACTGCCAACAGTCAGACAGCAGAGTCCTGGATCAATTATAACTGATTCATGACTTCTTTTTGGTAGATCTGATAGGAGAACACTAGAATAATCTGTCCTGCTGGAAAGAAAAGTGTGTTTTCTTTCCAGCAGGACAGTGTGCAGATTTTTTTGGTAACGAACTCCACATGAGCCTTAAAGTTCAGCTCTGAGAAGGTGATGACAAGCAACACACGTCCCTCGCTGGACTCAAACCGGGGAAATGATGAAATATCAGCGTCCAGGATGAACTAAGTTAAACTAAACTGATGTTTTGTTCTTCGTAGTCCATCCTGCCTGTGCAGCCGACTGAACCCAAAGAGCAGCCGGATCCTCCTCCTGTCAGGTCCGACACACACGACACGTTAAACTCCAACACATAAACAGGAACTTCTGTATATTTAAAGGAAAAGAGTGAAATGATTTCTACATGTCTCTAAATGTGTGTGTGTGTGTGTGTGTGTGTGTGTGTGTGTGTGTGTGTGTGTGTGCAGCGGTCCTCGGTGCGTCGCCTTGTTCGACTACGAGGGCGAGGAAGAGGACGAGCTCACCTTCTCCCAGGGTGATGTCATCGCCCTCCTAGAGGTCATTGGGCAGGAGTGGGGGCGGGGCCAGATCCACGGGCGAATCGGAATATTCCCCCTGAACTTCGCCAAAGTGGTGGAGCCCCTCCCGCAGCCGGCGCCGTTGCCGGGGGAAACGGCGAAGACTACATCAACGGATACGACAGTGATAGAAAGTACCGGTGAGCAGCAGAGTTTACTTTCCTTCCTTTTCTTTCTCTTCTTATTAAACTCTTCAGCTTCCTTCTTGTTTTAGTTGATTGATTTTTCTTGATGGTTAATACAGGCTCATACTAGGAAGTGACACAGCTAATTAGACGTAAATTTCTTTTTAATTTTTTCTAGTAAGTGAGTTACTCGTCTCCCTTGGTGAAGAATTTGTTTTTGTGTGAGTTTGTTTCTTGTTTTTATGGGCTTTGAATAATATAAAAACACCTTTTAAAAAGGTAGAAAGTATGGATTGTTCTTCTTTTGATCCATTGAGATGCACAAAACATTTATTATTATTATTATTATTATTATTATTATTATTATTATTATCATGTTTCTATGTTTTAACTGTGATTCTCATTGTTAAACCTACATTGTTTTTTCTTCCCATTCACCATATTTCTTAATAAAAATATAAAACACCATAGAAATTGTTGAATTACTTCTTTAATCGTCTTTAATCAGTGAAAAGTGTTTTTAAGGGTTTTATATGTTTTATTAAACTCGTCTTCTCATATACAAAGCTTTTAATTCTCGTCCTTTAGTCTTTTCTACCGACATTTTTCTCATGATACATAAATGATCTGATAAATGAAGGCTGCTGCATCTTTGGATTTGCATATAATGTTTATTTATGATTATTTTTGCGTTTTTCAGCACCAAAGTCCTCACAGGACCTGAACACAGAGGTGAGTGTTTCACAGACAGAAATCATGATCAATATGTGTTTAAATATTAGACATCGGTCCTTTTTATGTCAGATGTTCATGTGTATGTTTCACTTTTTCTACTTGTTTCATTCACTTTATATTGTATAAATTTTCTGTAGATTCATTTTTGCTCATTAATGTTTTTCACTCATAAATTCTATTGATTAGGCTTTTAATTTATTCTCATGCTGTAATATTTCTCTTCCTTTTTAAATTTACATTTGATTTCATTTAAATGTAGTAAAAATGAGTTGAATCTGTGTTTGTGTCTGTGTGCAGGCGGAGGAGTGGGCCGTGGCTCTGTTCGACTTCCCAGGTCAGACTGCGGAGGATCTGTCTTTCCACAAGGGGGCGCTGATCCGAGTCACCGAGCACATCGACTCCGAGTGGAGGAGAGGAAGACTGGAGGGGAAGGAGGGACTTTACCCGGCTGCCTTCACACGGCCCTGCCAGGGTACAAACACACAAAAATACATCAGAAAAAAACATAATGAAATATCATAAACACAGTAATATGTTTGTAATATCTCAGCCATTAGTGAAACCAACAAAAACACACATCTGTCAGTCAGTCAAACTTTATTTAAATATTATATTTATATTAGGTGGAATGTAATCCAGAGTGCTTGCACACCAAGATACAAGTAAAATACCAGAATTAAAACAAGGTGGCTTTTAAAATGTACATAAAATAAATAAATCCATAATAAAAAATAATATATTAGAAGAAAAAGATTTAATAAAACCTACTTTAAAAGAATTGAGTGATACTGCAAAGTGATTTTAGTGCCTGTACTAAGTCAACCGTGCACACTGTTCCTCTTGCATTTACGCCTTTTTCACCAAACACAGGGAAACACCACCTCAAAGGTAACATCTGAAACTGAAAAGCATAAATCTAACAGTGGTGAGGTGACAATAAAGGTCCTTGAATCCTTGAAACCTTGAATAAGGCAGCAAGAAAAGATAAATTAGTAAATTATAAGAGAATAAATATCAAAAATAATTCAAAAAGTGAAAATAGTAGTACAGAAAATATTTGTACACACACTTATACAGAGCAGAGACACACTGTTTGTTAGTGTATGCCTCATCGTGTGTGTGTGGGTGGCAGGTGAAGGGAAGTATTTACAAAACTGTGTGGATGGTTTGTTTTATACTCCTGACTGTGCTAGACGGGTGGGGTTTTATCACTCAGGATATTACAGACAGTTCAGCCAATCACAGGGCAGAAAATGTTTGTTCGTCTAGGGCTGCGTCTAACAAATATTTTCATTATTTATTAATCTGGAAAGTATTTTTTTCAATTAATGGATTAATTGTTTTGTCTATAAAATGTCAGAAAATAGTGAATAACGCCCGTTATCATCTCTCAGAGCCCCAGTCGACGTCTTCAAATGTCTCGTTTTGTCCAAAATCCAAAGATGTTCAGTTTGACACTAAAAAAAGCTTCAAATCATCACATTTTATTGGCTGCAACCATCACATTTTTGGGCGTTTTTTCTTAAAAAATGATGCACAGCAGCAATAAATCCGAGGCCTTTCAGCCCGATGCTTTCCTCAGCGTTACTGAGACAGATGTGGGTGTGAACCAGCCGCTGCCAGGAACCTGCCTGTGTTTGTCCCTCGTTACAAGTCACATTTTTGATCATTTCTTTGTTGTTTAAGCTGTTTATTAAGACAAAAATCATCCGACGTTCTCTGGTTACAGTCTCTCAGATGTGAGGATTTGCTGCTTATGTGTAGTTTTGAACTTTTCATTGGACAAATCAAGATATTTAAAGACATCGCCTCAGGCTCATTAGACTAAATGATTAATAGATTAGATTGGATTAAGAGATTATAAAACCATGATCATAAGACGACCACCCTTTTTCAGCACTTGTTTTTGTAAAAAGACTTTTTGAAGATACAAAACACTTTCACACTCATCCTGTTGGGAAACTTTGCCCCCTGATTTAGTGTTAGAGTCCTCATCCTTGAAGCTTTTCTCTCTATTTCTCCACTAAAAGTGAAATAACACAATTAAAGCAGATCGTAAATCCCACATTTATGGAGCTTTTCTATCAGTTACATACTCTCGCTCTCTCCTGACAGACTCTTGGATGCATTAAAAAATGATTTTCTCCAGAGTTTTTCACTTTCTGTTTGTCTGTTTGAGCTCCTCATCGTCTCTGACAGCAGTAGTTCTTGGCTGTTTGACGGGGATGATTCAGTCCTCGGTGGTGTTTTCTGCAGTAAAGCTGTCAGGATTCGCTTTGAACTCGCTTTCATTCGTCATGAATATATTTTCTCTGTAGCAGAAAAACACATTACACAAGCCTTCAGACACTCCCGCGGGTTAAATTGATCTAACCAAACACTTTGAGTGCAGACTGACTATAAACAGACTTGAATACACTCGCAAGCTTAGCAACATTAAGGCTACAAACAACCCATAATATAACAGCTCGCGTTCATTCAAAGAGAATCTCTGATCTTGTGAAACAAATATGAGACACAAAATATTCAGGATGAAATATTTTCTCATATTCAGGTCTATACGGTAATTGAAGAAATACTTGACAGGTTAATTAATAATGAAAGTAACTGTTAGTTGCAGCCTTTGGTAGGTATGTGTGTGTGTGTGCATGTGGCTCCCAAAGTTTCTAACCACAACTTCTTCTTCCTGTTTCCAGCTCAGCCAATCCCAGGCCAGCAGTCAGCGGTTAAGGGCGTGGCCAAGGTTCTGTTTGACTTCACGGCAGAGAGCGAGGACGAGCTCTCACTAAAGGTGTGTGTGTGTGTGTGTGATGAGTAGATATTTATTTATGAGGAAGTTTTATGTTTTTATTCTGGACACAGATTCAATGACAAAACATTAAATTCAGGCAAATCTGTCAAATTTAATTGTTTATTTTTTACCTAAAGTCAACGACAACAGCTTCATGTTTTTGTTTGTTTTCACTAACAAGTCCGATCTCTGTCTTCCTCTCTGTCTTCTTCCTGCAGGTTGGTGACATTATAACGCAGGTGGAATCTGTGGATGAGCAGTGGATTTTGGCGGTTGTGGGCGGGAAGCGTGGGATCGTGCCTAAAAACTACATTTCACTTCTCTGACGTGGAAATCCTGAAACAAACAATCGTTGGGGCTCCCCCACCTGTCAATAACACTACAGAGGGGTTTTTCCTGCTTTGTTAACCAGACAAAAACGCACTTGCACGCGGCGGTGACGGCGCTCCAGTCTGCCGTATTTCATTTAAAAAAAACTGAATATTTCAATTTCCAGATAGTTTTTAATTCAACAAAATCAGCTTGGTCAATTTTATTCCTAGTTTGGTTGCAAAATTGGAGAAACAGGAACTCTTGAGGTGTGATGGGATTGTTTCCGATGTAACGTCACCCTGGCGACCGAGACCTCGCTGTGCTCACTGTTGTCATGACGACTGGGAGCTGGACGGACCTTCGCTGCCTTAAAACTGACAGTTACATTAGACTGTAAGAAAGATTTTCTTCCTGACTGGACTCTTTTCTTTTCATGGATTCGGTTCGACTGTCCAAAACTCCAACCTCGAAGCTCGATTGTTTGATGTTAGATGGTCCAAATCGATCCCAGTGACGGAAACCATTGGAGAGAATATCATCCAGATGGCTGGACACGCGCTTCAAAGAGCCACGACTTCAGCTTTTCCTCTTTTTGTCTGATCACAGATGTTTTGCGTAAACTTTGTCAAAAATTTTTATCATGTTTCAGTGTTTACATTCGTTACATTTACCAGTTTTTTTTTTCAAAAAAATCAGGCCAGCTCACAACATTCAAACTGAAAAGTCTTCACTCAGCAGGTTTAGAGAAGAGGACTAATTCACGTTAACTAACCCATTAAAGCATAAAACTACATTTATCTGAAACAAACGGTACCAAGAAGAACATTATTCTCATTCTGAGCCAGAGGAGATTATAAAACTGAATTAAAACGGGATAATGTGGAGCTCTGAGTTGAATGACTGCTGGGTCGGGGTTTTTGATCGTTACTGTGTTAACAGACAGACAAACGGTGAGTCTTAGTGGTGGTTATAATGTTTGTAAGAGTTTCTTTTAATTTAACTCTACTGAAGCCTCCTGCAGATTTGTGTTGTACCACCTCTGTGAAAAGGACCAAAAATCGCCACTTTTGAGACATTCTGACAGAATATTTAGTTTTATGACACTGTAGGTACCTTTAATTATTTATAAATGTTTATAAAAGTTCATTTTTATGTTGCACATAAAGTCTTATTGCCTATAAATTCTCACAAAAAGGCTTTTTCAAAAATATTTTACATCCCCTGAGCTTTGAAGCTTGAACCGGATCATTTTACATAAAGAACACTATTGTTGGTTTAGTCTATTAACTGACTACTTGACCTTTTCCAAAGGCTACCATGTTTTTTTTTTGACTTGCCTTTTTGAAAATTGTAATGTGAGGTTTTATACATAATTTGTATTTAATCGATTTAAAATACACAATTGAGCTTGACACTAAGAGCAAATATCTCAATGAAAGCAAACAAAACCTAGAGCTCAGTAATACACTACAAACACAAGCTATCAGTCCAACAGTAGCTGTATATTTTACAATATTTAAAGGATTTTGCTCTCGGTTTTCTATATTTTTCTATATCTTTCTTATTGTCAACAAATCTCATGTTTAGAGCCAAACCAACAATGACCCAATTTACTTAAAAGTATTGTGTGTTTATCGAAAGCCTGATATATCTTATTCCTCTGTTCCATAGACCTCCGTTGTCGTCCAAAAACACGTCAATGAGTCATGTTCCTTCATTATGAAGAATTTGGTCATGTTAGTTTGTTTAGAAACGACTCCAAAGACTAATAACGGCTACATCACTAAACTGTACATTGTAAATAATATTAATACAAAGTCAAGTCAAGTTGTGATATGTAGCACAACAAGCTAGTGGAGCCTTAAACAGAACTAGGTTCCTGCACATGCTCAGTGGCGTCTGCCTCACACTCTGAAAACATGATCGCTGTTATTAGTCTTTAAAGCCGTTTCTAAACAAACTAACGTGACTAATCTTCATGGCGAAGGAACATGTCACCCAGTGCAGCGGTGTGGCTTATTGATGTTTTTTTAATAGTTTTTGGACAACAACGGAGGTCTAAAGCACAGAGGAATAAGATATATCAGGATACACACACAATACGTGTTAGTAGATCAGTTCATTGTTGGTTTGGATCCAAACATGAGATTTGTTGACAGTAAAAAAAAAATAGAAAATGACAGCTTTATTCTTTAAATTCACATCTTGTACCGAAAAATACTATAAAATGTCAACATGTTTTTAGTTTGTCATGGTGAGACTTTACATGTCTTAAAATTCACACGGACTGGACCAGAAACAGTTGTAACGACAGTTTGCTGATGAACTTGTGACATTGGAAAATATTTAAAACTATTTTTAGTTTTAGTTAGCTTTTGCTTCTTTTCCTGCACCCAAACAGTGTTTTTGAGGAAGTTTTGCACAATGCCGGTACTGCGGTGAACAGGAAGTGTTTGTCACAACGTTAATGTACTGAACAGTTTGTCATGTCAGTGAAAAGGCTTTCAGGTGCAGAGCTCTGGCTGTAGTTTTAAAAACGTACTGTACTTCCATCCTTTGCTCAAGTTTTCCCTCACATTCTCTTAATATGCTTTCTGTTAAAACACTACATCTCAAAAACAGCATCTCACATTTCCAGACTGAGTATACTTTCAACTGAAGTATTTTTGTTTTTCTTACAATTAAAACATGGAAGGTTTTCTTTAAATGTGCCGTCAGCAAATTAGCAGTGATGATGAATGATTTAAAGTCATTTTAAGAAAATTCCTCCCATTAAATTCATGTTTTTAGTTGTTTTTCTGACACTTGGAGGTCCAGTGTTTTGTTGTACTGCAGGAATCAACAGGAAAACCTCTTCTTCTTGTTACTTCCTGTCCCTTTGTCTCATTTTTAATGTGCTCAGATTAAAATTTGGTGTCACTTTTTACATTAAGTTATCATTCATAATGTTTTTCACGCAATTCTGAAAGTCTGAGATGGCAAAGTTAAACTTAGATTGCCTTTATTTGAGGAAAATAAGCTAAATTTACATAAATAATAAAATGAAATGAAAGCAGATAACAGTAGAGTGACGTTTAAAGAGTTGTACCAGTACAGAAGTCTGTTCATTGTCAGTGATCAAAACAAACATTTTCTACAGGAGCTTTTCCTGTTTTGTGAAAGTCTATTTTACATTTATATGATGTGTATGTTTCCTACAGTCCTCGAATGACTGTTAAAGTCCTTAAAATATAATTAGATTTCATGTGAAAATGATAACAAGACCCGCAATATTGGCTACAGTTTGATAGCAATTTGACACAATAAAAAAACAATTATAGGTCATGTAGTTATTTGACAGTCATGAAAAGACTTTGGGGAAATGTTCTATAACTATATATTTGTGAGATAAATAATTAGAGCACAGAAAATGTTGATTTTTAAGTAAACATGCTTTGACTTTTTACCTGCACTTTGCAGACACTGCATTTAGCCATCAGTTATAATGATTCTCACTAGACAATCTATCGAGGGGACTCAAGTTGAACAGTTTTGGAAGCTAGTCAGTATTTTACGTTCAGGAGGGAAAACCTTCCAGTGTCCATATTTCTTAATCCTCAGTTGTTGCACTTTAAAACATTAAGGTTGAAATTTCAACCAGGCAGGTTGGATTTATCCATTTTTCTGATTTTGACACGATTAATCGTTTGCAGGCATCACGACTAATTTGGTGGCAAATCTTCAAAAAGAAAATCTTACATCTTTAAAAGCTATGGGACTGGTTGTGTACCACTGTAATGACTGTAACACTAGTGTGTGTGTATGTGGGTATAAGTGTGTGTGATAGAGAAAAACAGTGAAAGAGATTTATACATTGCTTTGTAACAGATATTTTTATGTATAACCGAACATTCCAACTTTTTAATCCAAATAAAACTTTGAGACATTTCAATAATTCTTACAATTTTTACTTTCTTTCTTACATTTTTTAAATTAATTGCTCAGTTTTACTGGAAGTTTTTGTACATCTGACATGAGACATGTTGAGCAGGTGAGTTAACTGTTTAAACTCAAATCTCCAGTAACTCGGATTGTCTGGCAGCTGAACATTAATTCAACCACAAGATAAAACAGTAACATTTCCACTATAGACGGTGATGGAAATACTGACCAGCCTGGTTAGTAAAAATCCAGATATTCTACTATTTACATGAGCTCACACCAGAAGCTTCATTAGGAGCAGTGATTGCATACCCTGAGACAGGACTCTCAGGCTGAACTTGTATCCCACCTCCTTCTCTGTGACAGACAGACCCTAAAATCCCTAAAAATGATGCTAACTCCTTAACCATTTATAAGCTAAACCCCAATAGAACCATTTGATTGGTGGACATTGTTGTGGGCAACCTGTCAGACACTGCTTAGGGCAAAGAAGTGACCAATTTTCTGCAGTACACATCTTTGAAAAAGTTAAAATGAAATATTTCCAGAAAATGCATATATGTTGATATACATATGATGACATGTAATCAAAACATACCTATTAGCAGATACGATCATTAGTATTTGGTCCTAAAATGATATTTCATAATATTTGATTTAAATTGTCACATATTGGAGTTTCTTGTGGTTAAAGTTGCAAAAATAACATGAGCCTCAGGTCCATTAAACTAACTTGGTAGTGTTGGTGTATTATAAATACACAAATGAATACACATTTACTAAATCTTGATTTACATTTTATTTTTTATATGTTAGATTACCTTTACAATGGCTGGATGATTACAAGAATGAGACTGTTCGCACTCAGAAAGAAAAACCTCAGTCTGTAAATGTAAACAAACAATCAGGCACAGATTTATTAGATTGATTTATTGTTCATCATTCATCATTGATGAACAAGCACTGTATTTTGCACCAACACAATAGTTCCACCTACTAAATTAATAAACAGTAATTCAAATATATCAGGATTACTTTGTCAAATTGCATCAGAGGACTGGATGCTAATCAACAATTATCTTAGTTGTCACCTTAAAATTATTAAACAGAAATGCAGAGATTATAAAATGATGTATTCAATAAAACAATTATCATCATAAAAACCCTAAAAACAACTATCACATAATATTATTATTAACCAGATTTATCATTTATGAAAAATACATTTAATATGAAGAGCAGTAAAATTGAAACTCAAGTGATTCTTAGCCATTGTAAAAAATATAATACATTTACCTTAAGATATACAGTATATTTCTATAGGATATATGGTATAAATCAAACTACTGGTTTAATCATGATAGTATTGCTTTCAATCACCAATGTAAACACCTTTCTCTGTCATAGTGAATGTTGTTTTTTGCTACTTAACACACAGCTGATGTTTTTTGATTTTTTTAAAGTCACTAAGACGATTGTCTACAATTTGTTGAGGTTTTTTTTTCAGACATTCTTCTTGAAATTTCTTTTATGAAAACCTCAGTCACAGCACTATAATGTCAAGGCTCCAGGATTGTGATAAGGAGTACGATGGTCAAGAATCAGGTGTAAACATTAACCATCCCTCAGTCTACTTGAACTTACACAACTCGGCAGTGTCTCCATCAGACCAAAGACTAAGTCCAGCGTAGAGCGGCTGAGTGAATGTGGTCTGGACTCTGTGGAGGAGGGTCATCGTTTCAGAGATGCTGTAGAAAGACAGAATACCTGCACTGTGATCGAGGTACACTCCTATTCTTGAGGATTGAGGGCCTGAGATGGCAGCAGCAAAGATATTGTTATGTCTGAATGTGTATCCATTGTCACAACGTAAAACCCAAGACCTTTCGTTGTATCCAAATACATGCGCATTAAAGTCCCCTGATCTACTAATACTCTTGTATGCGACTGCTACTTCAACACTCCTGCTCTTCTCCACCTCCCAGTAACAACGTCCAGTCAGACCATCTTTACTCAGGACCTGAGATATACAAGTGAATCTGTCTGGATGTTGAGAATATGGTTTATTATCTCTCTTAAATGTTACCTTTCTGTTCCCATCTGATAAAACCAGAAAATTGTTTGCTGTGTTTGGATCCAGTGTGATCTGACGTGAATATTGTAAGAACTCAGCTCTGGTCTTCGGCTCTGGTTGTGGCCATTTCTCACTAAGAATGATCTGCAGTTTATCTCTGACCACTGTCACAGCTGCCATTACATCCTTAAAGTACCACAGATGACTAATATTGGTTCTTGGAGAGCCTGCAGATCCACAAACACCTGACAGCGAGGGGTATTTTTGCAGAAACTGGGTGTGATCCTCTGTGCGTAAGAGCTTCTCCAGCTCAACGTCTTTCTTCTTCAGCTCCTTGATCTCCTGCTGCAGCTTCTCCTGAAGATCTTTGACCTGATTCACTTCAGTTTCCTGCTGAGATCTGATCTGCTGCTTCACATCTGAGCTTCTTTTCTGAATGTCACGGATCAACTCAGTGAAGATCTTCTCACTGTCCTCCACTGCTTTATCAGCAGAGCGATTGATAGCCTCCACCTCCTGTTGAAGCTCCTTCACATCTTTCTCTCTCTCCTGGATTCTCTGCTGGATATTTTGCTGACTTACGCTGAGCTCCTTCTGCTTCTCTGTCCTTTCTGCTGCAGCTGAGATTGTGTCGTGGCCTTTATGTTCATCCATGGAGCAAAGCATACAGATACACTGCTGATCAGTGCGGCAGAAAATCTTCATCACCTCATCATGACGAGAGCAGATGGTCTCCTGAAGTTTAACGGAAGCTTCAATCAGTTTGTGTTTTTTAAAAGTAGGAGACTCGTAGTGAGGCTGAAGGTGTTGCTCACAGTAGGAGGCCAGACAAACCAGACAGGATTTGAGGGCTTTCAGCTTCCCCCCAGTACAGACATCACAGGCCACATCTTCAGGTCCAGCATAGCAATGATCAGCTGGAGCAGCTCCCAGTCTGGTCTTCTTCTCCTCCACTAACTCTGCTAACATGGTGTTTTTCACCAGGTCAGGCCTCGGTATGAAAGTCTTTCGGCACTGAGGACAGCTATGGATCTTCTGATCTTCTCCATCCCAGAAGGTTTTAATACAGCTCATGCAGTAGTTGTGTCCACAGGGAATAGTCACCGGATCCTTCAGTAGATCCAGACAGATCGAACAACAGAATTTCACTCTGTCTGCTTGATTTCCTTGCTGCGCCATTTCACCTCTCACTGATGGTTAATGTCACATGAGTTTCATTTCCCTCATAGCAAAGGAACTACATAGCAAAAGCGTCACACAAAGCCAAACCTCTCTTTCCTTTTGCACACTCATCTGCTTTAAAGTGGCTCATTAGCTCTTGCACTTCACAGCATGTTGGTTACACCCATCTCTAAACTTGTAAATCTGTGATAGCAGCAGAAACCAGGACGTATACAGTCAAAGTTCTCTGAGAGAAGGGAGGGGTTAGTAGTTTGGCCGTATTCCAACTAAAGGAGCGGTTTGCACCTTGGCAGCATTCCTGACCCTTATTCACATATTTACAGTCAGTTTGAAGTGGCCCCACAATAGAACTTTATTATGTAGCTTTGGAAATACAGGAAGGATGGTAGAAAGCAACAAGGGTGTCTGCATACTTTTAGCCATATAGTTTTCTCACAGTGACAATAAGTGTCGCAGTTGAGTGAAGAAATCTCCAATTTTGGGGTCTGTCATACGTTTAGATCAGCTGAAAGAGGAAAGAAAGAAGGACAGATTCAATGTAGAAAAGAAGAAATGAAAGTGTGTAAGATGATATGAAACATAATATGAATGAATTCAGGATTTTTTTTACTTTTGTGTCATACCATTAAAATGGTCCATTACATGACACACAATACTACGACATAGAAATAACAACTTCTGGTGATAGACATTCGTGTTCCAAAGAAAAACAAATCATTGCGGCAAATTACATACTGTGTGTATCAGAGGGAAAACATGTTTTACACAGAAAAGCAAACAAAATATCCCAAAAACTAAATAAAAGCTACCTGTCAAAAACATGTTTTCTTAATCACCAGACTTTGTCCAAATACTCACACAAAGCAAAAGTGTTTTCATAATTTCAACATCTTCCATAAGGAAGTCTCTTTTAACTTACTTCTGGAGTTATGATACAAAGGACAATACAAAACAAAATGTATTTCATTTTTTACTTTATTTAACTCACATAACTGACAAAGCCAATCCTGTTCTTCAATATGAACATGACATCCTGGTAAGATATCACACAGAGATCTTCTCTTTTTAGGCTGATTAAATTTCACAGAATTCAACTAAAGTTTATTTAAGTACTGATTAAACCATATGTCCTGAGTTTTGGCTTATTCCAAATCTCTATCACATTTTTCATATTGTCAATACTTATTGAACTCATTGTGTCTCATGTTGAATGTAAAATCTGAATCTTCACTGCAACCAGTAACTCTAGCCGTCAGATAAACTGGACTAAGAAGTTGAATATTTACGTCTGAATTGTGGTGAAAGAAAAGTACAATTCGTTCCAAAATTCAAATACTTACAATTCCTACAGAATAGGTACAAGTTTAGGCTAGCAGCAATAGTAAACTCTTAATGTAGCACTATGGGGAACACTGTATACATTTACAATGTTAGTTATCAATAACTCAAGATTTGGGTCATCTAAAATTGGTGAATGAATCTATTTTCACCACAGTGCACTTATATATAAGGTCAGCTTGATGTCTACTCCTGTGGCAGACTAGTTGTCTTGAATATAAAGGCTTTTGGATAGTCTGAAGGTTTTAGATTCCAGAATTTTGGTAATGAGAAAAATTATGCTGAAATTAATATGCACAATTATGAATAATTGCCAACAATACTCCGCCTCACACTGGGCACCATTTTGTTGGGCCTTGGTTCCAGGTTTTGCTATCAGCAATAATTAATGATCATCAAAGATAATTATTAATTATTAAAATCAATAGAAATTATTAACAGTAATTAATAATAACAGGGCACCACCCTGGGGCCAGGGAAAAAATCTACTTAGTTACTTTCCACCTCTGTAATTCAAGCAGGAAAAGCCTGAACCTTAGCTGTCACCTTAAAGTAATTGAACAGAAATGCAGAGATTCTAAAATTATGTATTATATTGTCAAACAATTTTCATCATAAAAACTGTCAAACAAGTATTGCATAATATTATTTACAAGATTTATCAAACATGAAAAATATGTTGAATAACAGAATTTAACTCTGTCTCCTTGATTTCCTCGCTGCGCCATTTCACCTTTCAATGATGGTTAATGTCTGAAGAGTTTCACTTTCCTCATAGCAAAGGAACTCTGCATAGCAAAAGCGTCACACAAAGCCAAACCTCAGTTTCTTTGTGCGCATTGATCTGCAGTAAAGTGGCTTGTTGGCTCTTGTGCTTTACAGCATGTTGGTTACACCCATCTCTAAACTTGTAGATCTGTGAAACAAGCAGGAACCAGGTCATATACAGTCAAAGTTCTCTGAGAAAAAGGGAGGGGTTAGTGGTTGTGCTTCAATCAAGGAAATAGAGCAGTTTGGCCGCGTTTATACCTTTTCTTTACATGTTTGTAGTTGTATTTTGTTCAGGTGTAATTTACAGGTTTACAGCGAATGTTGTCAGTTGATATATTGTCCTCTGATCATTACCTGAGATAATCCATCGATTATGTCTAATTATATGTCTGATTATCTGAGATTCCTCATCATTTTTTTTTATACTTTAAGACTCTCTGTTTTTGAGCCCTACTTTTGGCAGTAAAACATTCAGTCTGTCAGTGAGATTGCCGTCTATTTTAGAGTGTCCTGTTCTCTCAGACTTTTCTTCATTCAAGGAAATGGAGCAGTTTCAACCTTAGCAGCATTTACAGAACTCATTTACATCTTGACAGACTGAACTTTAGCAGTGTTTACAGCCATTCTGTAGACATTCACAATGGAGGTTTTCAATTTAAATATGGCTTCACTTATAATGATTCTCACTAGACAATCTATCAAGGGGACTCAAGTTGAACAGTGACCAAGTTTACATATGATAAATTAATTAAAACATACCTATAAGCATTCTATATACGATCATTAATATTTGGTCCTAAAATGATATTTCATAATATTTGATTTAAATTGTCACATGAGTTTCTTGTGGTTAAAGTTGCAAAAATAACATGAGCCTTAGGTCCATTAAACTAACTTGATAGTGTTGGTGTATTATTAATACACAAACGAATACGTATTTACTAAATCTTGATTTACATTTTATTTTGTATATGTTAGATTATCTTTACAATGGCTGGATGATTACAAGAATGAGACTGTTCACACTCAGAAAGAAAAACCTCAGTCTGTAAATGTAAATAATCAATCAGGCACAGATTTATTAGATTGATTTATTGTTCATCATTCATCATTGATGAACAAGCACTGTATTTTGCACCAACACAATAGTTCCACCTACTAAATTTATCCAATACGAACACCAGAATCATGCCATTATACAAACAGTAATTCAAATATATCAGGGTGACTTTGTCAAATTGCATCAGAGGACTGGATGTTAATCAACAATTATCTTAGTTGTCACCTTAAAATTATTAAACAGAAATGCAGAGATTATAAAATGATTTATTCAGTAAAACAATTATCATCATAAAAACCCAAAAACAACTATCACATAATATTATTATTAACCACATTTATCATATTCAAACATTCCTTTTGAAATTCCTTTTATTAACACCAGTTACAGCACTAAAATATCAAGGCTCCAGGATTGTGATATGTAGTAAGGTGGTCAGAAATCAGGTGTAAACATAAACCATCCCTCTGTCTACTTCAACTTACAAAACTCAGCAGTGTCTCCATTAGAATAAAGCCAAAGTCCAGCGTAGAGCGGCTGAGTGAATGTGGTCTGGACTCTGTGGAGGAGGGTCATTGTTTCAGAGACGCTGTAGAAAGACAGAATACCTGCACTGTGATCGAGGTACACACCTATTCTTGAGGACCGAGGGCCTGAGATGGCAGCTGAGATATTTTTATGTATGAATGTGTATCCAGTGATACAATGTAAAACCCAAGACCTCTCATTGTATCCAAATACATATGTATTAAAGTCCCCTGATCTACTAATGCTCTTGTATGCGACTGCAACTGCAACTCTCCCGCTCCTCTCCACTTCCCAGTAACAACGTCCAGTCAGACCATCTTTACTCAGGACCTGAGATACATTATTGAATCTGTCTGGATGTTGAGAATATGGTTTATTTTTATCATTGAATGTTATCTTTCTGTTCCTGTCTGATAAAACCAGAAAATTGTTGGCTGTGTTAGGATCCAGTGTGATCTGACGTGAATATTGTAAGAACTCAACTCTGGTCTTTGGCTCTGGTTGTGGCCATTTCTCACTAAGAATGATCTGCAGTTTATCTCTGGCCGCTGTCACAGCTGCCATTACATCCTTAAAGTACCACAGGCGATTGATGTTGGTGCAAGGAGAGCCTGTAGATCCACAAACACCTGACAGCGAGGGATATTTGTGTAGAAACTTGGTGTGATCCTCTGTGCGTGAGAGCTTCTCCAGGTCAGCGTCTTTCCTCTTCAGCTCCTTGATCTCCTGCTGCAGCTTTTCCTGAAGATCTTTGACCTGATTCAGTTCAGTTTCCTGCTGAGATCTGATCAGCTGCTTCACATCTGAGCTTCTTTTCTGAATGTCACGGATCAACTCAGCGAAGATCTTCTCACTGTCCTCCACTGCTTTATCAGCAGAGCGATTGATAGCCTCCACCTCCTGTTGAAGCTCCTTCACATCTTCCTCTCTGTTCTGGACCCTCTGCTGGATTTTTTTCCGTCTTATGCCAAGTTCCTTCTGCTTCTCTGTCCTTTCTGCTGCAACTGAGATTGTGTCGTGACCTTTATGTTCATCCATGGAGCAAAGCATACAGATACACTGCTGATCAGTGCGGCAGAAAATCTTCATCACATCATTGTGACGAGAGCAGATGGTCTCCTGAAGTTTAAAAGAAGCTTCAACCAGTTTGTGTCTTTTAAAAGTAGGAGAATCATAATGAGGCTGAAGGTGTTGCTCACAATAAGAAGCCAGACAAACCAGACAGGATTTGAGGGCTTTCAGCTTTCTCCTAGTGCAAGAATCACAGGCCACATCTTCAGGTCCAGCATAGCAATGATCAACTGGAGCAGCTCCCAGTCCAGTCTTCTTCTTCTCCTCCACTATCTCTGCTAACATGGTGTTTTTCACCAGGTCAGGCCTCGGTATGAAAGTCTTTCGGCACTGAGGACAGCTGTGAATTCTCTGATCTTTTCCATCCCAGAAGGTTTTAATACAGCTAATGCAGTAGTTGTGTCCACAGGGAATAGTCACCGGATCCTTCAGTAGATCCAGACAGATCGAACAACAGAATTTCATTCTGTCTGCTTGATTTCCTCGCTGCGCCATTTCACCTCTCAATTATGGTTAATGTCCCATGAGTTTTATGAGCGTCACACAAAGCCAAACCTCTCTTTCCTTTTGCACACTCATCTGCTTTAAAGTGGCTCATTGGCTCTTGCTCTTCACAGCATTTTGGTTACACCCATCTCTAAACTTGTAAGTCTGTGAAATCAGCAGGAACCAGGAAATATACAGTCAAAGTTCTCTGAGAAAAGGGAGGGGTTAGTAGTTGTGCTTCATTCCAAGTGAAGGAGCAGTTTGCACCTTGGCAGCATTTATGGTCCTCATCCACATATTTACAGTCAATTTGAACTGGCAGCGTTCTCTGCCCCACAATAAATATTTATTGCAGAGCTTTGGAAATACAGGAAGGATGGTAGAAATCAAAAAGCAACAACAAACAACAATATCATGTTAATAATACACCTATGATAATGTGTAAATAATCTTAAAATCCCTTAATGTTCTGTCGGTCTGTCCACGGGCCAGCACGCTGTCAAGTAAACAACTATGCTGTGTTCACAACTCCTGTCTTTAAGTGGGTACTCATGCGACACATCTTTGGAAAGCTAAGATTCCTGTGATTCGATTGATCCAAAGGTCCAGTCGATCCAATATTTAGTCCAAAACACATTATTACATCAATAAATATCCATGAGCGGGTGTTGCATTGTTTTAAATTAGCCAGCAGATGTCCTAATCTTCCAACATATTCTGGGTCATAACTCGCATTAGCATGTAAATATTAGCCACACGTTAGCGTATCAAAATGGCGGCTGCACTCTAACCTTTCGATTGACACCTCACTTGACCTAATAGGAACTTCCATGTCCGGTCCACAGCCTACAATAGCCAACGAGAGTCCGCGCTGAAAGTAGGTGCCTGCCCCTCTTCTTTCATGTAAAGACCGAGCCAATAGGAACAGAGTCTGCAGATGACTGGCGCTTCAGAATTCCAAAAATGACCATATGCTGCTTTATTGCTTTTTATAAAGCCACAACATGGAAATTGTGTAAATATAAATAGTTTGCTGTGATTTACTTGACTTTGACTCTTTTATATGCACAAAGTTTAGTTTCAACAGGGGAACAAAGCACTATAATGTGTTTATGCTTCAGTTACTCTGAAATAGGGGTTATTTGGTGTCTCCAAGTGGCCTGTTTTTGGAAGAACCTTAGACATACCCTTAGAAAAATGTGTAAAATATTCATTTTCTGTAGTATGTACAGTTATGTCACTGACTCTCTTTCCACCTCCCTACACTCGTATTTTGAGTGTATGTCATCTGCCAAAAAAGAGGCAAAACACACAATAAACAAATTCAAAGATGATTTGACTGATATATCGCGATAATATGGTTATCATGAATTCTTTTGGCCTCGATAATCGTGTTGTGAAAATCTGATATCATGACAGCCCTATGCTGAACTTTAATTAAGATTTTGAAATATTCAGTGTTTCTTGCTTAATTGTTTTAGTGATAACTTGAGGAGATTCAGATATAAGGAGCTTATAAGTACAACAGCTTAAAAAGGTCACTGAATTAAAAGATTTTAGTTGTCAAAGGTAAAAAGCTTTCTTTCTTTTTGTTTTGCTTTAACTGAGCCTTTCACTCACCCATTGGAAAACACTTTTCTCTGTTATTGTAACTCTTGTTTTCTGTTACTTTACATGTGACTGATTTTGTTTCTTGCCCTCTTAAAAGTTACTAAGAAGATTGTCTACCATTTTGTGAGTTTTACATCATATGTTCCTCCTGAAATGAATTTTATGAACACCTAAGCTCCAATACTAAAACGTTAGGTGTAGGAACATCACATTTATTGATATGAAATCCTTATTTGATCAGGGGCACCACTTCCCCCAGTTTATTAGCTGTGCCGGGAAGAGACACAGAAACACTGAAGACAACGACATGCTAATAAATACATATTTATTGAAATAAGATGGTTAACAAGTGAATAAATGAGGTATCAATGCAAACAGAAAAATGAGTGTTCAACCAGAATGAGTGCAATATGTTTTAAACTGTGTATTAGGAGTTATGAATAGCTGATGGTGAAACGTGAATGATAGTGTAATTACTGGAGAATTAGTTGAGGCAGAGGTCATTTCCCTAACCAACCTCTCTAAGAAATTAACTGGAGAGTTCAATTCAAATGACAACTCTTAATCTTAGAGGGAGGTGGAGGGCAGGAGAAGTGTTGTTTAGCCGGACTTCCCAACAAAGTTTCCCAGCGGAGTTCCGCTCGTGAATGTTGCGGGAGCCTTGAAACGAAGTGTTGTTTTGCAGTTTCTTCAGGTGATTTACTGAATCACCACATGGTTTAACCGTTAGATGAAGGAGACAAAATCTGATATGATTGTCTCTAGTAACACTGTTGAAGATGTCTTGACCCATGGAGAGCAAGTAATTTAATTTGAAATCACCTGACGGACTATACTGACTTTCTCTTTCCCAAAATAATGTCGCTGGCCGAAACGAAACTATACTTCAAGATATTAAGTGTGAAAGAATTTCAACATAAAGTTTGTTTCACTGAAGTTACAATACTGCACGTAGCTTAAAAGAAAAGAAAGTTAACTTAAGAGATCACATGATACGAAAGAAAAAAATACGGAGAAAGTTAAGATGGCAGAAGTCTTAAGAGATGCGACATGCGTCTCCTTGGACATACAAAAGGAAGAGAACATGGGCGCAGGCCGACACGCTATTTTATTCTGGCCTGTGGTAGGGGTGTGTTGTGGGTGGAGACGGATATTCTCCTGCGCTAAACAGAAAATCCTTTATCAGAGAGAAAACACGTGATCTCTCTGAGTTGATTACAAGAGATTAAAATTAAATTAAATTTTACACGTTTCACTATGATCATTCACATTTAAAAATGAATTGCATAGTTCAATATGTTACTCAGATGTTGAGAGACACGGATATATAATGTAATCACTATCACAATACCTGAGTTGGATCCTGTGATTAGGTTATACAATAAAATTAAAATGCAGTCTTTGTTGACTACACTTCTATTAACATGTTCTCAGTAATCAGTACAGCTTAATGAAAACATACTATAGTTATTTAACAAACTTGCTTCTAATGTTAACTTTATTCTATTTTCTAACTAGTAGGGTTAGTTCTTCACTTATCAAGGTGATCCTTCATACACATCAAATTTCTACTAATTTATATAGAGTTTAATAGCAATTTAGTGGATAATATCATCAGAAAACATTATGCTGTATTTGCAGAAGCCTTTTCTTCAGTGTTCAAATTTATATAAAATTTGACCACTGGTCGGCACTGGTGGTACAGGTACTGTGTGATAATTTAATCTAAATATGTATATCTCAGCTATACCTTATCACAGAGAATTCAGAGTTAGACCGTTTTGACTGGCATTACTTTGTGACTAATAAATTATAGGTTACAAGATGGTTATATACTTAGTAAACATTGAATCAAACTTCTGGCTTTAAGGAACACAGAAACTCAAGCCAAACCTTTCCTTAATTTACCACGTATGTTGGGCAAATGTCCTTATCTGAAGTCACAGCAGAGTGAAAAATAAAAAGGGTAGGATAAGCATGTTGATATGTGGATGTATGTGTGTGCATGGTTAAAAGGAGAGAATTTGATTGTCCCAACTCATCAAATCAAACTGATGAGGTTAAATTGTGGTAAAACAGTCTCTTTTTATTTTTTTCCAGTGAAAAGTCCATTAATCCAGTGTTTCATGAGACTTGAGTTGATCACATGTAGCTGTTTTTAGTTTGTGTCATAAATTCCTCTTTCCCTGACACAGTTGGAGAGTCTTTGGAGGTAGAATGGGCAAAGATTGTCCTCTGAAGAGTCAAAACTGACACTTTAATGCGGAGAAAGGACTCTCAGTTTACCTTTGAAGGCAATTCAAAACTGAAGTTAAATATACATCCATATTCTTGAGGTTAGAGGTTATTGTTGATTTAGCCCAGACCTTCTTTGGGCTTTCACAGGAATTGGTAGAAAACAAAGGGGAGTTGTACTGGTTCCCCTACTCAGGGCTCCAGGATTGTGATATGTAGTACGATGGTCAAGAATCAGGTATAAACATTAACCATCCCTCTGTCTACTTGAACTTACAAAACTCAGCAGTGTCTCCATTAGAATAAAGCCTAAGTCCGGCATAGAGCGGCTGAGTGAATGTGGTCTGGACTCTGTAGAGGAGAGTCATCGTTTCAGAGATGCTGTAGAAAGACAGAATACCTGCACTGTGATCGAGGTACACTCCTATTCTTGAGGATTGAGGGCCTGAGATGGTAGCTGAGATCTTATTATGTCTGAATGTGTATCCATTGTCACAACGTAAAGTCCAAGACCTCTCGTTGTATCCAAATACATGTGCGTTAAAGTCCCCTGATCTACTAATACTCTTGTATGCGACTGCTATTTCAACACCCCTCCTCCTCTCCACCTCCCAGTAACAACGTCCAGTCAGACCATCTTTACCCAGGACCTGAGATATACAAGTGAATCTGTCTGGATGTTGAGAATATGTTTTATTTTTAACATTATAGGTTACCTTTCTGTTCCCGTCTGATAAAACCAAAACATTGCTTGCTGTGTTTGGATCCACTGTGATCTGACGTGAATATTGTAAAAACTCAACTCTGGTCTTCGGCTCTGCTTGTGGCCATTTCTCACTAAGAATGATCTGCAGTTTATCTCTGACTGCTGTCACAGCTGCCATCACATCCTTAAAGTACCACAGGCGATTGATGTTGGTGCAAGGAGAGCCTGTAGATCCACAAACACCTGACAGCGAGGGATATTTTTGCAGAAACTGGGTGTGATCCTCTGTGCGTAAGAGCTTCTCCAGCTCAGTGTCTTTCTTCTTCAGCTCCTTGATCTCCTGCTGCAGCTTCTCCTGAAGATCTTTGACCTGATTCAGTTCAGTTTCCTGCTGAGATCTGATCAGCTGCTTCACATCTGAGCTTCTTTTCTGAATGTCACGGATAAGCTCAGTGAAGATCTTCTCACTGTCCTCCACTGCTTTATCAGCAGAGCGATTGATAGCCTCCACCTCCTGTTGAAGCTCTTCCACATCTTCCTCTCTGTTCTGGACCCTCTGATGGATTTTTTTCTGTCTGATGCCAAGCTCCTTCTGCTTCTCTGTCCTTTCTGCTGCAGCTGAGATTGTGTCGTGGCCTTTATGTTCATCCATGGAGCAGAGATAACAGATACACTGCTGATCAGTGTGGCAGAAAATCTTCATCACATCATCATGACGAGAGCAGATGGTCTCCTGAAGTTTAACAGAAGCTTCAACCAGTTTGTGTCTTTTAAATTCAGGAGAATCGTAGTGAGGCTGAAGGTGTTGCTCACAGTAGGAGGCCAGACAAACCACACAGGATTTGAGGGCTTTCAGCTGCCGCCCAGTACAAACATCACAGGCCACATCTTCAGGTCCAGCATAGCAATGATCAGCTGGAGCAGCTCCTAGTCGAGTCTTCTTCAGTTCCTCCATTAATTCTGCTAACATGGTATTTTTCACCAGGTCAGGCCTCGGTATGAAAGTCTTTTGGCACTGAGGACAGCTGTGGTTTTTCTGATCTTCTCCATTCCAGAAGGTTTTAATACAGCCAATGCAGTAGTTGTGTCCACAGGGAATAGTCACTGGATCCTTCAGTAGATCCAGACAGATCAGACAACAGAATTTCATTCTGTCTGCTTGATTTCCTCGCTGCGCCATTTCACCTCTCAATGATGGTTAATGTCTCAAGAGGTTCACTTTCCTCATAGCAAAGGAGCTCTGCATAGCAAAAACGTCACAGAAAGCCAAACCTCAGTTTCTTTGTGCACATTGATCTGCAGTAAAGTGGCTCATTGGCTTTTGCACTTCACAGCATGTTGGTTACACCCATCTCTAAACTTGTAGATCTGTGATATCAGCAGAAACCAGGAAGTATACAAAGTTCTCTGAGAAAAGGGAGGGGTTAGTAGTTGTGCTTCATTACAGGAGATGAAGCAGTTTGAATCATCAAGTGTAAGATGATAAACAATATGAATGAAGTTAGGAATTTTTTTACATTCATGTCTTACCATTAAATGGTCCATTACGTGACACAATAATACGACAGAAATAACAACTTCTGGTGATAGACATTCATGTTCCAAAGAAAAACAAATCATTGCTGCAAACTACATATTGTGTGTATCAGAGGGAAAACATGTTTTACACAGAAAAACAAACAAAATAATCCAAAACAATATAAAAGCTACATGTTGAAAACATTTTTTCTAAATGACCGGACTTTGTCCAAATACTCACACAGAGCAAAATTGTTTTCATAATTTCAACGTCTTCCATAAGAAAGTCATCTCATTTATCTTCTTTCTGGAGTTATGATACAAAGGACAATATAAAACAAAATGCATTTCATTTTCTACTTTATTTAACTCACATAACTGACAAAGCAAATCCTGTTCTGCAATACAAACATGACATCCGGTTTCCAAATGTAATGGTAAGATATTACACAGAGATCTTCTCTTTTTAGGATGATTAAATTTAATAGAATTCGACTAAAGTTCACTAAAATCCTAATTAAACCATATGTCCTAAGTTTTGGCTTATTCCAAATCTCACTATCACATGTTTCATATTGTCAATACTAAACAAGCTCATTGTGCTGAAATTATGCTGAAACTAATATGCACAATTATGATAATTGCCAACAATACTCCGCCTCACACTGGGCACCATTTTGTTGGGCCTTGGTTACAGGTATGGCTAGCAATAATGAATGACTATCAAAGATAGTTATTAATTATTAAAATCAAAAGAAATTATTAACAATAATTAATAATGATGGGCACCACCCTGGAGTCAAGGAAAAAGATCTAGGTAGTTACTTTCCACCTCTGTAAGTCACACAGGAAAAGCCTGAAACTTAGCTGTCACCTTAAAATTATTGAACAGACATGCAGAGATAATAAAATTATGTATTATATTCAGTCAAACAATTTTCATCATAAAAACCTTCAAACAACTATCACATAATATAAGTAATATTAATATTATTATTAATTAATTTCTTCTCTGAGAAAAGGAAGGGGTTAATAGTTGTGCTTCATTTCAGGAGATGGAGCAGTTTGCACCTTGGCAGCACTTATGGCCCTCATTCACATATTTACGGTCAGTTTGAGCTGGCAGTGTTCTCTGCCCCACAATAAATATTTATTGTGGAGCTTTTAATATACAGGAAGTATGGTAGAGATTAACAAGGGTTTCTGCATACTTTTTGCCATATAGTATACTCAGAGACAATACTGTACTGTACTGTTCCCACATTTTGAATTACCAAATGGCATTTACAGCCTGGAAGATAGGAGGATGTTACTTTCTGGTCGGTCATAAGTATGTTCCATTTTTTTCTGTGGAAAATGAATGCAGTACAAGACGGGAATAAAATACTAAATTGAAAAGTAACTCTGGGTGCATTCAAGGAACCTTTTGACATCTGTAATTCAGGAGTTAGCAGCTGAACTGCAACATTTTTAGTGCCACAAAACATCAAATTCACATTAAACTTTACGCAATGTTCATGTTTCTTATTTGTTTTCTGGGTTTAATTCATTCTTCATTGATACAGCTCACATGGTGAATACACATCTACTAAATCGTAATTTATATTTTATTTTGTATATGTTAGGTTGTCTTTACAATGGCTGGATGATTACAAGAATGAGACTGGTCACACTCAAAAAAGAAAAAAAACTGTCTGTAAATGTAAACAATAAGGCACAGATTTATTAGATTTATTTATTGTTCATCATTCATCATTGATGAACAAGCACTGTATTTTGCACCAACACAATAGTTCCACCTACGAAATTTATCCAATACAAACACCAAAATCATGCCATTATCCAAACAGTAATTAAAAAAACATCAGGGTGACTTTGTCAAATTGCATCAGAGGACTGGATGTTAATAAACAATTGTTTTAGCTGTCACCTTAAAATTATTAAACAGAAATGCAGAGATTATAAAATGATGTATTCAGTAAAACAATTATCACAAAACCTTCAAACAACTATCGCATATTATTATTAACCAGATTTATCAAACATGAAAAATATGAAGAGCAGCAAAATTGAAAGTCAAGTGATTGTTAGCCATGTGAAAAATGTAATACATTTTCATTGAGATATACATTATATATTTATGCTGTATAGCTATATGGTGTAAATGAAACTACTGGTTTAATATTGATAGTATTGCTTTTGACCACCAATGTAAACACCTTTCTTTGTCATAGTAAGTCATTTTTTTTGCAACTCAGCACACACCTGATGTTGTTTTTTTGATTTTTAAAGTCACTAAAAAGATTTTTTACCTTTTGGTGAGTTTGTATTTCAAACATTCTTCCTGTAATTAATTTTATGAACACCTCAGTTGCAGCACTAAAATGTCAATGTGATATGTAGTATGATGGTCATAAATCAGATATAAACATTAACCATCCCTCTGTCTACTTGAACTCACACAACTCAGCAGTGTCTCCATTAAACCAAAGCATAAGTCCAGCGTAGAGTGGCAGAGTGAATGTGGTCTGGACTCTGTAGAGGAGAGTCATCGTTTCAGAGACGCTGTAGAAAGACAGAATACCTGCACTGTGATCGAGGTACACTCCTATTCTTGAGGATTGAGGGCCTGAGATGGCAGCTGAGATCTTATTATGTCTGAACATGTATCCAGTGTAACAACGTAAGGTCCAAGACCTCTCGTTGTATCCAAATACATGTGCATTAAAGTCCCCTGATCTGCCAATAGTCTTGTATGCCACTGCTATTTTAACATCCCCGCTCCTCTCTATCTCCCAGTAACAACGTCCAGTCAGACCATCTTTACTGAGGACCTGAGATATACAAGTGAATCTGTCTGGATGTTGAGAATATGTTTTATCTTTATCATTAAATGTTATCTTTCTGTTCCCATCTGATAAAACCAGAAAACTATGTGCTGTGTTTGGATCCAGTGTGATCTGACGTGAATATTGTAAGAACTCAACTCTGGTCTTCGGCTCTGCTTGTGGCCATTTCTCACTAAGAATGATCTGCAGTTTATCTCTGACCACTGTCACAGCTGCCATCACATCCTTAAAGTACCACAGATGATTAATGTTGGTTCTTGGAGAGCCTGCAGATCCACAAACACCTGACAGCGAGGGGTATTTGTGCAGAAACTGGGTGTGATCTTCTGTGCGTAAGAGCTTCTCCAGCTCAGCGTCTTTCTTCTTCAGCTCCTTGATCTCCTGCTGCAACTTCTCCTGAAGATCTTTGACCTGATTCAGTTCAGTTTCCTGCTGAGATCTGATCTGTTGCTTCACATCTGAGCTTCTTTTCTGAATGTCACGGATCAACTCAGCGAAGATCTTCTCACTGTCCTCCACTGCTTTATCAGCAGAGCGATTGATAGCCTCCACCTCCTGTTGAAGCTCCTTCACATCTTCCTCTCTGTTCTGGACCCTCTGATGGATTTTTTTCTGTCTGATGCCAAGCTCCTTCTGCTTCTCTGTCCTTTCTGCTGCAGCTGACATTGTGTCGTGGCCTTTATGTTCATCCATGGAGCAAAGCATACAGATACACTGCTGATCAGTGCGGCAGAAAATCTTCATCACGTTATTGTGACGAGAGCAGATGGTCTCCTGAAGTTTAACAGAAGCTTCAATCAGTTTGTGTTTTTTAAAAGTAGGAGACTCGTAGTGAGGCTGAAGGTGTTGCTCACAGTAGGAGGCCAGACAAACCACACAGGATTTGAGGGCTTTCAGCTTCCTCCCAGTACAGACATCACAGGCCACATCCTCAGGTCCAGCATAGCAATGATCAGCTGGAGCAGCTCCCAGTCCAGTCTTCTTCAGTTCCTCCATTAACTCTGCTAACATGGTGTTTTTCACCAGGTCAGGCCTCGGTATGAAAGTCTTTCGGCACTGAGGACAGCTGTGGTTTTTCTGATCTTCTCCATCCCAGAAGGTTTTAATACAGCTCATGCAGTAGTTGTGTCCACAGGGAATAGTCACTGGATCCTTCAGTAGAGTGTAAGATTATATGAAACTTAATATGAATGACTTCAGGATTCTTTTTTACATTCATGTCTTACCATTAAAATGGTCTATTACATGACACAATAATACAACAGAAATAACAACTTCTGGTGATAGACATTCATGTTCCAAAGAAAAACAAATCATTGCTGCAAACTACATACTGTGTGTATTAGAAGGAAAACATATTTTACACAGAAAAACAAACAAAATAACCAAAAACAATATAAAAGCTACGTGTTGAAAACATTTTTTCTAAATGACCAGACTTTGTCCAAATACTCACACAGAGCAGAATTGTTTTCATAATTTCAACATCTTCCATAAGAAAGTCATCTCATTTAACTTCTTTCTGGAGTTATGATACAAAACAAAACGCATTTCATTTTCTACTTTATTTAACTCACATAACCGACAAAGCCAATCCTGTTCTTCAATATGAACATGACATCCTGGAAAGATATCACAGAGATCTTCTCTTTTTATGCTGATTAAATTTCACAGAATTCAAAGTTTACTTAACTACTGATTAAATCATATGTAATAAGTTTTGGCTTATTCCAAATCTCATTATCCCATTTTTCATGTTGCCAATACTAAATGAGCTCATTGTGTCTCATGTTGAATGTAAAATCTGAATCTTCGGTACAGCCAGTAACTCCAGCCGTCAGATAAACTGGACTAAGAAGTCGAATATTTACATCTGAATTCATCCCAAATTTCCACTACTCTGGTAATGTGTAATTACCTAAAAATGGTGCTTGAGTAAATCTACTTAGTTACTTTCCATCTCTGTAATTGACATAGAAAAAGCCTGAAACTTGACCTTTGTCCAAACACCTGTGCTGCTGCTGTAAAGGTCAAAAATCACTTTATAACTGTTTCAATACAACAATAACTCAGACAGAGCAGGTTAACGTGATGCCACTGCATTAGTTTTATTTTCACAGTTGAATGCATCTTTTCTCAATACAAATCAGGGTTTTTCGTTATCGCCGAATGCCTGCACCCTGATCCCAACAAACATACATGTTTCATATCAACACACGTCACATTACAGATCATTGTTAGCATTAAAACATGTCTACAACATGTCCTGAAAACACTGTTGTTCTCACTTCTCCTTCCACTTTAACCCAGGACTAGTTTTCCTAAAAGGATCTCGCAGAGCGAAACACTCAGATGTCAAACAGCCGAGTTACTCAGATTCTTACAATTTCAAGCAACAGTTTTGGGAAATTTTGAAGTACAGAGCTCATCAGTATCGAGGTTAACGAGCTGTAAAGAAATAACACTTTTATGCTGCAATTATAAAATATTTGTTTAAGGTTCGGGAGTTCAAATTAAACATTAATCTGGTCCTTCCAGAAATTGGATTGTCTTCAAAATAATACATTTAAGAAGCTTTATACTGAGAAGATCATGTTACTAAACCCATTATGAAGTGATTCAACATGAATCCTGCAGCTGTTTGATATGTTTCAGCTGATTGACCTCAAACCCAAAGACTCCTTTTAGGAAAACCAGTCCAGTTTGTTTCAATATCCTAATTTGTCTACAGCACTTAATAAAAAAAAAATCTGTTCCTGTCTAAAATGAGGCATGATGTGGAATGATCACACATATGTACACGCACACTGCATTGGCTAAAAACACACACAAAGGGCCAAGTAACCACAGCCACCCAGGGTCAAACTACTCTGAAATCAAATCAGTTACTTGATGTGTTTGGACTCGGCTCAGCACACTGCAGATAAGATTGTCTCCAAAATGCTAAACTCTGCTCACCTGTGAAAGCTGCTTTAGTGTTAACACAGTTTGAGGGAATTGAAATGTTCATTCATTCGCTTCAACATTTCTGAAAGCTGTAAAAGAAACCCTCAATGATTGTATTTTCCGATAGACTTTTAACAGTAACACACATAAACGTTGATAATACTTACAATTTATGATTTGTTTCCCAAATAAGTAATGCAATAGTTTTTCATTGTTAGCGAAAGTGATAAAAGGAAACTGAACTTTCTAAGACATTCAACTGTGATCCACACAGGATTAAAAGACAGATTAATCTTACACAACTTTAAGTAATTGTCTTGATCCCCCAAGTATGACTTGGATGCAGAAATTGGTGAAAAGGCACAAAAAGCCTAAAATAAAACAATGGAATCTATATTGATCATTGTAAACAGCAGCTAAAACGCACTAGTTTGGTAACTGCATATAATGAATAAACCACATTTTAAGTACTTTCCTGTTGTTAGTGATTAGACAAGAGTTTAACCTCTCCAAGGACTTTATGAACATCAATGTTAGTTTGTCTTAACAATAAAATTAATCTAGGTTTTCCTCAAAGAACTTGTCAGTGTCATATACACAACTACATTCTGATTTCTAACAGCCTCATGACAGAAAAATAAAAGCTGTACATTATGTGTCAGGAAAAACAAACTATTTATGATTTGAGGGTTCCCACATTTTGAATTACCAAATAGCATTTACAGCCTGGAAGATACAATGATGTTACTTTCTAGTAGGTCACAATTATGTGGCATCTTTAATACTAAATTGAAAAGTCTTTCTTGGTGCATTCAAGGAACCTCTAACATCTGTAATTCAGGAACAACAGGGGCAACATGAAATTCACATTAAGCTTTATGCAATGTTCATGTTTCTTAATTGTCTTCTGGGTTTAATTCATTCTACAACAATACAGCTCACACAGTGCTTCGTTTAATCATCATTTGTTTGAGCGTTCTTTAATGCACCAACATGTAAGAGGTTCCTGCTCGCAACTGTAGTGTGAGAAAACTATAAAGTAACTTAGACAAAAAATTATTGATGACTTATTTTGTGATTAATTGAACAAAGTTCAAAGTGTCTGCAAGTTGATTTTCATTGCATAGTAAACTAAAGTGAAACATGTATAAGGATTTTGAAAAATGTTTGCAGTTAAATTTACAAAAGGGGGTAAAACCACCTTTAACATGTTTTCCTCCTTCTGGCTCATTAGCTTCCTGTTTGCACTAAACTGTACATCAGCTGGAGAGACAAAGAGCTAACAGATAGCATAACACTTTAACACAAAAGTGATGTGAACTGAAAAGATTTCAGCTGCTAGTCGACCCTGGTGTGGCTGCACACCATCAACAGAAGGCTCCTTTTGGTTTGGTATAAAGCAAAGAGAAAATAATTAAGACTACTGGGTTCATAGCAGGCATAGAAGGTCAAAGGTCAAAGCCACTGATTAAGAGAGTTGACTGCTGTTGCCATCTTCATTGGCGGCCATGTTGGCTCCACACTTCCTCTCCAGTAATTCAGTAAGGAGGGTCTAAGTGTGATAAATAATTAGGTAGTTAGTAATAATTGGTATTATAATACTTAGTGTTGGCAGAGAGACAACTTTACAGTGATTTGTTTTGTAATGTGTTTGAGAAGTGTGTAATTTTTCTGCACTAAGGCCACAAACATCCACAGCAAAATTATAAATTCTGACTATTATGACTGACAAAAAATGTGGCAATATGCATCATGGTGCTGAAAAAAATGGACGGACTAAAAAAATTGGAATAACAAAATGTGATCAATTCTGCGTCTTAAAGGGTGCTCATTTTCTTTAACATACATTTAATACTAGTGGGTGCAACTGAATACTGTGTGTAAATCAACACTGAAGTACCAACTGCTGCCTGAAAATGTTGAAAAAATTACTGATTTTCTGAAAAAAGATAAAACAAAAACAGACATTGCCTTTGTTGGTGGTCAGAAATATCAAAATTGCTTTGGTTAAATTGGTGTTTTAACCAATATAAGATTTTAATATAACTCCTCTCCTTGCTCTGCCTAAGAGTACTTGAAGAGTTTTCTATATCCTCAAGAGCACTTTAAGTTTTCCTGGATTTGGCTTCATTATTTTTCTTTGTTGCAAATTTGCTAGTTGGGTTTTGTGACCAACTGGACTATTTGCAGAATGTTTCTGCACCAAAATCTTTGATAAAACTGTTTTAAATCCTGTTGTTAAACTTAAAAACACTCATTCTTAGATTTGATCAGATAAGGAATCTTCTGCTTTCACAAAGTGTTTTTTTAAAATTCAAACGTACAACAAAGTGTATTGACAAGTACCAAATAGTGAGACAAAGGTATTGTTACCAACCTAGTGGAGAGTCTGCACTGCTGAAATAAAAAGCTTGTTTAATGTTTAATCGTGAGTCTCATGATTACAACAAATGTTTGATTATTAAAACTCAAATCTGTACAAGTCTGAACCCGATGCTGCCATTTGAACTGGTTAACTACATAAACTTGACTGAGACAACTGTCATCTGCAAACGTCAGTCGTTAAATCTGTCTTTTCTGGTTATGTCTTTTTAGAAGCTCGAAGTGACAGAAAGCTCAAAGTTTGAACCATGGCCTCCACAGCACATCATCGCCAAACTCTTAATCAGTGGCTCCAACCAAAAGGTCAAGGCCATGGAGAAGTCGTGCTAAGTTCAAAGGTCATAACACTGCATCAGGTCAACACATTTATCCAGATGACGACTGACACTTCTTTTCAAGTTTAAAAAAAATGACTCCCCTTCCCTTTATGCACACACACATACACACTGTACCTCATAGTTTCCCCCATTTCCACGATTTTAAGTTAAATTTCATTGTGGAAATCACTCATACACACTTATTTACACACACACACACACACGCACGCACAAGCTCAGTGATTCTAATAACCAGTAACATCAACAGACAACATGATGGATGTGTGGATGGAGCGATATGATTGGTGGACGACCCACTATGTCACATCTCACAGACATGTGACCACATAAGGAAAGAGATCCGCCACTGTCCCGTCCTTTCCTGGAACCGTTTCTTTGTTGCTAGGCAACATTTGCTACCAGATCTATCAGGAAGTATCTGAACTCAACTTGAAGGTAAGAACTCTTTCATTACAGTTTGTCAACACCCTTCAGAAACCTTGAATCTTTTGTTTTTCACCTTGTTTTTTTAACTAACTACTGAAAATACATTTTAAAATGTCAAAATGTTTTTATATGAACTTGGAAAATCTTTTTTTATTCAAGAAATGTTGGCTTTGCAGGAAAAAAACAAGGTTTTTTTGGGGTGCTGACACATGTCTATGACAAGATTATTTCTTTTCATTGTAGTATTTTTTTATTTCAAACTGCTACTGTTAACCTACTTCACAACCGACTCACACAGACAGACACCAACAGACAGAGTGATATTTACACTATTTACAACATATTTCATCCTCCGTAAAACTGCAGGCAGGAGGAAAGGCAGGGAGCTGTGGTTTTGGATTGGAACGTGCCCTTAGCTCAGTCATACTGCAGGTGAAACCTGGGAAGGTTGTTGAACTTGTCCTAGAAATTAGCTAAAATGAGGTTTGGAAGTCGTCTCTCAGTTCATTTGAGATACAGTACAAAGCCTGGGGGATAGGTGAAGGACGGGTTTGATTGTTGATGGGAAGTGTCCTTCAGTGGAGTGAAAGAATCTGTGTAAATAGGGCTCATTGTTTAAAGTTTTTTATTTTTCAAAAACATATCCTGTAACTTTTTATTTATTTAGACTATTAGTTTTAAAACTAACAATTGCAACACGATCACTCTATAATTAACCATCCATTTACAGAAGCATTGTCTGAGCAGTGGTCATCAAACTGCTGGAGGACTTTGCTTACTGTAAACCTTCGTGATAAGTGTCTTTTTCAATCAGACAACTACTTAAATGCGTAGGAATATAAAGCCTGGGTGAAAACAAGCTTATATTAATAGGAAAATACTTGAGCTTTCTTGCCGAGAGCTAGATGAGAAGATTGGACTATTATTATAAGAAGTAGTGTATATATGACGCATTTGTTCAATCTGTACATAAACAAAAATGTAAAACAGACAATTGATGGTTTTATAAGGAATTTTGTCCTGTAACTATTTTGCAAACAACAGCCAGTAGCAGTGACTTGCCAGAGTCTTTTCAATAGCAACAGCAAGCTGGCAAAGATGCAGTATTGGGTAGATGGATAAAATCTTGTTTTAAGCAATCCATCTTCCTCTTAAATCCCATATTGACATTTTTACATTTCTGTTTGTGAACAGATCTTAAAAAAATAGATAATTATTGAGCTTTGGAGGTGCTAGTAGGTGTATTTTTGAAGATTTGACAGAGCCAGGCTAGCTGTTTCCCACTGCACCTAATCTTTATATGTATTTCCCAAAATGTCAACCTGTTCCTGTAAACCGATCTGCTCCTTTTCAAAACCCCAGGTATATCTTAGCAAAAATCTGTAAAAACTGAAAACAATGAGCCTTATGTGTAGATACAGGAAATGAAAGGGCTGAGATTTAGGATATTAAGAGGAATTCATCAGCAGCGTAATCAGGCACAGTACTATATCTCCTCAGATTGGTGGGTGCCAAGTCGGAGAAATGGAAATCGTCCTTCAGGCCAGCAGAAAGAGAGCTGGAGGTTAAAGGCAGGAGAAACGGGACATTTCCCAGAATAAATGGAAGACATCCTGGTCGCGAAGCGGCAGGGACGACAGAGAAAATAATCCCTGTACCAGAGGGAACGTTTACGAATGAATCAGTTGTTATATCCTTTACGAAAGTAGTTTGAGGCCTTTTGTTAGAGCCTCAAAGTTGAAATGGTGTCATTCAGACCAGAGGTAAGGGCCACTTCCACAAAATGGTCCAAGCCCATGAGACACTGGTTGTTGAAACAGGATGTGTCCAATAGCACCTTCATGGTTTCCCAGTGCCGATATGGTGCATGTCCTTCAAGCAGCAGTGAGGTGACTTCATTACTGTCTAGCCAAAACGAAATAGGACTCCTCTTATAGAGCAAAGTGGATTCAATAGAGCTTATTAAAGAGGAAGTAAATACTTTCCTACATTACAGCAGCAGAGGAAACATTTTTGTAGTTTTCAGTTGATTTAATGCTAGATGTCCAAGACGAGAGGGGGGTTTGCAGAACCAGTTTGTATTCCAGTGGATGTGCTCTAGACCAGAAATGGTTTCCAGTAGATGAAACAAGACATATTGTCGACCAGTTAGGGGAACTGGTTTGGTGTCAAATAGAAGCAACTGGACGGTTCTGGTCCAGCAGTTAGAACTTGTTTGGGTTTCCAGTACATGAAACTGGACACTTCTGGATCAACCAGTGAGGGAAGTCGTTCAGTGTCCAGCAAATGAAAGGGTGTTCTAGGCAAGATCTGAGGGAACTCTTTTGGTTTCCAGTAGGTGAACTGGAACGTATTCTAGACCAGAGCTGATGGAGCTGTTTTTCTGTACATGAAAAGGGATGTGTGTTCCAGTGAACTTTGTGTTTGGTTTCTAGGAGAAAAACTGGAATGGGTTCTAGGCCAGATGTGATGTAACTTGTTCAGTATCCAGTAGAAGAAAGTAGACGTCTTCTGGAACAGATGTGAAGTAACTCATTTGGTTTCCCATTGAAGAAACAGAAACGAATTCCAGACAACAGTTGAGGGAACTTGTTCTCTATCCACTAGATAAAATGGGACAAATTCTAGACCAGAGGTGAGGGAACTTGTTTGGCTCCCAGTTGAACAGGACTGGATTAAGACCATATTTGAGGGAACTCATTTAGTTTCTGTAGAAAAAACAGGAACAAGTTACAGACTAGAGGTGTGCAAACTTGTTTGGTTACCAGAAAGGGATGGGTTGTAGACCACATTTGAGGTAACTTCCAGGAGAACAACAAAGATGTGCTCTAGACCACAGGTGATGAAACTTGTTTGGTATCTGGTAGATGAAAGGGGACTTCTTCTGGAACAAAAGTGGGGCAACTGGTTTCATCACCCGTAGAAGATGTTCAAGTTCAAGATTTTCAGTATCCTTTTGTTAAAATGGGAAGAGTTCTAGACCAGTGGTGGGAGACTTGTTAAGTTTCCAGTAGATGACAGAGGACTGGTTCAAGACCAGAGTTGAGTCAGCATGTTTGGTTTCCACTTTATAGCAGAAGGTACTGGATGTGTTTAGGCTCTTTATTCAGTTGATAAATTGAGACATCTTCTAGACCGGAGATGTGAGAACTTGTTTTGTTTCCAGTAGATGAAATGGGAAAGGGGATTAGTTCTAGACCAAATTTGAGGGAACTTGTTTGGTTTCAAGTAGATGAAAGGGGACGTAATTCTAGACCAGAGGTGAGGGAACTTGTTTGGTTTCCATTAGATGAAAGGGGCCGTGTTCTGGACCAGAGGTGAGAAACTTGTTTGGTTTCCAGTAGATGAAAGGGGACGTTTTCTGGACCAGAGTTTGAGGGAACTTGTATTCAGTTGATAAAAGGGGATGTATTCTAGACCAGAGGTGAGAGAACTTATTAGGTTTCCAGCTGATGAAAGGGGGACATGTTCTAGACCAGAGATGAGGGAACTTGTTTGGTTTCCATTAGATGAAAGGGGCCATGTTCTAGACCAGAGGTGAGGGAACTTGTTTGGTTTCCATTAGATGAAAGGGGCCATGTTCTAGACCAGAGGTGAGGGAACTTGTTTGGTTTCCATTAGATGAAAGGGGCCATGTTCTAGACCAGAGGTGAGGGAACTTGTTTGGTTTCCAGTAGATGAAAGGGGACGTTTTCTAGACCAGAGGTGAGGGAACTTGTTTGGTTTCCAGTAGATGAAAGGGGACGTTTTCTAGACCAGAGTTGAGGGAACTTGTATTCAGTTGATAAAAGGGGATGTATTCTAGACCAGAGGTGAGGGAACTTGTTTGGTTTCCAGTAGATGAAAGGGGACGTTTTCTGGACCAGAGGTGAGGGAACTTGTTTTGTTTCCAGTAGATGAAAGGGGACGTGTTCTAGACCAGAGGTGAGGGAACTTGTTTGGTTTCCATTAGATGAAAGGGGCCGTGTTCTAGACCAGAGGTGAGGGAACTTGTTTGGTTTCCAAAATTGGGGATTCTTGCTCTGGTTCCAGTGTTTCTCCGCTGGGCTGCTCTTCAGTGCTGCTCACAGTGTTGGAGTCGGCGGGAGCCTCATCCTGTAGAAACACATATCAATAACAAGGTTTTTCATCATGAAAGGTAACATATGATGAAACAGTGATGATCTCACAATGAAAATATGCAAATGAACTTAGTAAAAGTAAAAACAAAGTAGAAAATGTTTTAGAAAGAGGAATACAGCTTGGTGTTTTAAATTAATGACGCTATATTGATATTTCATAAATGGCAAACTTAAAAAATATTTGCTTCCACTTTAAGGTCACAAAGTACTTTTCATAAGAAGAGTGACTGTATGTACTGTATAATATGTGTTTTTACATGTTTGTGTGTGTTCTTGTGTTCTCACCGTCACCCAGGGGTGTGACAGGACCTCCTCGGCAGTGAAACGAGCATCTACGTTCACCTGCAGCATCTGACTAATCAGCATCTGTGGAACAGGTCATGTGACTGTTAGCAGCCTGCAGTAAAATGTCTGCAATCATGTGTTAATAGATGTACTGCCTAGATGTACTAAAACACTCTACAAATGCAGAAAGTTAACAAAATTATGATTTATGACTAAAGCTGTGTCCCTACCACATACTAATTGTACTTTACTTATCTTTATAGTATACTTTACTAGTATACTATAGTATTTTCCACTTAGTGTACAAGAAATCCACATACTTATCTGTTTTATACAGTTATATATATATAGGAAATAAAGCAATATGTGCACTGTGCAAAGGCAAGCAAACTGCAACTACAGTACTGCAAGCAAAATATTATTCCAAAAATCCAAGTAATTTTTTGTTTTCTGACGTGTTCCTAGAGCTCTTTCACCATCATCCACCATTAGTTTTAGTTCCCATTTCCTTTACTTCAAAATACTTTAACAATCTGGCCAAACATCAGGTGACAACCATCAGTATTTGGCAGTTTTCAGTTTATAGTTCACACCCAGCCTTTAATACAACAGATTACTAATAAACTTCATTAAATCATCTTGTTAAACTGCAGCACAGCCTTGTTTGTTTTACTTTGTTGTTTTCAAGAAGACTTAAATGTCTGAACGCTCCATCTGATGACATGTTTACTTCTGATAGTGTCAGTATGTCACTGACTGACTGGTACCTTGGCAGGCAAACTGATGTTGTCCCAGTCTGGAGATGGAAACTCCAGCTTCCCTCTGAGGATCTGATCAAACAGCTCCTCCTGGACATTATTCTCACTGAGGAAAAGGAGGCGGGCAATGCAATTAATTAATTTGACAAAATTAACAATAATTATCAGGTATTTATGAGAGAAAAACTACAAAATATAAGCAGTGAATGAATTTAGCAGACTTATTTATTATTGGAAAACATATTCACTGACCTTCTGAATGGAGGGAATCCACACAGCAGGATGTAGGTGATCACTCCTGCCGCCCAAATATCCACCTTCAGACCGTAACTACATACACAGAACAGGTTGATATAAATGTCTGCAAACCTTTTTTTAACAGTTAATACCCAGAAACTGATTTTCAACTCTTTTTCTTTCTCACCCAGTCTCAGCGATGATCTCCGGTGCGACGTACGTCGGTGTGCCGCACACGGTGTACAGCGGTCCTTCAACCACCGTCGCCAAACCAAAGTCACCCAGCTTCAAAGACTTGGTGCCGTCTGGATACTCACAGACCTGCAGTACACAGAGACGAACACTTTAAATCCTCCCAAAGTGCACAAACAGATGAAGCTGAAGCAGGTAAAACGACACCACAGAGTAGATTTAACGTATAATTAAACTGAACTTTGGATATAAAAGATTTTTTTAATAAACATGATAGTAAACACATATTTCATCAACTGCAGCTAATAAATGAAAATGATTTATCTTTGTTACATTAATACTGCATTCTGTGAAATAAATGCTGTTGTGGATTTACAAGTAGAGCTCAAACAATTAGTTGATTCATTCACTCATTAATCGACAGAAAATTAAAATAGGAAAATATTTTGATAATCAAATAATCAATAGATTTACTTTTCAAGCAGAATTTGCTGGTTACAGCTCCTCAAATGTGATGATTTGCTGCTTTTCTGTTTTATCTCACTGTAAACTGAATAACTTTTGTTTTTGAACTCCAAAACAAGACATATAACACAAGTCATGTTGAGACCAGGGGAAACTTTTTCACAATCCTCTAAATTTTCCAACATTTTACAGACAAAACAAATAATTGATTAATTGAGAAAATAATAGATTGATTAATAGATTATGAAAATAATCATTGGTTGCAGCCGTATTTACATTTATTACTAAAAAACTAATACTATGGTTGAAACAAATTTTATGCTATAAATTAACACTGTAATGTATTTTTAATACTTTCATATTTTCTACAAGTTTCAAATATTGTGTCCAAAAACAGTGTAAAAAGGAGAGTTTACTGGTGATGTAAACTTATTTTTAATTTCATCATTTGTATTATGATTTTTTATGATATTTAAATGTATGTAACACTTTAAATCCCCCTATTTATCATTTATAAGCAGTACAAAAACAGACACATTAATGTATCTGCTTACAGCTTTATTATAGTATTTCCCAACAATCATAACTCCTCCTGTTGGCATCCATAAGTGGAGGCTGCTATATAAACAGATAATGAATTACAATATAGTAAAACACGATTATAATAATATAAAATGTCTTCATAAGAGAAGTTATAACTGTTGAAAAATTAATAAACACTTTAAAATATCCTCATATCTGCTTATAACTACATTTTAGTGACTTATTAGCCATTAATTAAATGTTTATACTGATTATAGATGCTAAATGGGGGATTTAATATTGTAATGGTAAAGCGTAGCCATATTTTGTTATTCATGTATAACCAAACCCCTTTCAAAAACACTACAACAATTAAATGTGGAAGATATATCATGTAAATTATCTGTTAAAGATTGTTTTCCAAAACAAAAATCAGCTTCTAACTGACTGCTTTTATATTAATATTCCTCTCATTTTGGCTGATTTTATATATATATATATATATATATATATATATATATATATATATATAAATTCAGTGAATGTGTGTGTGTGTGTGTGTGTGTGTGTGTGTGTGTGTACCAGCAGGTTCTCTGGTTTGATGTCTCGGTGGACGATGTTCATCCTGTGCAGGTATTTGATGGCTCCGGCCAGGTTGAACACCATGGCGCTGGCGTCGCGCTCGCTGTACTTTGTGGAGGAGGTGATGGCGTCGAACAGGTCGCCACCCTGAAGGAGGCGGAGAGAAAAAAATAACCGTTTTTTCACACACCCTTCAAATATTTCTTTATATTCTCAGCTGCAAAGACTGAAAGATGTAGAGACAGAGAGAAGAAGATGATGAGGAACCTTAACGAGCTCCATGACCAGAAACAGCTGAGAGGGCGTCTCGTCCACCTCGATTAACTCGATGATGCTGGGATGTCGAACCCTCCGCAGCACCGACACCTCGTTCTCTATCAGGTGTTCCTGTTCACACACACACACAGATTTTCAGGATGTGGTTTTTTAGACTCTCATGATGATAAAACACAAACACACAGACAGAGCATCCTCATCTCAAGACGAATACACGGTTATGGAAAAAACTAACAAGTTTGATTTTATATCCTTTACAGGCTGCAGCTCTTTTTCAGACAGTTTAGTGTTTTTATGTACATATCAGAGGGCTTTGGGATGATGGGTTTTTTCATATCATGTGATTTTCTAATTGTAGATGTTGCTCTCATTTTTGGCTTTTTTCTGTCTCATGCTTGATAATCTAAACATTTCTTTATTAAACCTTTGGACGTGTGTAATATTCAGTGTTTGGATTCTCTTTGTATGTTGTTTTCATCCTGCAGCTGCGGTTTGGTGTTTACATGATCTACCATCTTTCATCAGAATCGGTTTTATTAGCCAAGGATGTAAGCATAATAAATAATAAAAAATAGAGCAAAAGTAAGTAATAATGAAATAAACTAAATAATATTAAAATTTAATTTAAAATCTATTTGCAGACCAGAATTACAATAGTTGTGAAATGGGATATGAAATATTGACTGTACAAAAGAAATATAAACTGTGCTATGGGCAAATAAATGATGTGCATGAAATGTATAAAGGAGGCAACAGAAATAAATAACTGAGTTATGTGACAGTGGAGGTAGAATCTAAAGTCCAGTTTGTTCATTTATTAGCAGCTGTGTTGTTGTTAAAGTTCAGTCACTCATCTGTTACCTCATTGGCTCCTGAGATTTCACGTTTTGTAAACAAGCGAAGCAGAGCTGAGCTTTTCTGGGAGCGTTCCAATCTCGCAGCCCCCCCTGAACTACACACAGTGAGCTCTGCACTATGTTGATATACGGCACAAGTATCTGGGGACGATAATCGACAGCAAATTAACATTTGACCCTAACATTGATGCTGTCTGTGGAAAGGCTCACCAGCGCATGAACTTTTAACGTTGACCTCTTTTATGAAAATGTTTTATTGAGTCTGTTTTAACCTTTTCTTTTATCTGCTGGTTTTGGGTCACTCACCCTGATAAACAGGAATAGGTTGGAAGGGATTGTAAGAATGTGCAGTGAAATCGCTGCCACAAAGTCACAAAGGTCCAGTCGGTCCTGGCTGACCATAGTCGCCTCCTGTTCAACGAGTACGAGCTGCTTCCATCTGGTCGCACATATATTCTGACTAGATTCAGGACCAATAGACTTAAAAACTCATTCGTGCCTGCTACCGTTGGCTTTTTGAGCAGTGTTATGTAATTTTTTGTCTTTTTTTGTGTAATTTGTTGGTGTGTAAGTTGGTTTGTGTTGTTGATTGTATTCATCTACTGCTGGCTGTGCAACTAATTGTCCCTTGAGGACAATAAAAATTACTTTGACCTTGATACAGGATGAATGGTAGAGATGGGAAAGATTACCATGGTAACGACCAGGGAGCGTTCACATCATTAAGACACATGATTACAGAGTTGGACGTGTGGAGATTGACAACACTTGATCCATTAAATTTGGCTTTAATTACATTGAACAAAAGTGTTTGATGTGATTTGTCACCTCTGAATTATTAAGTGCTAAATTGGATGCATCAGAGCCTTTAGATTAAGTTCCCCAGATATAATTACAACTTATATGTTTATATGAACGTTACCTACAAGTCGGAAACTCATAATTACCGATATGATCCAATATGACATGAACGGGGTATCATTTCTGCACCACAACCTACATAAACATCAGTGCAGCGTTTGGAAGACAGAAGGAGCTTCAAACTCTCAACAACTTCAGGACTGATGTGGATTTTATGGTGAATATCTGTTGGACATTTAGGTGACCTAGCATGTAGCTAACATTAGCCACGAGCTAATATTGCTGTATTATTTCATGCTGGATCACATAAATCGTCATGAAAATACACAGAAAATTCACATTTTATTTTTAAGTTTGTCTACATATGTAGCATCATCCTGCAATAAACATGATAACATTAAACTGTTGTTGGTTCCTGTCGTGTTTTTAGTCATTATGATTTTACGGTTTGGATAAATGCTTGTTTCTGATTGGCTGAAGTTTGTGGTTTAAGCAGTTTAATTAATTTCATGGAATAAGTGGGATGTAAAACACTCTGCAGAGGCGACCATCAGATGAATGAAAGCCTCTGCTTCTGTATTTTAGTTGTTATTATAATAATAATTTGCATGTATGAATGTTCTGAATCTAAATATAAATCAGTGTTACCTTCCCGCAGCAGCGAGCTTTATCAATGATCTTCAGAGCGTACTCCTGTCCTGTCGACCTGTCAATCAAAACACACCAGAAACATGAACATTAGTCCATCACTGCTGCAACTGAGATTATTATTTTCATTATCAATTAATTGTTTGGTTCATAAATTGTCAGAAAATAGTGAGAAATGACAATTTTAATGTCCCAGAGTCAAAGGTGACGTCTTCATATGTCTCGTTTTGTTTACTATCATGTACGACAAAGATAAACGTTACATCATCACATTTGAGAAGCTCAAACCAGCATGTTTGGTATTTTTGCTTTAAAAAATTATTGAATTATCAAAGTCGTTTGATTAATCGACCAGGTGACGCATCCAAATGTTCTGTTTTGTCTGATCACCAGTCCAAAACCACAAAAATATTCCATTTACAATTAAATCAAACAGAAAACCAACCAAACAACTTAACATGTGTATATAGAATAAAGAAATCCAAAAATATGACTAAAATTTGGTTTGGGGGTTTTGTTTTCTTTTGTGTTTTATTGCATCTCCCTCTTGTCTTGTCCTGTGTTATGTGTGTCTTTGTGTTCACTTATCAATAAAAAAATTTTGAATGAATGAAATGAATAAAAACTATCCAAAAAATGATCCAATCATTACTGAAAAAGAGAGAAAAGACAAATCCTCACATTGGTGAAGCTGGAACCAGCATTTATTTGGCATTTTTGATTGATATAAATTACTTAAAAGATTACATCAATTATCAAAATCTGTTGATTGATCATCGATTGATCATTTAAGCTTTAACCCAAATAAATAACTTGCTGTTATTTTTGAAACCCAACAGATCTGATTTACTATTTTATGGTGAAGACTTAAAGATTTCCTGATAAATTGATGTACAGTTGAAGCTAATTTAGGATCTTTTTAACTAACCAATAAGTGGGCTGACATCAATGAGAGAGGAGCATTATGGGATTTGGAGTTTTCTTCTAATTGTCATCATTTAAATGATTAGTTTGGTTTATCTACCTCTCCACGCACTCCTTCACCACGGCGAAGTTTCCATCTCCAATTACTTTACCGACTTTGTACTTGTCGTTGATGATGGAGGAAGAAACAGACCGATTCCCGTTCACTGTGAAGAGAAGAAGAAGAAGAAGAAGAGATCTTAGTCTTTACTCTGGTTTGAACCTACATATCAAATGTGTCAGAGTTTAACAGCTTCCATTAAGATGTCGGCTTTAAAAAAAATTCACTCTGATTCCATCTTAAACTCAAAAACTCAAACGTCTTTTGTGCTTCGTAGGTTTTCAATCTTTCGTTGGTATTTTCATCTTCAAACACTCGTGAGCTGAGCTGTGATGCAGAACTCAAGCAAAGTGCAAATATACATCAAGTCAAGTAGATGTACAAAAAATATCCTTTTTAAGAGGTGTAGTGATGAGGAAGCATTGATAGGATGAACACTGAGGTAATTAATTTATATCTGGGTGGATATTTGAGTTGTACATAATATCATTGGGGTAGTTTATGAGTTGTATATATGATAAATATTGAGTTAACGAGTTATAGAGAAGGGGTCGGACCATATAAGTGTATACTCCTTTTCATAATAGACATAATATTTATTTATGAGACTTTGTTTATTGAGAGTTTGCTGTACTGTTCATTTTATTTCTTATTCTTATCTTGGTTTTTTTTATTTGCTACGTGTTAGTAATAAACATACAGACAAACTCTTTATAACTCCAGAAGCTGAAGGCTTTAAGCTGTGGTTCATTTCACTGACTCAAATGCTGATTTTAAAAATTCACTTTAATATTCATCCAGAAACCCACAAAGTCTCAGATCTTTCATCCAGCTGTCGAACAACTTGAGCTTCTGTCATAAAGATGTTTTTAAAAAGTTGCACGACTCAGCTCTTTTATCAAAAAGTTCAACTTTTTTTAGTCTTTGCTTGAGATGAGTTCTTCTTAAACTGCACCAGAGATTCAAAATGTGAACAACATGTTCCCGACAATCTCGACAAAAAGGGAAATTAACCGTCTTTGTGTTTCAGACTCAGACGAATGATTGTAAACATCAAAACAAACACAAACCTTCAACGGCATCATCATCGGCCTGTTTGGCGTCTCCGTTTACGTCTGTGGAGGAAGCACGACGAGGAGAAATCTGCAGACAGAAAGAAATGTTTGTTTTGTTTCTGATTAGTTACAAACATATTTCAGCACCATGAATGTGCAGTATTTACTAGAGACTGTCATGATAGAGATTTGTTATATATTAGTGTTAAAGAATATATGATATATTCAGTCTCCATTCGCTGGTTTTTATTATTGTTTTTGATTTATTCACATATATATGCACATTATTTTTGCTGTATTTTGTTTCTTATCTGTTTTATGATTTCTGTGACTTCACTATAACACTGCAATATATTTTTAGTATTAATTAAGTGCTCAATAATCAATAAATATATATCTGATTGGTTACCATGCAACATCTCAGTGTAGTTTCTGACACAATGTGCTAATCAATATTGATGATGATGATGATAATATTATAAATAATATTTTATAGTTGAGGAATAAAAACAGTATTTGGAGAACTTCAGTTGCTAACACATCAATCAATCAATCAATCAATCAATCAATCAATCACTTAATCAATCAATCGGACCTTGAGGCTGCGTCGGGTCCCGGGGCTGGTGGGGGAGGGGCTCGACCTGGACGTCTTTCCACCTGACTGTGATCCTGAGGCCTCATTGGCTGCAGACGAGAGGAAAGGAGCCTTTTGATTAGTCGCAATAAAAAGAATAAATAAAGTTACATGTTCAACAGTCCCAGTGTGTCGCTGTCCGTAGCGCCACTGAGCAAAGCACAACACACTGAGTTTTATCTGCCTCAAACTGTTTGACCAAACAGCAGATTAACTCATCAGGGCTGCTGCTGGACTCACATTGATTTAAACAGCTTCTGTATTTGAGCCAAAACTGGTCCACAAAGACCAAAAACTAAATCCTGAGTCCGTGCTGTATATGAGTGTAAAGTGACTCTAAAATGTAAATAATAAACATCAAAAACACATTAATCTGATTATATTTAACATCTGGAGGGTCACATGTTTGAAGCCAACCGGATCTTATCTGCAGATAATTCACTGTGAGAGAAGTTTTACGCTCTTATTAGGGCTGATTGATTATGGCAAAAATCACAATCACAAATATTTAACACAGTTACTCATTGACTCAGAACTGCTTCCATTTTATTAAACCTATTGATCCACACAGACTCACAGAGACCCTCTGTGTTTTTTTATCCTCCGAATCTGTTTCTGTTGCGTTAGACAACTGTTTAACTCACGCAAATATCCTGCTGTATATGTGTTTTGAACTTATTAACAGTATCTACATTGATTGATCAGGACTCCCACTCTGTCTGTGAGCTCGTCTGGTTCTCTACAGACAGATTCCCCTCACTTGATACCGTAGGCGGGGAAATAAAATCAATGAATTAATAAATAAATACAAACACTGATGATTTCTTCCCGTTTAGCTGACATGAAAACTATTTTGGTTCAGTAAGTTGCTGCTGTCAGTCAGTCTGGTGACGGCTAGTTAGCAAACCGCTGGTCAGGAGCTGCTGACAGAATGAACTATTCTACTTATAATTACATTATAGAGGCTGTTTGTCTGCTTCTCACACATATCTGACCTGAGTAGCTACTAAACAATGTTGAACGTCAGACGTTGAGTCTTTACTGCTGTAAAGGAAAGAAATGCGCTGGATTTATAACACAAGACAAAAGAAGAGCATTATTGTGAAACAGAACGTGGCACAATCATCATTTTTTATCTATAGGGCTGTAGTCTGCGGGTCGATTAGTTGGTCGATATGCTCTCGTCCAACTAAATTCTCATTGGTCGAATAATCTCCGCGTTATTTTCATAAGAAGAAAAGTGCTACATCAACAGCTTTCCAGGATTAATCCATTATTTCCTGCGGCGGGAGGGACAGACTAACAAATTACCTGTGAAAACAACGGGGGTGTATTCAAAACACCCCCTTTGTTTTCACAACTTTGAACTCGCCCAACCTAACGGAGACTGCTGGGTCCAACTGTCCTCAACGGTTACTGAACGTTTACTCAACGGTTACTGAACGTTTACTGAATCTATGTTTCTCCATAATGATACAACGACAGCCCCCGCCAGGCCAAAAAAATATTTTTTAAATATTTGATATCGACAGCGTTTGGGAGTCTCTGTGCAGCGCTGTTCCGGTACGTGAGTCAACCTCTGTCGTTGCCGGGGAAACCACTGGTCGCGTGGCTCCGTTAAGGAGTATGTTTGCGTAGCGAGCGGGAAAGAGCGACAGTGGATGCGAGCGGGGCAGAGGAAAAGGTTAGTGGTAAGTTGTCAATCTGGCAGTAAATGTACAGTACAGACTACAGCGTGTCAGGTAATAAATGCGAAAAAGTCACGTCTGTTGTTTTCCCAAATGCTGGAAAAGTAAAGGGGGTTAGCTCCAAAGTTAGCAACAATGGGTTAGCATAACCTGAAGATGCTAAACAGAGAAATACAGAACAGAGAAATGTGTGGCTGCCGAGTTTTCCCGTTTCAGATCTCCCCCCAGTTTTTTTTAGGGTGGTTTCCCTTCAGTTCTCACCTGGGGCAGGTGACTTTGTTCTGGACGGGGTTTTGGGTGGAGTCTTAGAGGTGGAGAAGCTGGAGCTGCTGGGAGATTTGGGAGTTGTAGTCTTCTGAGGGACGGTAGCGCGAGACGCCTTGGCCCTGCACTCTGGAGAGAGAGAGAGATATATAACGGTTACTTAATGTTTATTTTTAATAGAAATTACACTTTGAGTTATTTAAAGCAAAAACAGCAGTTGGTTTCAGTTGGGTTTACTGTTGCTAGTAGCAACCGCAGTAGTTTCATCTGCGACCAAACAAACATTGACAGACGTCTTTTATCGTCGTTGGAACATTATCTGCTCGTGTTGTTTTATTAAGGTTGTGATTTACTTGTTTGCAGGTACATATGTACCAACAAAATGTATAGATATGTTATTTTCCTCATTTATATAAATATATATCAAACTAACAAATAACAAATGATGCAAATTATGATTAAACTGGTCATCATGCTTTCCATAATAATGCCAGTACACTGGTAAATCTACATTGATCGCTGCGTCATAATGCACTAATTCTAAAATCAGCTTTAATTTCCTTGATAAAGACCTGATATTTTGTGATTAATTATGTTATTATGACGTTTTATAAGAAAATGTTTGACAAATAATTCAAACTACTATTTTCAAATGTCAACAATGAACCTTTAAACTCAATAAATAAAGTTTTGTTTCCACCTTTAAGTCAAGTCAATTTTATTTTTATTATAACCCAAATCACAAATGTGCCTCAGGAGGTTTTACAGTCATATAACATCCTGTCCTCAGACCACTGATTCAAATAAGGAAAAACTCCCTAAAAACTCTTTGACAGGGAAAAAAAGGAAGAAAAGAGCTCTGTTGTCTTATTATCTTTGACTGATGATCAGTTCTGGCATCTTTTAGGAGAATTATCTGTAAATAAATTACATATAAATCTACTTACTTACATTCTCACATAATTCTAGTTTCTGTCTTGTCAAGTTTTATTTGTTTCACTTCTTTATTCATTTCTGTATCCAACTTTTATCCTCCTTCATGCTTCTCCAATAAATACATCTTTACAAAAAGTGTGTGTGTGTGTGTGTGTGTGTGTGTGTGTGTGTGTGTCTCACCATTAACGAAGGACTGTGTTTTGCTGGTGTGTGTGAGCACGAAGTCGTCCTGAGCGTAGCGAAACTTCTCCGGCCCGCACGCCATGAACACATCGTCATCCCCGAAGAAATCCTGCAGACAGGTCAGCTACACACACACACACACACACACACACACACACACACACGCAGGTTTGTTAATCAAACTTTTGGGACACTGGATTGACAGACGTGTGTGTGTGTGTGTGTGTGTGTTTGACTAAGCAGACGACAGCTGGGAATATTTTAATCACGTTTGACGCTGGCAGCGCTTCAACTGGCTCCGACACACAGAAACAAACGCTGCTGTCTTGAGGATTAAATACAAATCGTACATCAAAATGTTCCAGATTTAGGCAGCGAGAGAGAGAGAGAGAGAGAGAGAGAGAGAGAGAGAGAGAGAGAGAGAGAGAGAGAGAGAGAGAGGAATAAACACAACGTGGGAGATAAACAGGTGAAGAAAAGAGGGATTAGATAGAGAAAGATGAAAAAAAGGAAAAAAGTCGCACAGAAAATTAATCTGCATGACTTTGCAAATATTTAGTTCTCAGGTTTGGTGACGAAGTGAAAACTGACAGATTATTTGATGAATTAATGAAGCTGTTGACAATCAAAATCAGATTTATTCAGTGTGGTCCTGATGTCAACAGAAAAGAAAACAATAAACATAAACATTAAACAACAATAAACAATGTAGGAAATGTACAAAGAAACTATGTGTGTAAAAAACAGAATATAATTAGAAGAGTGAATACCAGTGTAGATAATAATAAATATAAATTGGAGTGTAAACACTGTATTAACAGGATCTATATGTACAGTTAATTAAAAAAATCTGTATTCATCTACACAGTGCAGGACAGACATAGACACAGTAAACACAACATTATTTTTATTTGTGTGTATATAAACTGTATTTTTTTCTATTGTGAAGCTTTTTAACACCAGATCTAGAAAAATTAATTTGACTTATTATATTAAGTATATTACTAATTAAAGGTGCAGTATGTAGAATTTAGTGGCATCCTGCAGAATGTAATATAATATTCATAAGTATGTTTTAATTAGTTTATAATCACCTGAAAATAAGAATCATTGTGTTTTCGTTACTGTAGAACGAGTCTTTATATCTACATCATGGATGTATTATAAGAGCTGGATACTGGACTAAAAATGGCGCCCATTCAGTCCTATAGGAGTTGCTCATCTGGCGCATACCCCAAAAAAAGTGTCTAGCTTCCAGGTTTGCTTCCGTGTTGGTGACCCACTGAATATGGGCAGTAGTGTTTCCCCTGCTGGCTCCGCCCACCAGCTCCCGCTCGGCCCATAGACTTTACATTGTGATGACGTCACAGATTTTTAAAGCATTTTTCTCGGCTCAAGAAAGAGTCATAATTGATGTTGTTTGCAGTTCGAGGCGTCCCGTCAACAGTTTACAGACGTCTCTTTTACAATGGGGGAAAGGATTTTTCGCTGCAATACCGCGAGTGGCCACTGGGAAAAAAACTGGCTGCAAGGATGAGCGGCGGCGCCCTATCCAGCGCTTATTATACATCCATGATCTACAGAGGGAGCGAGTCCTCCTCCACGGGGCCCGCCATGTTGCACCACCATGTTTCTACAGTAGCCCAGAACTGACAAACCAAACACTGGCTCTAGAGAGGAACTTTCATGCTTGGAGGGGAGGTTGAGGGTTAGGGTGCCACTAAATCGAACACGTTGGACCTTCAAATAAATTTCATCAAATTTAAACATGGAAACACAGTTTCCATTAATCCTTAAATGTATTTATTTAATAATTATTTGAATAGGAACAAGTATGTAGAATGAACTAATGCCACATAGCACAGTGTACTCAGTTAATAGTATATAGTATTACAGTTATGGTTATATCTCTAGTCTCTATTCTATTTTTAGTTATTCTACTTGTTTTTCATATTTGAGTTAGTCTATTTAGTTATTGTATATAATTTAGCCTTAAATTGCATTTCTTTTCTTTTATCTACTTCACTGTTTCTGAATCTTGATTTATGTCAAGTGGCTTTAATACTTTAATTTCCCTTTGTTATTAATACTCTATTTATAGCCTAAGCTAGTTTGTAACACCCTTAATGTCCTTAAATGAGCCTTTAAAATACATAAAACTCAACAGTAAAATACATCAACTGCACAAGACTCAACAAGAAAGTCAACACAAAACACACAATTTACAATGATACAATAAAAATATCATAAACCAACAGACACCAGATCACTCGGGACCACATGACTGATCCTTCTTTTCAGTGTATTTAATGTTAAGTTTTAAATGCTACCAGGTCTTAAAAGGACTTATGTCTCAGCAGGATTTGGAAAACCTTCAGTAGACTCGACTACTGTAATGGTGTCTTTCCAGGTCTCTCTAAAAAGTGGATCAGACAGCTGCAGCTGATTCACAGTCCTCACTAAGACCAGGAGAGTGGATCACATTAGTCCAGTTCTACACTGGCTTCCTGTCTGTCAAAGAGCTGATTTTAAAACTGTTGTTTTTTAAGCATTAAACGGTTCTGCTGCTACATTATGAACCATCCAGACCTCTCAGGTGGTCTGGATCAGGTCTGCTTTCTGTCCTCAGAGTCAAAACTAAACCTGGAGACGCAGCGTTCAGTTTTTTTGCTCCACATATCTGCAACTCTCGGTTCTATTAAATCACAGCCGAAGACTTTTTATTGATATTTTACACTAAACTACAACTTTTACTCTCCTGTTTTATCTCTTATTCTATTTTAGCTTATTTTTATTTCCTATTTATCTCTTTTTAACTGTATTTTATCTTTAATTGTCTTGTATTGATTCTTTAATGTTTAATGTAAATCAGTCTGAGTTACCTTGTTGTTGAAACGTGCTGAACAAATAAACTTGAGTTGTGCTACCGAGGAATTTTAATGCTGTACAGTTGCTGTGGAGACACTGGCGACGACACACACACACATACATCTTTTCACTTTATCCTTCCTTCCTTCCTCCGTCTCCTTCCCAGTTTCATCCTCTCCTCCTCCATCCCTCCTTTTCTTCCCTCCCTCCTTTTGTCCTCGATTTTACCTCTCACTCCTCCCTTGTTTTACTTTTTACTTACCGCCTCCGGAGCTGCACAGCATGTGCGTGTGTGTGTGTGTGTGTGTGTGTGTGTGTGTGTGTGTGTGTGTGTGTGTGTGTGTGTGTGTGTGTGTGGGGAGTAAGGGGTTGTTACCGGATGTCTGGTTACCATGGTAACCACACTGCAGTGTCAATGTGTGTATGTGTGTGTGTGTGTGTGATGGGGTTTCTGTCCCACTGCTTGAAGTGGCTGCACAAACTGAAAGGACAGAGGGAGGACAGACAGACACACACACACACATACACACACACACAGACGCACACATGCACACACATACACACACACACACACGCACGCACACACTCCGACCTTGTTTCATTCAGACTGTCTGAAAAAAAGTGAAGCCGTCTGAGGCAGAGAGAATAAAAGGCTTCATTAAGAGTAAACGAGTCTGTATTTTTGTTTGTTTTTTATGTGGTTCTTTCCTGCAAAATGAATATTAAACAGTTTATAATATATCATCATCTCTGTCAGGTGAACAGCTTGTCTGCAGCCGATTTATTGATTAGTTGCCAACTATTAATTTTGAGTCATTTTTTTAAGAAGAAATGTCCAAATTCTCTGATTTCAGCTTCTCAAATGTGAATATTTTCTGGTTTCTTTAGTCCTCAATAACAGTAAACTGAAAATCTTTGTGTTGTGGACAAAACAAGACATTTGTCATCTTAGGCTCTTTGTCATCAACATGGTCCAAACAACTAATCGATTAATCAGTATCTGAATCAATGATGAAAATAATTATTGTTGTCATGTGTTGAAATGTTTTACCCAAAAAGACAGAATCACACCAAAAGGTGCAACTAAAGATTATTTTTCCAACAATTAAATTTAAAAGTTGTAAAAAAAAAAATTAATTTCATCATAAGTTAAAGCTGCAATTCGGGACGTTTGTCTCCCCCTTCTGGCAGTGACAGTAATTACAAAAACACTGTCAACACCGATGACGTCGTAGACTCTGCTGTAGACTTCTACTGCTGCAGCTGTAAAACGGCGGATAAATTGTTTTGAGCGTCACATCTCCCGCGAAATGACTCGTTTTACTGTCAGAATTTAATCCATTCAGTCTGATAACATTTGGAAAGTCTAGAAGAGCCGCACGATTAAATTATTTTATCCCCATTTAAAGTTAGCAGAGAGCTAACCGGACGTTAGCCGGCTCCGCTGGTGGAAGTCTCTAGTGTGCACGGAGCATGCTCAGTATGTGTTCAGCCAGCCAGCGCGGTGAATGTCAAACCCAGAGATTTATCTGGCAGTGATGGGCTTAATCAGCATTATGTGAACTTATTTGACTTGAATGTAACAGATGTTCATTTATATGTAAAAGTTCTGCACTGCAGGTTTAAATCTGGATCAGTGGAAACTATTTTAAAACAGATCTGTATGTGATGGAAGCTTTTATTGTTTTTTTGCTTTATGTACTTACATCACTTGTATTTCCTGAAGACCAGCGAGCGCTGCAGCAACATCTCAGTGATGCTTTGTGCTCACAGGATCATCTGTGTGTTCGTGGGCGGACTCGCTACGTGTGTGTGAGTGTTTAAATCTGAGCTGCGTTCACTGTAACAACCTTCCTTCAGTCACGCCGACGCCCCGACCAGCCTCCTGCTGTCTCTGCTTCTCCTCAGCTCTCCACTGTCATTGTGTCACAGCCGACACTCTTATCTGCATCTTCAAAGCATGTGTAAATGTGTGTGTGTGTGTGTGTGTGTGTGTGTGTGTGTGTGTGTGTGTGTGTGTGGTAAAAATAGTACCGCCAGCAAGCTTGTGACACGTTTAAATCCAAAACTCTTAACTCAATACGACAAAAAGAGTTTCAGAGAGGATCAGAGTCTGTTCAACATGACAAAGGAAAAAATTAACTTTAGCTGACTGTCGCGGTTCCAGGACTTTAAACAGACGCTATATTTAGCTGAAAGTGTCGTATATTAAGCTTCAAAGAGGCTGAACTCACTTTACACTAAGAATTCCACCTTAAAATATGTTCTTTTATACATAACTGATCCTGATATCAGCAGTTACTTTCTAAAAAGTGATGCAATTTAATATTTTGGGTCAGTCTGTCTCGTCTATTATAGTCTAATAATAGTTTAGAGCTATTTTCAGATGTTCTGTAGTGAATACGTGCAAAATCACAAATAAAATAACCACATTTATTGTTTAATTCAAATGAAATTTGAAATAGTTTCACTGTTTTACATCAGATGAAACTCTTCATACACGTGAAACAAAAACAACTAATTTTGTTAGTATCAAATAAAATTTTGCTCAAATTTTCAACAGAACTTTGTAAAAAGATGAAATATGATCATCAAGTTAATAAATGATAATGAATTATATTCATGTAATATCGTCAGAGAGAGACGATCAGGACACCAGATAAAAAGCTTAAATTAGCTTCTTTTGTCGTGTTTCATGAGCGTTTTGCTAACAAGTGAAACCTGATTGAATTTATTAGTTTTTATTGGTTTTTATTTAGATGCAAGTGATGGAGGCTTTGTTCTGTCTTTCTTCTGTCGTTCGCTTTAAAAACGATCAAAATCATGAACTGATTGTCAGAATAGTTGCTGAATAACTTTCTTCTGATTGGCTAATTGACAACTTGACAACTGATTCCATCATCCAACACTGAATTAAAAGGAGAAAAAACTGTTTGTAACAGTTTGTCTATGTTTGTAAAGAGAAAGTGAAAAAGTAAAGGGTGTTCCTTACTAAAAAACACTATTTATTGTGTAGCTGCAGCCTGTTGTAGTGATTTCCGATGTATTTCCTGCTCCTGTCGGTGCAGAAACTGGTTCAGTCGATGCATTTCTCTCTGTATGTTTGCTGAACGTCAAAGTTAAGTGTTGCGTCTAGAAAGAAGCCCTCAAACATCATCTCACCTGCTTTCCATCCAGCGTGTACAGCCTCTTTACGGCCCCGGAGTCCAGCTTGATGGCCTCCGTGATGTCGGCCAGCACTTGGTCGAAGGAGTGAGCCGTCTTCTTGTTCAGGAGGATCCTCACCGCCTTGCGAGGCTTCACGCCGCTGCGGATCACCGTCACCAGTTTGGGTTTGATGAAGTCTTTGCTCTCTCTGCCCTCGCGACCTTCAGGACGCTCTTTAGCGCCGGCGGTGGCGCTCGTTGACACCCCGGCCGACGCTGTGGAGGACCGGGCCGTGCTCGCTGCGCCGGGCCCAGTGCTGGCGCCCGGCTTCCAGCTTGGGATGGAGATCTTGGTGTAATCGACCTTCCGGTAGGGCTCGTTAGAGGCGCAGACATAGCACTCACCTGAGCAGAGAGACGGAGGGAAGAAGAAGAGGAGAAGTTATGTTAGGATGCACATCCAAGATAATTAGTATTACCATTATGACTTTTATTGAGCAACTTTTTAAACTTTTTTTTTGATATGTTGAACTTGTTAGCAAACAGTTGCTGATTTCCACATCCAGCAGTTACGGAGCAACATTATCGTTCATGTGGAGTCGTGTTTCTGTCCACCTGGTGAATGTAAGTCCAATATTCACTCTCTTTTAGCTCTGTTTTTGGTCTCCACCAACTCCTGAGGAAAATATCTGGCTCTTTAGCTGCTAAATGCTCCACTATGTTCACCAGCTAGTCTACGTTTGGTGCTGAGCAGGTAGTGTACAGTGGTTTTTTAGAGCTTTTTGTCTGAAAACAGCTGCCTGCTGTGGCCAAAAATGACGCTATAAGAGCTCTGAGAGTGAACCAAAACAGTAAAGTTGCAGCCGGACAGATAAACAACGAGCTGAAACTCACTATAAAGCTCCGTAAAGCCGAGAGGAGCTGCAGAGTCACTGATAATTCTCTGTAGATTCATCACTACGAGCCAGAAACATTGCACACTGACAGCTCAGACACTGTTGTTCTAAAAATATCAATTATAGCTGCTTCTCTAACGTCTTTTGTCTCAACAAAAAAAACACAGTCGGTATTAAAAGTTAAAAAATGTAATGCTTGTTGGCCTCCAAATTTAAAACTCAGATGTTGAAGTGAAACACATCAAGACGACTTTTCAAATGCATCTCCAATCAGAAGAGGAAGAGGAGACTAACTGCTCACTTTTAGAGAAGTTTCATGTCTCTATACAGTAACTTTCAAAGTGTACTGAAATAATCTGAAACCAGTAGCAGTCCTGAACAAATCAACTGGTTTGTTTCAGACTCGTGTAGCTGTTTGTTATTGTAGTAAATGTAGTTAAATGGTTTTTATTTAAAATGTGAGCGAAATTACTGCTTCTTCCTTTTTTCAGAGGTGATTTAAGGTCGGAAGTGATTTGAGAGCGACTGTAGTAATACAAGCTGTGTGTGTGTGTGTGTGTGTGTGTGTGTGTGTGTGTGTGTGTGTGTGTGTGTGTGTGTGTGTGTGAGAGACAGCAGATGTCAGATTCACTCTCTCTCTCTGCTGGTAACATGAGGTGAAATACTGAACGTGTCACACAGGAGGCGTCGAATGATGATCTGGTGAAAATTTTACTCTTTAATCTATTTACAGTGTTTATAAATGACTCATTTAAAACTGTATGAACAGGACGTGACAGATTATGATATGTAGAAGGACACAGTGCAACCAAACCTGCCTTACTAGTCAGAGAAATTTATAATAAATAAATAAATAAATAATGCAAGAATCAACATATTATTGACTTCTATTTATTTATCTAAATTCTGCTTATGCACCACATATCTGAAACAAACGCTGCAACCTTCAGTTCTTTTAAATCAAAACTTTTCTGTTTGCTGCTTTTGATTAAATCAAATTTGAGGCTTTTGATTCTTCTAATTCTTCTGTTTGATCCGTTTTAGTCTATTGTAGCTTTTTTTTAATTTCTCTTTTCTCTCTTTCTTCTTTTAACCTTTTAAAATCTTAAGCGGCGACCCACTTAAGCCAGTTGTAATCAGTAGCATCACCAGTAATGTGTAAAAGCAGTTGGCACATTTTGGACAATTGGAGGTGATTGGAGAGGTTCAGGGACACCAGTGCTCCCATAAGGTTCGGCCTAGAGGTCTAGAATATTATACAGGTTGAAAATATGTAGAGGGTTTATGGTGTTCTGCATACTTCTGGCATAAAGCATGTCTTAGTTATTGTTATTCAAGTATGGCTCAAGATAGACGAGGACCAAAAACACTTTTTTGAGCCTTATTTGAACTGATGTAGTTTTGTTTGTGTTTTAGCCACATGCTAAACAAACACATTTCCAGAAACTAGAAGGTGTCACTTGTCAAATGAAGCCTAATAAACACATCATGGCCTTACAGTTCTTCTGTTATAAGCTTTTCCATTTGGCCAAATAGGCGAAAATTCTATAAAAAGGGTGGATGTTCAGGGGTTAATTGTATTTAAATGTGTCTTTTTATAACAACCTCTCCAGAGTTTGTTTGGGACCAAACCGAGACCGCCTCCTCAAAGGGTCTCGGTACAATTGTTTTGGTATGTTTACAGTGTTCAGACCTGCCCAGACAAGGAGGAAAACAAACTAGAGTCCGATTCAAGCGGTCTAAACAACACTGGTTTGAAAACACCCTTTTTCACATCTTAAAGCTGCATTTACTGATTTTTGACCACTAGAGGGCCGAAGAATCCTGACATATTATCACCTTTTGAAGTTGTTTGGCCAACATGTTAGCAATTACCTACTTACACGTCCGGCAGACTCAGAGCAACGTTATTATTTATTTACAATCATAATTCTGTCCACATGATGACATGAAGTCCAGTATTCACTCTCCTTTCACGACCAATGTTCACAAGCTAGTTTCTCACTTTGTCTGTTACTGCACAGAGGACTTTATTTTATCTCTTAAATCACCTCTTAAAACTAATTTTAAAGACTTGCTTTTATGTGATGTCATCTTTTTACTGTCTTTTAATCTTTTATTGTCTTTTTGTCTTCTGTCTACTGTGTTTTTGCATCTAATTTAGTCTTCGTTTCTTTTGTTTCGGCTTTACAGCTTTCTGCTGTTTTGTTGCTTTGAGTATTCTGCTTTTGTTCTGTCAAACCACTTTGTAAACTCAAAATAAAATTATAATTATTATCTATTTAGTTTTTTACTATAATTATTATTATTTGCATAGATTTATTATTTTAAATCCTGTTCTCTCTTTTAGGTGTCATGCAAGGGAAGGGATGGAGGGTTTCTGGGCAACGATAATTATTCCAATTATTATGTCTGATTGACATAATAATAATATCTATAAATACTGAATGACATTGTTTTTACAGTGATTAAAATGATAAATCCTGTGTAGTCTCTCCAGCAGATTGCAGCAGTAGCCTGCAGCCGCTCTCCTGTTCATGGTTAAAAATGGCTCACCTCCTGCCCTCTCTCTTCTGGTCTTTATATCCCTCTCTCTACCTTTCTTTATATCTCACAGCAGAGCTCGCTATCTTTCCAACACACCTTTCTCACTGTTTTTTCCCTCCACACACAGTTGTCGGACCCTGTAGCCCTCAAAAACACACAAATTTTCCTCTCTCTCTCTTTTATCCCTATGACATGTTCACACTCTCTGCCTCTCTCTGCCTCTCTCTCTCTCTGCCTCTCTCTCTCTCTCTCTCTCTCTCTCTCTCTCTCTCTCTCTCTCTCTCTCTCTCTCTCTCTCCTCTCTCTCTCTCTCTCTCTCTCTCTCTCTCTCTCTCTCTCTCTCTCTCTCTCTCTCTCTCTCTCTCTCTCTCTCTCTCTCTCTCTCTCTCTCTCTCTCTCTCTCTCTCTCTCTCTCTCTCCAGGTGTTGTGTGTGACCTTGTCTCTCCACCGTGTGCTGTTGACTTTGACTTTGCTATTCAAACCAGCTGGTCAGAACTGCTCCGGGTGTTTATTCAAATACCCGACAGACTGAAAACACAAAACACCTTCTGTGTGTCGCTCAAGCAGCAGAGCAAGACACTAGAGCTGTGTTATTTTCATTATCAATTCATCTGCATGATTATTTTCTCTATTAATCGATTCATCGTTTGGTCTATAAAACGTCCAGTTCAATCACTGTTTCCCACAGCACAAGGTGACGTCCTAAAATGTTTTTTTGTCCACAACCCAAAGATATTCAGTTTACTGTCACTGAAGTCTGAAGAAACAAGAAAATATTCACATTTGAGAGGCTGGAATATGATAATTTGGACATTTTCTCTTAAAAAATGGACTCAAAATGTTTAATCAATTATCAGAATAGTTGGAGGTTAAGTTTCTGGATCTACTAATCAATTAATCGACTAATAGTTGCAGCTCTACAAGGCAGCACCAGAGACTGGGTTACAGGTTAAATTCCAACTGGAGACGCTGCCAGTCTGAACATTTCTCAACATTTTCATTTAATTTAAACATTTCCACAAACTGCTTGAGAAAAACACACACGAGTTGTCATTGATATCATTTAGTGCTGAAACAATTGGTCTTTTACTTAGTTACCTTCAAAAACATTTATTGGCGACAATTTTAATTATTACATAAGTAATTAAGTCATTTATTGAGCCAAAGTGCCAAAGATTCATGACTCAGACTCCTGAAATGTCTAATGAAATATTTTATTTACTATTATATGCATCACAATAATGCAACATTATCCCAGTACTGACTGTAGGCCTGAGTAAAGAAGAAAGATTAAGATAAATGAATAGATAAACTTAGGGACAAAAAATAAACAAAGAAAATAACAAAAATAAATAAGTCTATAGTATATTAATTTGGACACGTTTCCCTGAACAGTGGGAACTTCTGAAAGGTGTTTCTTTGCTATTTTCTCACATTTTACAGAATAACTGTGTAACTGAAAATCAAAAATATAATCAATAATAACTACAAATAATAAAAAGTTGCGTTTAATATGGGAGTCCCGTGCTGTAGCTCAAGTTTTAAAGCCAGTAAAAAAGTGGCATCACTTCCTTTGAGTTGGTCGTTTGTCTAGTTTTTGTTTTTGTAACGCTGCATTCATCTCATATTTGTGTGAATACCAGTTTCTGACTTGTAAAAACCACTCAGATCGACACTGAGGTCATGATTTAGACGGGGGAACTTTGAACGCCTCACATCAGCCATCAAGGTAGATAAACACAACTTTAATGGATATAGTGCTATATTGTCAATACACAGTATTTTTAATCGTCATACCGACTTTTGTTGACAGGTGTCCTAAACATGTGAATCTTTTATCTCTAAGATCTCATAAGTTCAAGATTTCTTTAATACATACATAAACATAAAAGAGGCCTTGAAGCTCCTAATGTGACATTAAATGAATGCAGCTGTCCACACACAACAAAATGTTACTGTAAAAACACATGCAAGTTTGATTTTCAGTACGGCCGATCAATCACACCAATACAGTAACATTATTTAGCTTCTACAGTTAAAACTAGAGCCAAACAAACACTCTGGCTGCTTCAGGCGTCCATGTTTTCCTCTCTCTTGCAGCTTGAATGCACTGAGAGGTTGTGAATGACGAGTTTCCCCACTTTCAACCTGTCATTAGTTGATTCCACGAAGTGCTGAAGAGTGATGCATCTGTCGTTTAGTACGTCTCTGGCTGAACAGCTTCCTGGCACTAACACTCATTAGCGGATATCACAGTCACACATCAATATTGATGGTCAGTGATGTTACTCAGCCGCTGGTCTGTTTCAGGATAAATGACTTTGACAGAAGAAGAATTGATGGACTTCAGAGTTGTTAGATTATCCAGAAATATAATGTATGTATATTTATATTTTAAATTCTGACATGAAAGATTTCACCAGTGCCACAACTAATAATTATTTTCATAATGAATAAATCTGCCAAATATTCTTTCAATTAACTGATTAGTCATTTACTAATCAGCAAAAATGTGTAAAATATGCCATTTACAATTTCTCAAGCCCATGTGATGTCTTCAATTTGCTTGTTTTGTCCAAAGCCTGAAGATATTCAATTTAAAAAAAGCAGCAAATCCTCATTTTTGAGAAGCTGAAACCAGAGAATTTGGGGCATTTTTTGCTTTAAAAGTGACTGAAACAATTAATCAATTGTCAGAATACTTGCTGATTAATCTCCTGTTGATTAATTAATCGTTGCAGCTCTAAATGTCACATTCATACACTTGCTGTTTGCCAGTGACTCATGGGTTGACCGTCTGGTTCTCCAAACTTCACGGGTTAAACTGACACTAACAAAAACTAAAAAATCTTGTGGTTTTAGTCTCAATAACAAAGCATCTCGCTTCCTTATGACACACAATATATTTCCTCTTGATGTAGGATGCTGGAGACAGGACGTAACACAGGAAGGGATCATTTAATAGTGTAACCCAGTGGGACATCAGTTAGGGAGAGGAAGGCAGTGTGATTGAATGGTGGATGGAAAATGTGTTGTTGTTTTTGTGTTCTGTTGTGCATCATTAGCTGGTGAGATGAAAACATCATTTTCATTTCATTGTGACTTTAATTAACTAAATATCTGATGCTTTGGATCGTTTTGGTCTCTGATTAGTGTTTAAAATGTTTCTGTATTGATTCTTCTGCTGTTGATGTATAAATAAATAATGCAGGTGTGTTTGCGTAACAAAGACAGACAGAGCAGAGAGGAAGGAGACAGTGAGGAAGTTTAGACAGATCAATGGATTGATCGATGGAGTCTGAACAATTACGCCATGTCCATAATTGACTCTTTTGTAATTTTATAGTCAATCAAAAGTCCATTTATTTGTATGGAAACAATTTCAGTGGCAGCTGATGAAAACAGTCTGGTAGGCAGCAAAGACACTTTTGTGTTTTCTCCCGTAATGAAAAAGAAAGTTAAAGTTTTATTCATGATGAGCTACGTTTGACTTTTTTATCTACAATAAACCATCTTACATAAATGGTCACTTTGCTTTAATTACTACATAACCTCCCACCACAATATATTTTTAAAATGTAAGAATGTCTCATAGAAAAGCATCCACTAACCACCAGAGATGCCTTTCACTCAGTCGCATGATAACGCTTTATATTAGGAAAATTCTTTTAATGAAAGAAAAGAAAATGGTCCATACCCGGAGCTCAACTGGTTATGACAATTATAATAATAATACATTTGATTTTAAGCACCTTTCACATAACCCAAGGACACTTAACATAGAGAAATGGAAAAAAGGACTATGTTAATAAAACTAAAGAGATCAGAAATGCATCATGCTCTATTACAGCCAGTGAAAAATGCCTCAATCTGCCTTCATCCTGATCCTAATGACTGGTTCCAGACAAACCTAATAACCACAATGACCTGTTCATGAGGGGACAACATTAAATCAGGTATACATTTCATAAGCAGTTGTCTAACCAGCAGGCAGACACACCGCATTGGAGATGTTTTTAAGGAAAGGTTTGACATTTTGGCAAGCACACCGACTTGCTTCTTTGCCAAGAGACGATCAACATCACTTGTCTGTACGCTAAACAAGAAGCTAGACCCAGCATGCAGTTAGCTTAGCTTAGCTTAGCATAAAGAGTGAAAGTGAAAGTTTTACTCATGATGCTACTTTTGACATTTTTTTAAATCTACAATAAACCATCTTACATCAAAAATGTGACAATGTGAACACTGCATAAGTGGTCACCTGTGTGTAGCAATGGCTTTAGTTTAACTAGATTCACAGGTTGGCCTCTAAACGCTTCACTCATAGAGACTGAGGACAATCTCCCAGGTTTTGTTGGTAAAACTGGGTAGAAACCAATCCAAAGTCTTTAGGGTGGCCCTTCATATTGGGGTGGTGATGGAGGAGAATGGGGGGAGAGCATAATTTCCAGTAAGGCGTGTCCTTGAAAAAATGTAAGGGGCGTAGGCAAGCAGGTTTGTTAGTGGTCATTCACGCCGCCGTTGAACCAACTACCGTGCATTTAGAAATCCCCAGACTTTGGTGGAGTCTGATTGTCTGGTATCACAAGACTATAGTTTAACAAACATAATCTCCCACCCAACTATATATTTAAATGCTTTTTTATGCCGCCCTGCTAAAAGAAGAATTTCAGCAAGAAAGCAAATGTCCCATAACGTCAAACTATTCCTTTGAGTAGAATGTAAGTCAACCGAGAACAAAGCCGAGTAAAGAGTCCTACCTTCCACCAACTCGTCCATACCGGTGATCTTCTTGCTGCCGTCTATGGTGTAGATTGTGCGCACCCCTTGTGGTAGATTCAGGTTATCCGACAAAGAGCGTGTCAGCTCCATCAGCAGAGCATCATATGAGCGGAACCGGTCACTGGACACAGCGTACACCAGACCCTTGAAGTACCCGTCTCCGTTGCGGTAGAACCGGACCTTTTTGGCCCGTTTCTCCGAGGTGAGCGCCTGCAGGGTGCGGGTCCGGTAGTAGCTGCAGTTGGCGCTGTGGGCGGGGCTAGGAACCAGGCTGCTGCCCCTGGAGCTGGGGCCCGACCCCCCGCCGCCAGCGCTGCCGGTTGAGTCATCTCTCTTGGCCCGGGTGGAGCGTCCCCGGCGAACCTTGTCGCGTTCGTCAAAGTGCTCCAACTCGATGGTCTTACTCAGAGACATGATGAATAAAAGTCCAGTAACGTTCAGAAGAGTCTCTCTACTACATACGATTCATCTTCCAACAGAGATAAACAGTAACTCTTATTCTCGTTACCTCATTCGAAGTTGGTTAAAGTGAAAATAACTTGACTCTCGTTCTTAAAACGTGCTGAGTAGTCCTGATAAACTGGGTTGTAAGCTTGGTGACTAAGTAGCTACTAGCTAGTACTTTTTCTAGTACCAGGATATTATCTATTAAAAGTGACTTTTTGTAGACTTGGTAATCCAGTTGCAGTCCTCAAAATTTGGCTTCAGATTCTCAAAACCCTGCTGTAATCCCAGTATCGATCATGCAGACTTCTTAGATGCTTTGTAGTCCAGTTAGCAAAACTGAAAAGCCAGTAAGAAGACGTTTAGGTCCTGGTTGCAGTCCTTTATATCAACTGAAGTTTCTGTTACCCTGGTATAATCCCAGTAAAGAGATGTCAGATGTAGTTTTAGGATCCGCCTGTAGATCAGGTTGTAATTCCAGTGATATCCTGTTGTGGAATATCAAAAGATAGTTATTCTATATTAGAAGAATCCTAAAGTTCAGGTAGTTTAATGCTTGATCATGTCAGGGTTGAATATCTTGCTAAACGCTACTCTGATGGACACTATGACTGTTGGTGGACCCAAACCTCAGACTGTCCAAGTACTTCCCTATCATTTTAAGCTCAAGTGAAGCTTATCCAAGCATATGTCTACTCTCTAGTTGATGACCAGTTTGTGTTCTTGCAATAACCTTCCTGGAGTTTTACTTACCCAGCTGTAACGTCAGTAATCGGGCTCTAAACCTGGTACACTGTTGTGTAGATGTGGTACAAGCCCATTCAATCCCAGCAGTCGAGCTTCAGACCTGGCACGTTCAGTTGCAGTCCTGGTAATCCGGTTCGTTTCAGGAGGTTTCTGTCCCAGTCACACTTTTGTCTTCCGGCGTCCTCAACATGCCTCCATCACTGCAAATAAAAGAGATGGCAATCACATGGTTTACTGACAAGGCAGACCTCCCATCCTGAGAGACAGAGAGATAAATTCAGCCTCAATTATTATGTCTCCTGGTGCAGAAAGAGAGCAGGATTTATATTGAATTAGCTAATTCAGTCAGTTATTTAAGGATACTGAACACACGCTTGCATTATAGGGTTGGATTTTGAGCACAATACTACACAAACTGGGCTCCCTTTGCTTTGCAAATTTGCTTCCTATAGCTCTGCATGCAAAATATGTATGAATTCCAGTCAAATCAAATATGCAAAAGAGGTTTTAGGTGAAATACAGTCACTATATTTTAGTTAAATGACATTTCCTGCAAGGCCCAAGTGAGAAATTTTCATTGATTTCCTGTAAAATCAAATTTATCTGAAGCCGAAATATGAGCCTGTGGATCAGATTATTATAAAACCTGTACCCTGTTTGTGTCCCTATTCATCTGATAAACGAATTGACTTCATCCATCTATCCGCCCAAACACTGCTAAGCTGTGCTGACACACACACACACACACACACACACACACACACACACACACACACACACACACACATACTAAGAGAGAGGGAGGCACCTACCAATAATGCCGTGAAACCGGTTTGTTGCTATGGAGGCTTTTTCCTCTTCCCGTTGTTGTTCCGGTGTGTTCCGGCGGATCCTGCAGCTCCAGGCGGACTGAACCGCTACGACCGAGCCGACTCGGTGCAGGCCGGTCCGCTAACCCGGGATACAGGGATGCAGCGGCGGCAGGCTACACCGGCGGGATGCACCGAGACAGGCAGCGGACAGCAGCATGGCCGCTGCTGCAGAGAGAGGAGAGACCGGCTGAGCTCCCCCTCCCCTCCCCACTCTCCTCCCCTCCTCCGCGGCTGTACGTGATGACAGCGTCCCTCCCTCCCTCTCTCTCTCTCCCGGTCTTTGTCTGGCTCTCTCTACCCGTCTCTCTCTTTCTGTCTTTTGTCTGCCTCCCTCTCTGAAATTCAAATTCAGTTTGTTTTATTGTCACGAACGCTGCAGTTAGGCTGCACTAATACACAGCAAACATGCAGTGGTGGAGGAAGTACATTTTACTTCAGTAAAAGTACAAACACACAATGTAAAAATACTCCATTACAAGTAAAAGTCCTGCATGAAAAATACTATTTAAGTGCAAAAGTATTAGCATCGTGCTTCACTGAAATGAAAGTACATGAATGAAAAAAAATACTCCATTACAGGAGTACAAGTCCTGCATTCAAAATCCAATGAAAGTATTATCAGCAAAAATGTACATGTACAATTACATTGTTAGATTTTCATGCATCAGTGCGTAAATAGCATTTTACTGTTAGATTGAGGTGGAGCAAGCTTCAACTATTTTATTTTAAGGGTAGTTCAATGGTTCCCAACCTAGGGCTTGGACCCCCATGAGGGTCACAATATAAATTTAAGGGGTCGTAATACGAGTAATGAGGTAGGAAAGAAGGAATAAACAAAAAATCAAAGTTCTGCAACATAAAGTATTCATTTTCTAAACTTTTCTCTAAACTATTTGTTGTTTGTTGGAAACCACTGGTTTAATCTTTAACACTGTGTTGGATTTTATAATCTTATTGAATGTTTTTCATGAAAAATCTTAATCTGAAAATAGCAAAATGTACAATATTTCAGTCTACAATATAGTTCAGTAGAGGTATGAAGTAGCATAAAATGGAAATACTAAAAGTACCTCAAAATTGTACTTAAGCAGGCCTACAGTACTGAATAAATGTATTTAGATACTTTCAGATCCTTTACTTAAGTAAAAGTACCAATACATCAATTTAAAAATACTCTATTACAAGTAAAAATCCCACATGAAAAATCCTCCTACAGTAAAAGTACATAAGTATTATGAGCTTGATGTAGTTAAAGTATTGCAGTAAAAGTACATAAGTATTATGAGCTTGATGTAGTTAAAGTATTGCAGTAAAAGTAGTGGTTTGGTCCCTCTGACTGATATATTATTATATATGACATCATTAGATTATTAATAGTGAAGCATCAGTGTTAGAGCAGCATGTTACTGTTGTAGCTGCTGGAGGTGGAGCTAGTTTACACTACTTTATATACAGTTATCTAGTTTAGTCCAGTGGTTCCCAACCTAGGGGCGGGCCCCTCCAAAGGGTCACCAGATAAATCTGAGGGGTCGTGAGATGATTAATGGGAGAGGAAAGAAGAAAAAACAAAGTTCTGATATACACTATGGACTTTTTTCTCTAATATTTGATTTTTGCTGAAATATTGGATCATTTGAAGAGTCAAGAGTTACTATGTCTTCAAATTGCAGTAATGTTCACTTTGCTATTAACAAACTGAATGATTTTTTTAAAAGGAAATCCTCTTTCTATCCTTCCTGTGTTGCGACAGATCCGGCAGAAGGTGAACAGTGAAAACAAGGTCAGAGAGAAGGAAAGAAGAGATAAAAAGATCAATTTGTAATAAATGAAAGGACTTCGTTTTAGTTAGTTTTAGTACCTGGTCTAAGTTTTTATTAACTTGCAAAACAGACCAGCAAAGAGATTAAGAGCCAAAAAAAGGGGGAAAAAGACAATAAATAACTACAATGGCAGAAAAAATAAATAATTAAAGATCTAAATATTTGATGAAGCTGTGGTGGGCGTGTTTAAGTGTTTTTAAGGGTGTGGCTTCATTTTACAGCTTATGTAACTATTGTTTTATTTTAATTTGTAGAGAGAATCAGTGATTTATTGATGACTAGCAACAATCCATGACCTAATATCATTTGCACAGCGATAAAGTGAAATAAAACAACATTGATATTGGTAATCATTTTGAAAAATGAGAAAATCAATAACAGAACAAAACAAATAACAGCAGCAAAAGGGCAACAAAGCAAAAGAAGGGAATTTTACATATGTAGTTTCACAAATTCATTACAACTCAGTGTGTTTTATGTTAAAACAATAGGTCAGCATTTTTGGAAAACAGGCTTTTTTGCAGACAGTTAAATGATAGAGATTGATACTACAGAAAAAAGGTAAGAACAAGCCACAGAATCTAATCTAGATAATATATCAATCCTACTCTGATCTTCATCAGGTCAGAATGACTTTGATATTCATGTTTTTTACAGTAAATATGAAGCTTGATCCAGGAGACAATTAGCTTAGCTTAGCATAAACACTGGAACCAGTCCGGACAGGATCGGTTTGTTTAGGAAATTATATGATGTAGTTTAAGCTGCGTTATGTTTTATTTATTTAATTTTATAATTTCTGTTTTTTTGGTCAATGTTATTTATGTTTAAAATAAAGGAGAAAAAAACTCAATAACCAAAGAGCATCAAATATCAACTTTACACAGAGATATTATATTTCTCCTGTATCGCAGCTGCATGCTCTTCTCTTTCTTCTTTTGTTGGAAGTCAGGGCTCTTTCTGTGGATGAAGAGGCCCCACCCTGCCTCAGTGTGTCAGTGGGCGACAGCTGGGGCCCGAGGCAGCCAGACTGCCCCACCCTTTACTGTGAGCCAAACCAATGAACCATTCATCCAGATATGACAAGGTGGACAAGCTATTATGAATTGATACACATGAACCCACAACATACACCAATATCTGCCAGGCAACCATTTAAAAACTGTTTTGTTTTCTAATGATTTCATAAAGGTGTTTTTTCATGTTCTAAGTTAGGTATTGTTAGTGTTTATATAGTGTTGAGAAGGCTTATTAGAGTGTAATAGTGAAAAGAAGAAAAACAAATCATGAGACAAAGGAGAAAACACAAGATTATGTCAACTGAATAATTGTTTAGTTGAACCTGGCAGTCAGTGCAACATACCAGAACAAAACAAGTTTTTAACCAGGACAATAAAGAAGAAAAATGGTCAGAATATACTGTAAGATCACTTGAAATATCTAAGAAAACTTTTTTTTAATTAAATCAAGTAAAATGTAGCACTACACAAGCCAAACACACTGTTAAAGGAATAGTTTCACACCTGTTAAAACGTGAGAATATGGATACATGTTATATCTGTACAATAAATATGAAGCTGTAGCTGCCAGTTAGCTTAGCTAGCCTGGCTCTGTCAGAGGTTAACAAGCTCTGCCTAGCAGCACCTCTAGAACTAACTAACTTTTGTTTAATCTGTACAAAACCCAAAACAAGTTGTGGTTCTGTGTCTGTACTGTAGAGATATGAGAGTAGTATTGATCTTCTATCAAAAAATAAAGTGTAAAAATGACTCATTGCAGTCACTTCCAGAAGTCTTCAACCAGCTGAGTTAGGTATGTTTTCACAACAAGTTAATATTAAGTCCCATTTGTTGCACTTTATGCTCCTAATCAATTTGACCATTCTTTAATAACATTAATGATCTTTTAACCAAGTTGCAAGGCTTCTGAATGGTAATAGGTGTTGATATGACTGCTATACTGGACCCAACACTTGACCGCTCTGGTCATACAACCCTATGTCTGCACTCTGAGATCTAATTTCTGTTTTGGCAATCAATCCTACATGTAGATAATATAGTTTTTACTTTAACAAACACAAATCTTGTGATATTATAAACTACCTGCTCGGTAGTTCAAAGATATTTCCTCAAATTCATTACGTTAACATTCTCTCTCCTGTCTGAGGTCAGATCACAGCAGTGTGACTTCTAAATTAGCTCTTGCCCATGTACCTACAAGAGCCACAAGATGGCGCCTTGATACAACTTTACTCAGAAACAACAAGTTATGCAGTTACTTCAGAACAGCCTTCACTGTTTTTATTTCTGAAAATGCTGAAACCACTAATGACCTGCTGATTCTTTGGAGTGCCATTAAAGGTTATGTAAGAAATACAGCGATTTTATATTCCTGTCATCTCAATAAAACTAGACCAGACCAAATCAGTGACTATGAGACTTCTCTAAACTCTTTGGTGCATGACCAGCACAATATCGGCTTCTAAGAGGATGAGAAAAACCAAATTTAATCCATTAAAATAAAATTAAACTAGAGCAGAATTTCTGATTCACAGATATATGGAGAATTGTTATTTTAGTGGATCCAGACCAAGCCACCTCTTAGCCTTAAGTCTTCAAAAATGTGAGACGTATAGCAGATTTACATCTATTTCCTCTGACAGGAAAGTGTTATCTGATCCTGAAGAAATACACTCAGAATTTGACTCATTTTATTCTAAACTGTATGCTTCTGTAATCTCCTTTGACAAATCAAAGTGACGTAATGTGACACTTCCTACCCTCTCTATAGATGAGTTCAAAGGAAACATTTCAATCATATTTTCCTAGATTGGTTCATCATCCCCACCAACAAATAAATATGAAGATACTTACATTTCTTTCATTCAGTGACTTCCACCATGTTCAACACTGTAAGAAAAATACTCATTCAGATACTAAACAGGTAACTCCAAATAAAGTTGGATATTTGTATGGATCCATACAGAGTTTACCTCTCGTTTTAAATGCGTACCTACAACCTGTGTTAGTTTTATGGCATTGGACTCTAGTTTCATCGTAATGGATTTGTAGCTGTAATCCCTGACACTTCTCTTTCAGATCAGTAGGAAAGTATAATTACTTGACTTTGCTGAACTTGTAAAGTAGATTGTTCCTCAGCTCAGAGAACAGCTTCACTCCTTGGTCTCCTGGATGCTCAACCAACCCTGCAGTCACTTTACAGTCTGCCAGTCGAGGGATGGATAATGGGGTAAGATTGTTAAAGCTGTTATAAGATACAGACAGATAGAGACAACATGTTCTTCTTGGTTAAAACCTGTCATACATTTACATTCAATGATCACAGTAATTATTTGTTAAGGTGTTAGTATGCTTCAAACTAAGAGCTTGCACGATCATCAAACAGCAACTGGGATCCCCTCCCCCCAAACCTTTCTGACAAGAGAATTGGTAGGGTCGCGTTCAACAATTTTTGTAATTTTCCAAAAGAGGCAAGCTGACATTCAAGCCCATTTGACTGGCCAGTACTACATAATTGAGAGAGAAGGCAGGATTTGAACTTCTCTGTCAAGTCTTCACGTTTGTGCCGTTACCCCCATTTGAATGATTACAGCAGACAGACTTTTTGCCATTTTGCCTTCGAGTGTTGCTATTTGAAAGTGCTATAGAAACCTTTGCACAAAGATGACCTTTTTCTGAGAAAACACTTCCTCGTCTCTAAGAATTGCAGTGCAAAATCTAGAGTAGATAGCTGCCTCTTTTATGTCAACGTCACATTCTTTAAAGTCTTCCTCATAGAAGATGAGATGTAGAACAACTTGATAACTGGATGGGTCCCCACTACACCCCCACAAGGAGTATAACAAATGAGACAGTTAATCTTGATGAGCACAACCTCAACTACAAACGGCTTCGCCACTTTCAGTCTCATTATGAGTCTTCGAAAAAGTGATCTTAATATGCAACACTGAGCAGCTCATACTTGGATCTATCACTCTTCATAGTGTATAAACTCTGTATCTACTTCTGTTCATTCAGCAATCTACAAAAACACACAAAACATATCTATTACCTACAAATATAAACTTAAAAATACAGAAATTAAAAATGAACAATTAAAAATCAAACACACACACAAAACATCAATAATAATAATAATAATAATAATAATAATAATAATAATAATGATAATAATAATAATAATAATGAAAAGTTGAAAAACAGGTGTTCAGCCACACATACTCAGGTAAGAAATTGGTTTGTCTGAAGGTTAAAAACCTTTATTTTTTCAATCCATTAGTTTATCCATGAATTTTCCTCTTGATCGTAAATATATCAAAGCAGATCATTACTGGTAACAACTTTTGGTGTCAACATTAACATGTGCATATGATCAATATTTATTTATTACCCACATGAACGCACCATCTGCAGTGACACTTAAGTGAAACGTCACGTGACCATGTCACCTTTGGCCTCTACAGCTGCCATGTTTCATTAAATGTGCACAGTCTGCCAGGCTGTGACTCAGTCTGTGATCAAGTTATATCCTGTGATCAATTTTACAGCAATATATGTACAGTACAGCATAAAAACGTGTTGCAGCCAAAGACTCAGCTTTCTCTGCTGCCAAAAAACTAATATCTTCTTCTTCCTACTGAACAGTTTTTTCTTCTGCTTCACTACTGGCGTTTTCCAACAGCACAACCTGGTGGCGGAAGCTACACAGCACAGCCAAATACAATACTGCAGAAAATACAAAATCACAAACACTGCATCCTGGAAAGACATGTTGGATCATAGACATCGCCTGCATAGACATGAATATTTATGCACTTGCAAATTAACCCATTAGATTAATTAAATCAGTGATTCCCAACTAGGGGTACTTGTACCTCAGGGGTAACTTCTGCTGTTGCCAAGGGGTACGTGGAGAGATTGTAGAATAGCTCAACTAGTATGAAAAAAAAGAAAAAATGAATTAATGATTTGATTAAAAAAAGTACATCCAGATATTGAGTCAGCTATAACAATGAATTTAGGTGTTATTGCAATAAAGAGTGTGTGAAAACTAGTTAGCAAGTGAGCAGAGGAGATGAAATACTTAGCTTAAGGTAATGGATGAATTATTGAAATAATTAGCTAAAGGTTGGTTAAAAATCCTGTTTTTTTATTACGCTTTTAATTTTAGAAAATTTAAGGTTTACAAAAAGTGTTCATGACTGTGCTGACTACTAAGCTAAAGCAATATTGATCACCTAAATGCAGACGGACCTCTACCTATTTATACACCCGTAACACAGAGCCACCACAGTGTTAACATGTAGGGAAGAACTACAAAGGTGATTATTGCTTTGCACTTTTCTTTTTCTTTTTTCTTTTTTTACAACCTAACTTTGTGGAAAGGAGAAGGGGAACAACAGGTTATGAAGAGTCCCTTGGTCGCACTTCGCATGTGTCAGTAGCTCAGCTTTATCTCTGGGGAACACCCTCAACTCTGGGAATGATGTCTAAATTAGGAAATGTGCGTCATGTAGCAGGTGGATGTGACTCCCCTCATTGAGACCTGTAAAGCAAACAGAGAATCCACAGTCAGCATGTTGAAAAAGAACGCAAACCTCTAGTGTGAACAGTATCAGTCAGAAGTTTGAATGAGAATTTACGAATGAGAAAGTGTATCCAAACTTTTGACTGTTACTGTATATTAGGAGATGTGAGCTAACCTGAGATACTAAACATTTCAAAAAGTGACACTTATAAGGGCAGCCCAACAATTTTACACATGAAGATCAGTTTACTTACTAAGAGGAGCACTACTCTCTATAATAGAGAGGGTCTAATAAAAATGCTATTACACATTTTGGAATTAATACCACTATAAAGGCATGCTTAGGCTTAGGCACATTTACATCGACTTTTTGCCACCATTTAGTTGCCTAATGAACTTAATGTCGGCATCTGAAGTATGGTGGTACTTTTCTGTCTTTATTATGCAATCAAACAGAAAAGGTTTCAAATAGATTTGAGAGCAAAACTATTGACTCTGCAATCAAAAAATGTTTTATTGAGAGTAAAATAAATTTGTGATTAAAATGTGAATCAAAAACTTTTCTATATTAAAAATGATCAATTCTATGTATTGAAAGAGCTCATTCTATATCTTTTCCAGTACAAAGCAATGATCTAATCCCCTTATACCTTCAGTCATGCAACAATTACATTGACGATATAATATCTCTCATCCATCCTCCTTGTTTACATATGACATAAGGCAACCTGTGAGCTGCCTGGTTGCCTTGACAACTGTGGCTATCAGCAAAGCTAACAACCACATGTTGTAACATAGCCAAGAAAAAAACTATCTCAGCTATAGATCTAAAACTTTTTAATGGTAATAATTGTTTTATTATAAACAAGAAGAGAAACACTGAAGAGCTGGATATTTATTGATATGTAAAACACTAAAAGTCCTCTCACCTCAATGTCAAGCGTCTTACTCCTGAAATGACCTTGATGAGCGACATCTAATATATGTGACAACCAACCCTGTCCACCCCTACATCCTACACATACATATAGATCAATGGAGTCAGGCAAACATCACATCTGACTCCCTTCAACATGTTTTGAAGTGTAATTTGACAACAACCACTCATTGTAGATGGCAAGCTGGTGCCAACTCATCCCGGTTTAGGATAAACCAGCACAAATACTGCCAACAAAGTACAAACTACAAATGCATAACAGTACACTAAATGGAAATCCTACATTTCTGACAAACTGTATAAATGCAAATAAGTGAAAATAAGTCAGAATTTGAAATGCAGTGCAGTTTATTGAAAATAATAAGTAATGTGATTATTGTTTTTGCGTAATTTGTTTGTTTTCTGAGACATAAACCCAGTGTGTGGGAGCATTTTCTATATTAATTTGTCTTTTAATCTTCAATTACGAGCAAGATCATGTAATGATACATGTTCTTTGTGTCTTACAATACAATGCAAACAATCTTTTGCTACTTTAATGTTTTACCATTTAAAGATCTCCTCCAGACGTGTTTTAAAACACATAAAATTACTCTGCTTTGAATAATAATTTGTGTCTGATATGTTTTTTTCCACAAAAAAGTCCAAGTTAGAAATTATATCCCAAAACACGTATTGGCTCGCTTTCCTCACCAGAACATAACAAATGAAAATCTCAGTTATATCTCCCAGCAGAACAAAAACACATTGCTCAAAGGTCCTTTATTTATTGATGTTTTAATACACACAGAAAATACATGAAAACATATATGTAAGGTTCGATCCCAGTAAAGATAAGCCTCACAGAAGCCAGAAAAATTTGCATTTGAGCTCATGGTGTCTCTCTCAGGATGAACTACCAGTGGAATAAAAGTGATTTATAGTGAGGTACCTCAGTCTGTCAGGTGGAAAATGTCCATCACGCTCGACTATCAGGAGTAAAAATGTGCTTTTACTGAAAGTAAAGTATGTTAATAAAAGTAGTATCAAGTATAAATGGGTGTGGAAATAAGGCAGCTCATTCTTTAAAGTGTTTTAAAGCATTTTATCCACTTAACAGAGGGAACTTTTTCATCTCATCTATTTCTGGAGATATCAGATATGATATGAGTCATCTCACTGTAAAGCACTTTTATTCTGCTTGTAGTTCATTCTGAGAGCACAAATCAAATTGCCAGAATATCAGTCACACATGCAGCTTTAAAAATGATCATTCTTGAACTGTTTGTGCTGCAGAGCTCAAACAAAAACACCTGTGTGATTTATTTCTCACCTTAAATGTATTCAGACACTTTCTGTATTTCAATGGCTTGAGTAGAAATGTGATTAAAAACAGTTTTTCCACTTTGTGAGCTGTAAACAAATATGACTGAAAGGTACATGTGTCAATCTGTTATTGAAATGTTCAAGTTTACTGTATTATTGACATTAGGGCTTTGTGAGGCGAACAAATCATCTCTCTATGCAGCATTCAGAACACACTTTCATTAAACATTACACTGATTACATTAAACACCAAAACGACTAGTAATATTTCTGCCATTAATAACATAAAAACCATGAAGCTGTTAAATGAAATACCACTTATGAAAATACAGAGTATGAATAAAAAAAAAACACTTATTACACATAAAATCTCCCAGGTCACATGGTTACAGTGACTCAGTTTAGTACTCTGGATTTTAACAAGGTGCTTAACATGATGAAACTGATTGTATTGATACTGGTGTCTATCAAAGTTTCTATTTGTAAGAATCAGAAATTCACTCTCATTAGTGACAGCTGTGGCCGTTAAATGAGCTGTAGTCAACATGCAGTTGCTTGCATCACCTGTGTAGTCATAGTGTAAGACTATTGCAGGTGATGTCTTTTTCCTCGCTTACACTTCTCATAATTAAATAAAAGATCTCGAACATTGTGTTTTGCGCTGTTACAGACAATCATACATGTAAATTGCTTCACAATTCTTACATATAGAACCTTTAAGTATAAACTCAAAGTTAAAAGGTGAAGGAAGTGTATACAATTAAAACTGACGATGATGTCCACAAGCCTCCAGTATACAGATGTAACAACAGTTCAAACTACTCTCTCCTCCTCTGTTATACACGGCAACTTTGACTCCTTTTAAACAGAAATCTTTAAACCATTCACATGTTCTGGTCGTTTATATTAAAGTGATGATTCGGTTGTTTACTGAGCATTTGTTTCTATAATACGCATAGATACAAAGATAGTGGTTTTAAAATAACGTGTACCAGTAGTTGACAGCTTAAGGGCTTATTGAGCTGGATAAATCTGAGCTTCGTTACTCTGAGGTGATAGTGCAGAGAGGTTTTAAACAACAGATGCACCAAACAGCAGCTGTACTATGTGACATTATTGTCTTCTTATTTTGTATTGCCATAAATGAAAAGTCTGAACACTAGAATAATTCTGACCTAGATAAAAACGAAGGCAGCAGAAGCCAGGTAAAGAGGTAAATCCTCTAAGTAAAAACACAACAACATATCTATCTACGTTCATTTTTTTAGAAGTTAACAACTTATCCCTACAACGTACTGGTCTGCTTGCAGTTTTCCACTGATGACCAGCTGTTTCCATCACCAGAAAGGCGGAACATTACTACAGTTAGTTGGTCAAACCTGTACAATATAATATCAAGGCTCCTTTACACTGATTTTACACTGTGATTTTTGGCTGTCTGAGCCACATACACACCAACCAGAACCATGGAGGTGCAATGGAAAGAAGTTTGTGGGAGAAAACCTTCCTCGCCTGCATCTTTAAAACATAAGACGTGATGAAGTGTCTCTGCATGTCTCATTAATTTTTTTTATATTTCTATTGTAGCGTTATGATTAACCACAACTTCACTGCACAGTGTGACAGCCTCAAACTGTCATCATACAGTCATACTGTGGCCAAGATTTTATTACAGCTGCTTCGCACGGTGTGACATGAAATAAACTTACATGATTGTTGCTGTCACTCAATCTAAAGGAGCCTTTAGTTTCAAACCTGTACATGTAAAAGTTATTGGTCAAGTCTATGACTTTAATCCTATACAGTAAAGCAGATATTAGACGCTTCTGATGGTGCTATGCGTTTTTTTGTTTTTCTGATGCTTTATTTTTTTTATCTTTTTTTTAAAAATCTTTTCTTCTTAGAGAGATACAGAAGATGTAATACAGCTATACAAAATGACAACAACCACAGATCCCTTCACCCTCACATCCACATAATTTGATAGGAAAAGCTATAAAAAAATAGAAATAGAAAGAAATAACGGAATGATAAGTAATAATAAAAATACATTTTATACAGTGTGATACTTGCTTTCATCATGAATGACTGCTTGTTGCTTGTTTTGCTGCATGTTTAAACAATACTTACATCCAGACTCAGAGCGTATTCTCCAACATATATTTCTCCACATGGGTGATAAACGGCTTCACATCAGTAAGGCACTTAAGAGTGAATCTAACTTTCTCTAACTGCAGAAACCGCATTAGATCATTAGTGTAGGTGGGTGGTGTTTCATCCATCCACTTAAGGAGGCTCAGTCATTAGTTTTGAGTTTTTATGACACATAATGGTGTAGGGGTTAAAAAAAAGAACAGCAGCAGGTTTCTTGAATTGCTGCTGGCAGGGCGGGTGTAGGTTTGGCGTTAAGATGGGTCGGGACATGTTTTAAACCTGCTCTTGTGTGTTTGTGTGCACTTCATATTAGCTTTTATAGTTTTTTACACTTTCTATGGATTTTTTTTAAAAATCACATTTTACATTTTATTTTAGTGATATTATCTGAGACAGAGATGACAATTTTAATGAGAGTCAATCAAATTTTCTGCAATACATTACGAGAGAATGATTAATAAAACAGTAAAACAGTAAACAGTATTACTCTTACACTGTTTCTAAAAATTACAGTATCTATAAACTACTGATTCTTTACGATGTCTCAAACTATTTATATTTCAACTAAGTCGAGAACCTCCAGCAGGCCAAGACTTCACCTGAAACCCCGCAGCTCATTTTAGCTTTGCTCCATAATTAACTCTGCACTGAACAGACAAAGATAACATCTTCTCATTTTTCACTCTCATGGTAACAAAGCAAACAACCCTTTTCATAGAAAGTACTGCTTTGCATGACTGGTTGGCTTTTTGCCCCGTGAGGAAGTGAGCAGCTATTTGCTATAAAAGCAAAACAAAATACCAGTAGTGAAAGTTTTGTATGTAGAACTACATAGTCTAGTATGGAGCAAAGTAAAGCATCTAGCTAAAACAGCATCACAGCAATGTGAATAGCTGATTTCTTGCATTGATGTATGAAGAGAAATGGAAAAGATGTTTCAAGATGGCACCCCATTTATACAGGGGGCGTAAGTCAATAAAGTAGTTCAGGCTTCTGCTAATCTTAGCACATAGCACATGCTCATTAAGGTGCTCCTCTGGCTGAACCAGGCGACTCTCTGTCTGCACACACGAATGGCACAAAATATAGAAACAGATCTACGTAACTTCAAAGTGTATAGTGAACCTAATAGCTCAAATTGAGACTGCACTCAGTACTGAGACATATTTAATATGCTCGTTATTTAATTCGTAGTGTGATTACTTTCTAAATGAGTAGTTATATTTTTATATTTTCCATTTCCACTGCTTGTGAGCAACTAAGATTAAGTTACACACAGCTAGTGTTCTTGCCATGTCAGCAGTTCCTACCTTAATTTAGACTCTTAAAGAAGGACATGATGTTCTCCATTTTCCATAAAATACAAATTGAGAACTGAGCCGAGAGTCATAACAGTTTCTAGCTCTCGGGTTAACTTCTGCATTGTGTGGCCCACTCAAAGGACATGCACATCATGTTTCTTCCACTGCTGTTCCTGCTCAGCCCATAGACTTTACATCGGGATGACGCCAAGCATGTTAAGACCAAGTGGCGACCTCCAGGGCTGGAAAATGAAGCCAATGCTGAAGTGCCAAAAACTGCAGTTCCTCGAATGGCCACTTGAGGCTGACTCCAAAAGTGAGTCAATCCCCATAGACCCCCATGTTAAAATGCCCAACTTTACAGCAGAAATGTACATGTTTACAGCCTGGCACAAAAAACGGTTTTAGTCTCTATAGCTAATTTTTCCTTTCATGACAACTGTATGGGGGGTGATTTTTTTTTATAACTCACCCGTTTAAATTTTATCAAGCTGTAAAGATATGCATAACTATGGATGAGGCCACTTTGAGTGACAGGACGCTAGCCGCTAGGTGGCTTGTTTCAGCAACCAGGCTTCATTCGGTCCGCTTCAGCTCCACCTCTTTGCCCATTTTGAATTAGCCAGGAGTTAGCTGGAGTCAGGAACTGCCAAGATGGCGATGGTCAGAGCCGCCCACTTTGAGCTTCAAAACCACTCTTCAGAAACCAATGGGTGACGTCACCGTGGCTACGTCAATATTTTTTACAGTCTATGCTTAAGACCAGTTTTTCTAGATTCTGGAAAAGGTTTACAAAAAATAAACCTACATGTGTTAAAAATGTCATGATACAAAAAGTAATAATTTACTTTGAACGCAGTTGCAGGTGTCCTGTTAACCATTTTCCAGACATCTCTTTTATAATGTTGGTCTATGGTGAAATTGCTGTTTGGGACACTTTTGGGCCACTGGGACAAATTGGCAGCAAGGCTGAGTGTTGACGCTGTATCAGCTCCATCATTAATACATCCATGGACTAAACAATCTGACTAACAGCTCTGACTTCCCCTACTGCAAATGTAACTGACTACCTCTATCATCAATTCAACATGTTCAATCAGCCACCAACAATGATACATGCCTCAAAGTCCCTGTTGCATTCACACAGCTTACAGCAAGCTGGTGTGTTGGTCGTCTATATCTCGCTGCCTCTCTCTCTCTCTCTCTCCATCCATATTACTTTCACATACTTTTTGCAAAGGCACACAAACCTGGCAACTCTGCTTTGAACAGATAGGCTACTGACGGATAGGAGCAGTTAATCCTTTGTGTTTCCTAAGATGACATGTCCCGACCATCCGCATGCAGATATACACCCTTGGCTGCTCGTATGGATGCAGTGAAAGTCTGCTTACGTTAGCTGACAAAATAAAGCAGAGGACTGAGTGTGAAATTCAACAGCAGGATAGAGGGGCTCAGTGAACGTTGTTTTGAAGGTATGCAGGCGAGTCCGACTGTCAGAGGAAACTCTGTAGAAGGACAAAGTGCCAGCTGGCCAGTCCAGATAAACTCCCACCTGACTGGAGCGTGAGCAGAGTGAAGCTACACTGATACTCTTGTTGTTGTGCATAACATAACAACCCTCCTCAGAGCAAAACATACACCAAGACTTGGCGTTTTGACCCAGCTTGCAATCATTCCCATCTCCTTTTCTACCAATGGTTCTGTATGTTACCCCAATTTTAAATGGTTCCACCACCTCGATCTCCCAGTAGCAGCGCTTATCTAGACCCTGCTCACAAAGCACTTGTGGGCAGAGATCAAACCTCTCTGAGTGATTGCGATATGACTGCTCCTCTTCCATCCAGGTCACCTTTCTGTTCCCCTCAGAGAGACGGAGGTTCTTGTGGGCTGTGTTGGGGTCCAAAGTGAGCTCGCAGGCATCTGGAGGGAAAAAAACATGTAATTTCAGGAGCCAGTGGAATTTACTACAGATTACAGTAAATTTTCTAATTATGATTTAACATACAAAACCTGTGACTAGTCCATAAAAGATGACACTATTTAATAGATTAAACTACCCAATAGTACATATTGCAGTTGAAATTAGATCCAGCTCCACCAACTACAACAGTGAAATCCTACCTCCACATTAATGCATCAGTAACAACAATAAAGTAATATAATGTATAGCAATTATTACATGTGGGCTGCTTGTCTACATCTTTTCGAAACTTATAGCACATTTTGCTAATAATACCTCCGTACTCTTGGTAAAGTAAGATTTAACAAACTCCTAGACATTGTGGGCTGAATGTTACGGCTTGACAGAGGAGCACGTCCATAAGTGAGTTGAAGGGTCACAACTAGCTCAGACTAACAGCACAGAGGAGCAAATGCTGTAGATGTTTTTAAACAGCAGAGATTACAACTAGAAAGTTGAAAAAATGACCCAAAGAAAGTGTTGTTTGAGATTTATGGATATAGACAAAAGCAAGTTAAAATGACGTAAGTAGCTACGCTGCCACGCTTGTCGTCGTCTTAGAATAAGGCAAAATTAAAGGAACAGAATTAATGTTTTTCAGAAATACAGATGAAATAAACACTGAATGAAAGATTTCATCAAATTACAGAAGCTAGTGGACAAGAGGATAGCCTGGATATGACTTGACGTCAGCTGTCTATATTGCGAACAGGGCAACACAAGTCATTAGTTAATGTCAATGTCAGCTAATGTCAGCTCATCATTTTAACTATCCAAATTAGAAAACTTTTCACCTTGTTTTTTTTGCTGATGTTAGCATAACTTTGTTATTAGCCACATTAGCAACTGGCATGGCTGCTATTATTGTTGTCTGGTGAGCTCTTTCTGTTCACTCCCCTCAACTTAACATTATGCTGTTATTTGTCATCTGTAATGAGAGCTAGCGTTGCCATCAAAGGAAAAGGTTTCATTTTAATAGCTGTATTGGTGAAGGTAAAAGTGCAGTAAAATATTTTTGTTCACCTAGTTATTTTAACTAATAACTGAAATGGTCACACAACATTCAGCAAAATGTTCAGTATTATATTTAAGTCCTCATCATCCATTTTTAGTTTCCACAGATACTCACATTTCTTGAATCCCGGTTTCATTCGGTGACTTCCACCGTGTTCAACGCTGTGGAGAAAAATGTATTGAAACTTTCAGACAAAGAACAACCAATAAGCTAACACTGTATTGCTCTCAGAGCCTAGTAGAGTAAATCTATAGTATATGCATTATCTATTACTCTACAGTACTAGCAACACCGAAAATATTGTGCTCCATGGCTACCTTTGGTCAGATAATAAGTCACCTTTGCCGTTAGATATGTTGTGAGAACTGAACAATACTCTAAATGTTAGTAATAATTTCTATTGTCTATAGGATCCATGCACAGAGTAGCTCTGGTGTAAAACTCTTATATACAAACTAGTTTTATGGTTGGCAGTACAATCCACCTCACTATAGTGAGAAGTGTAGAAGTAATCCAGAAACAAATTGTCTCTCTGTTTACTAGAAAAGTCAGGAATGTTGTTTTCTGGTATTATAATTACTTGAGTGTGTTGAGCTTGTAATGTGGATCTCTCTTCAGCTCAGAGAGCTGATCCTCTCCTGAATCTCCTGGATGGTTGTAGCTGAGGTCCAACTCTATCAGATGGGAGGGGTTTGATTTCAGGGCCTTCGCCAGAAAAGCACAACCCTTCTCTGTGATCTGACAACCTGACAACCTGAGAAAAGTGTTTGATTTATCAGCAGGCAGGTTCAAGATGTCTTTCATAAAAGTATCTACATAGATTTCTGAATGAATGTTAAGATGGTGGGCTTAAAAGACTGATTTGGTATTATCACACTCCTTTAATTTTGGCAGTCTTACAATGGACAATGTAAATATAAAAGCATTAAAATTCATAAGATATATACATTATCCACAATGCAACTTGAAGGCCAAGAGTTCAGTCAGAAAAGGCTTTCTAGTACTTTTCACACATATGCAGTAATAAAGTTCCCCTTTAAACAGGCCCTTGAAAAGAATTAGGTGCATGACAGCAGAAAGCTTTGTGAACCAGCTCAGACGGAAGTCCGAGACTGTGTGCAAAGAATAAACTTTGTTACAGACTCAAAAGGACTTTGGAGGAAGTTAGATCAGAAATAAAGTTTGGAAGTTGGGTTGCTAGTATGGTTAGTCATTATCAAAATCAGGCACAGAACACAAATATTTTCTGTTATGTTCCACTGTTTGAGGTTTGACTGACACTCTTTTAATTATGTCATCTTACTGCGTCCACTTCTTCTGCAGTGGTTTAATAGCCCAAACTTAAAAGTGCCACCAGTTGATGAACCAACTCCAAATATACAGCAGTTGATGGAAATGCACATAAATTTGAATTTTCTTTTGCTGATATTTTAGAAATTTGTGCTACATTTGGATGGAAACCTAGCTTTTGAACAGTTAGAACAGTGTACCAACATTTAATTGCATACCTGTAAACATTTTGACCTTGCAGCTCTTTAAAATAACATCTACATATCTTGTTCACCTGTTTACATAATGGTATGTTATCTATTATATGAATATGTATAAATACCTCAGTGTCTTCAGTCTGCACCATTGACTCGACAGTCCCTCATGGAGCAGCTCTACACCTATGTCTTTCAGGTCATTGTTGCTCAGGTCCAGATCTCTTAGAGGCGAGTAGGGGAACTTGAGTCCAAAGGCCAGGTACTTAACCCACTCTGCTGTCACTTTGCAGTCTGCTAGTCTGGGGATGTATAACAGGGTTATAATATGATAAAGAAAAGATGCAACTGTTTAAAGATGTAATTCAATACTACAACGAAAGTAAACTTACATGGCTTTTCTGCTGCTCCTCACAGCTGGTATCAGCCTCCTTCTGCCTTCATCTGATGTGTTGTAACTCTTCAAGTCCAACACCTCCACATCATTCTTCGAAACCTGCAGCATGTAGGCCAGTGCAGAACAATGCAGCGGGGTCAGTTCTGATTTCAAACGATCTGACAATGTGAGATATTCCTGAATATCATCTTTGACTTTGTGGTCTCTCATCTCGACCATGGTCTGGAAGAGGTTGATGCAACTGTCTGGAGAGAGGTTCTTCCTTCGGATGGCTTTAAGGTAAGTCAGGATTTTCTTGTCAGTATCTTGGCTTGGATCCGGCGATGTCAGCAGACCCTGAAGGACTTTCCGGTTGGCTTCAGCCATGAGGCCAAGGAGGAATCGTAAGAAGAAGTCCAGGTGGCCATTCTTCTCCTCCAGCACTTTGTCAACTGTCACCTTTAGAAGATCAAGCAGTGTATGTTCTTTCTGCTCCAGATTGAGGAAGTCGCTGAGCTCAGTTGTATTCTTGTTTGTGAAGCAGTCATAGACATAAAGAGCTGCAAAAAACTCCTGTATGGTCAGATGCACAAAGAAGAAGACCTTTTGCCGAGAAAACACTTTTTCTTCTCTAAGGACTGCGGTGCAAAATCCAGAGTAGATAGCTGCTTCTTTTATGTCGATGCCACATTCTTCAAAGTCTTCCTCATAGAAGATGAGATTGTTCTTCAGCAGCTGAACAAATGCAAGCTTGCCAAGTTTCAGAAGAAATTCTTTCTGTGACTTTAGAAATAGCTCTTTGTTCTTCTCTGTCTTCTTTTCATATTTTCTGCTCCTGCGTTTTGTCTGGGCAAACAGGAAATGTGCCATCATCTCTGTCAGAGTTTGAGGACATTCAGCTTTCTCGTCTCCCCTAAACACCTCCTGAAATAATATGGCAGAAATCCAGCAGAAGATCGGGATCTGGCACATGATATCGAGACTCTGTGAAGACCGGATGTGTGATGTGATCCTGTCGGCAAGGCTCGAGTCATGACTAAATTTCTTCCCGAAGTATTCCTCTTTTTGAGGATCATTGAACCCTCTTATTTCCGTCACCATGTCGACATACTTTGCAGGGATCTGATTGGCTGCTGCTGGACGGGAAGTTATCCAGATGTTAGCATTAGGAAGAAGGCTTCCCTGGATGAGGTTTACAAGGAGATCACCAACAGAGGTTACTTCACTGATAGACGTTACTGTCTTAACATTCTTGAGGTCCATTTGAAGTCTGCTTTCATCCAGACCGTCCAGGATCACTATAACCCTGCCTTTGGCGAAATCCTCTGAATCTTTCAAACTCTGGAGAGCAGGGTGGAATTCAGTCAGGAGCTCATGCAAGCTTTTCTCATCTATAATCAAATTCAGCTCTCGAAAAGCAAGACAGAAAACGAAATCAATGTCCTTGTTTGCTTCTTCCTCAGCCCAGTCAAGAATGAACTTCTGCACAGCAAATGATTTTCCAATGCCTGCTACGCCCTTTGTCAGGACTGTCCTGGGCGGTTTCTCTTGGCCAGGAAAAGGTTTGAAGATATCACTGAGGTCAACTTCATCACACGATGTTTGCTTTTTCAGTTTATTTTTGTAGTATCTGAACTCATGTTCTTCATGCGCCCCTGCACTCTCTCCAGTGGTGATGTAGAGTGATGTGTAGATGCTTTTTAAGGTGTTTTCTCGGTCACCAATACCTTCAAATGTTGAAGCAAATTGCTTTTGCATTGCATTCTTTGCTTTCTGAATTAGGCTTTTACCTGTAACAATCAAAAAATAATTTTATTTTTTAAATTATTTTTCATAATAAGATCTGTTAAGAACCAGAAAATCTGAAAGCTGCAGGATTTTATTCCACACACTGATTAGCACTCTTTCAAGTTGAGGTGAAAAACTCATCAGTCAAAACATTTATTGAGGTGAGTGATTGGAATAAAAACAACAGATATGACACCCTGATATAGTAGGAGCATAAATCATTTGAAAGTTAATAGTTAAACCTACCTGTGTCTTCGTATGTTTTTCCCTGGTGTTTTCTGAATTTCTTTCCACATACAGGGCAGGGGTAGTTTGCTGTAGAGTCCGACTGGTCCCAGTCTGAGCTGACACACTTTTTACATGACCGGTGTCCACAGAAGAACTGGACTAGATCCCTCAAATCCTTCTTACACACTGAACAGCTGGATGGCTCCCCAGGCTGCTGTCTGTAGCAAAGACAACAAATGACACAAATAACCTCTTCATTGAATGCAGTTTTCTTTTCTCGTATCATCATTATCGTTTTCTGTTCTCATGAGGGTCAGGGGGACCCTGGAGGTCAGTGGTTCCATCATCTAACAAGTGAGTTGATGCAACAGGAAAACGTTTGTAACTTGGCTCTGCAAGTTTATCTCAAGGAGCAACAGAAAAGCAGATAATGTTACAATTCTACACTGTGATAAATCTGTTTGATGTTGTTTGATAACATAACGATGACACTTACCTTCCACATGTGTTAAGACATAGACTTATTAGGTGTGTATTAGGTTAATTCAACAGTAAATATTATAACAAAGAAACAAAGAATGTCAAGTACCAAACTGAACGTTCTGTAACAAACATTTCAGGACAATTACATACATGTGATGCACAACATTTATAAACCACAGTCACAAATGATTTCACCATATAAATCTTGTGGAGAAACTTTGATGAACTAATCTTAATATGTTTTTACATGCAAGATATTTAATTTACATAAAAACATCAAAATTACCTTTGTGTCTCTCCAAGAGCTAAGTTGAGTGGCGGATTCATGGATCCATCGATCTTCATAGAGACACCGCTGGGAGCTCTAGAATCAGCTGCTCTCATCTGGGAACTAAAAAGAGATCTTTTTACTTATGTATAAGTACTCAGTAATTCATTCAACAACCAACAACACATCTATTATTTTATTTTTGTAGTCATCACATTTATATATTACTAATATTACTTTTATTTACTATGTAACATTGGGCTTCTATGGTAGGTATTTGGTTAAGCCAATAGCTTTGTAGCTCTCCTGCACCTTTTTACTTTAAATAATTTATAGGAGTATACTGTATATAAGTAAAATTGTGTTTTGTATTATGTGAATGTCTTTGAGTATTAGTTCCATTCATATCTGAATAATGGTGCACAAAGTGTTTCCTGCTGTAAGGTCAAAAAATGATGTTCCACAGGGTTCAGTGCTTGGACCACTTTTTGTTCTGCCTTACCTTTGTGTCTTTTCATGACCAAAGTTGAGCGGCTGGTACATGGATCCATCACTCTTCATAGACAAACCACTGGGAGCTGTGGACCCAGCTGTACTCCTCTGTGAACTAAAAGAAGAGACAAGTGTCCAAAACTATTGTTTTTAAAGTGATTTTCAATTGTATACTGTACATTAGTTTCAAATTTGGTTTGTTTCATAAGAAGTATAAAAGTGTGTTTGATGAGATCTGCTGGACATTGAAAATGTTGTATTATGTGGGTGCTGAATCCTCATAATAACCATGTAACTTGAAACAGGATGTCAGGAACACAAACACAAACTACATACATAAATATATAAATGTGTAAATATGAAGTACAAACAACCTGAGCCTGAGACCTACTGACCTACAAACTTATTTTTTGTATGTTTTTTTTCCGTCTCTTTACTGGCATAAAGAAACAATAACAAATTCTTTTACCACAAAATGATCATTCAGAAAACAAACATTATATGGTTTACAGAAGAAAAAACAAAAAACCCCAGGTAGGGAGAGTTAGAGTTCATATGACCACTTTAAACAAAAACAGGTATTAATAGTATTTATAGCCTTTAGATTAGAAGAAAAACAAATTGTATCGATGTTTGATCTCTTTTCACTTGTAAATCTGCTTTTATGAATATGAAATTTAGCCAATAAAATGAAAAAATTAGTAATATACAGATGATCCATCACCGTTCATAGAGACATCACTGGGAGCTGTAGAACCAGCTGCACTCATCTGGAAACTAAAGAGATATCTTATGTAAAAGTACCCAGTAATTCATTCAACGACCAACAACACATCTATTATTTTAGTTTTCTAGTTATCACATCTATATTACTAATATTACTTTTATTCACTATGTTATCTTAGGCTTCTGTGGGAGGTATTTGGTTAAGCTATCAGGTTTGTACCTCTCCTGCGCACTTTTATTAATTTATAAAAGAGTATACTCTATGTAAGTAAAATTGTGTTTTGTATTATGTGAATGTCTTTGTGTATTGGTTCCTTTCATATCTCAATAATAGAGCGCAAAAAGTTGCGCACAATACCAATATGTCTTCCTGCTTTAAAGGTCCAGTGTGTAGTCTTTAGTAACATCTAAAAGAACAGACTTGGTAAAAATTGAATAGATTATTTATATGTATATCTTAATTAATGTCTAATCAGCTGAAAATAATAATTGTTGTGTTTTCGTTACCTTAGAAATAGGCCCTTTATATCTACATGGGAGCACGTCCCTACGCCTTACGCGACTACCGGAACTGCACCAGTTTTAAAACGAAGAAGAAGAACGGACCAAACATTTTGTATTGTGAGAAGTTTTTGAAACCAAAATCTGATAAATGGAGGATCATACTTATTTAGAAAATCACAGGAGCGTGAATTGTCATCGTCAAAGAAACGAAAACACGAAGAAGCTAAACAAATTCAGGACAAGCAACGGCATAAAACGAGGATAAACCAAAATGGAAATCCCTGATGAGAGAAATGTTTGCAGACTGACGCCAAAGTTTCCTGTTTATTGCTGGACAGGTAAGAGTGTAATGTATATTTATTTTGCCCCGCTGGTAATGGCTCAAAACCTAGATGATGTACAATGTTTATTAGCAGTACATTAGTTTCCCTGAAAAGAAACTCCGCCACATAACATTAAATATTAGCACACTTTAGCCTTAGTTTGTGCCTCTCACGGAGCTGGTGGTCTGATAAGAGACAACAGGGAGGCAATGCCGTGCTAATAACCCAAAGATTTATTCATTTTCTGTGGCAGTAAGACAACACATTGACTGATGACTAAGATATATAGCGCTGGTGATGTGCTAAAGACAGTAAGTCAGAGTAATGAGTTAGTGTGAAAGATAAACTGAGGAGAAGTCTGCTCATCACCGAGTTAATACATCCTGTGAATATATATTTATATTTTTCACAGTGCTCCATGATTTCATTGTTTGCTCCTAATTTATCATTTAGGAGCACATGTACACATTGGGGGGCAAAGTTAGCTTATAATCCAACACAAGTAAGGTTTTCCCCGTTTCAATGTTGAAAAACATGTAATTGCTACCAGAGTTTTAATTTTACATTTATCAGTCAGAGGTAGAATTTTTCTCTTATTTATTTTGGTATGTCTATCCAGGCCAGCCAAGGCTCCCAGCATCTTAGGACATAACATAATGTATTACAAGGGTTTGTGACTGTGTCATGTAGCACTTATTTTCTTGATGTTGCTGTTGTTTCTCTAGCTATGAGAGAGGTCCTGTAGCATTGATGCATGGTATAGCCTTTATCTTCATCCTAAAGTGACTGTGTAATAGGTCAGGGGTATTTCACCATGTGCCATTGATGGCTGGGAGTACGTTGGTTTTCATTACAACCAAGACAACAAAAGTTGATTTCACTGAATAGCTACTTGTCTCTGACTGAAAGTGCGTTAATCAATTAAATAATCTGATCTAGTCTGTTGTTGGGATGAAAATCTGCATGGAATAAGGTTGAACAGTTTCTGGTAAGCACATTAGATAAATAGATAGATAGATATTCATTCATTTGTGCTGTTTTATTTTTCTCAGGCACTATGGGTTGGCATTATTCACCATGTCTGTGACATTCACACCCGTCATATCAGAAGTATTGCACACCAAGTCAGGAGAGGTCTAGGTAAGTGACACACATTTGTTTGCCTATGTAGCATATTAACTTACCCTGTAAGTCCTACTCTTGGTTAAATAGCATCATTTTCACATGTACAACTGTATAAAATGTATGAGATAGTAAATTAACTCTATGTGTAATGGTACTGTCTTCCACAGAAGCAGTTTTCCATGCAGCTGCTGCTCGACATACAGCTCCTGGAGCAGATGAGGAACAGCAGTGCCAGTGAATCATGGGTGTTGTTCCTGCCCTGAGAGCATCTTCATCCAGAGCAGTAAATTGAGTACCTTTGGTGTGGTATTGGTCTGACCCTTGTCAGCTATTATATGTGCAACAATTTGACTGCTGGAAGGTGATCAGATGAGTTTAATCACACTGCTTTTAGTGTTCAAACAGACTAATGATTTGATAGATTATTCTGTCTTTATCAGAATCAACTCTGAAGAACACAGAATAAGCTGTCAATATGTTTGTGTTTGAACAGTAAAAGCTGCATGTTTATGTTATCCTTTTATTGACCAGATTGAAAAGGATGTCCAAAAATGTTTCTGTTAAATAAAATATATTTTTATTACAAATGTCATTATTCTTAGTGTTGTTTTTTATATTTTTATTTTGTGGTTCAAACTAGTGAATTACAGTTAACATAACCTGAAATGACAATGAAAATTAATCCATAACATGTACTACAGTGCCCTGTTCTGAGGATCAGTGGTATTCCAACTTCACTACTGTTTTATGTTGCTTTCTAAATATAAATAATGACAATATAAATTAATGGTGGAAGTGGTAATGACAATATACTGACTGCAGGGAAATACTGTCATTGTATAAGTATATATTAATATGTTTGTCATTGCAATTATCACAGCACATCTGATGAATATCTTTTATTTGATAAACTTGCACATTTAAGTTGAATAAATGTTTAATAATTATCCAGAAAATATATAAATATAGAAAATGTATAGAACTAGTATAAAATGAATAAAATATCAGAAATATAACAAATGAATATGAGATGACTTGATGCCTTGATGATGAACAGGCAGGTGTGTGAGTACCTGACATACTATGTGGGCGTTCCATAGGACCTGGAGGGAAACTCGGAGGCCAGGTGTAAAACCAGTGTGATGTCTTTGGAGGACCAGGGAACTTGTCCCTGATCCTCCAAACACAGCAACTGGGGATGACAAGTCAGTTTCCCTGGCCTAAAGAGCCATGCTGTCAATAGACGAAATATCTATAGGCAGCATAACGGTACTCCCGGTTGTCATCCCCAGGCTTCCTGGTTTGGCCAAATACCATAGTGTCGTCCCAGTACCGCCTGTGAATGCATAAAAAGCATTTTCAAGACAGTACTGGGAGAAGTGGGGTATTATTATTACACAATCTGCAGGGTACTGGCCACAGCATTTCCTCTCCCGGTCCATAGGCATGTCTGTACAGTTACTACAAGTACACCATGGTACCCCTGGCACTCCAGCAAACGGTGGGACACCATGCCTGCACTGATGCATCATCAAGGCATCAAAAATTAACCCTGGCTGCCTCTGAAGCAGTTCACTGGTGAGCTGCCTGTGCTCCTCCAAGGTCATCTCTTCAAGAAGTTTCTGAAAAAGTAAAACACAGGAAAAACACAGATAAGGCTTTATAGGTTATAAGTTTCATGATATGTTGGAAATATGGTAATGGTAGTACAGAATATGGATTTTACGCTGTCCAGTGTTCCAAAACATGTCTACAACAATAACATGATTTTTTAAAAAAGTCAAAATATTGCTGCTCGATACTGTTCCTATATAGTATTTATATAATCATTCAGTAGTGTTGCTGATGTTTTCAGTATTCTCTTTCATACAGAGAACCTGCATTATAGCCGTAAAGAAGATCCAAGGGGAGGACATTTCTCTTTGTTTGATAACGTTAAAAGTAAAGTTAGACTTTTCTGTTGGCTTCCCGACTCATTTTAAAAAGACGAGAGAAAGACAGAGAGCGCAGCTGTGGTCGAGTGAGCTAGAGGGTGAATGAAGAGGAGAGGGAGTGCTAGTAACGTTAGTGAGGAAGCTGGTGAACCAGATCGATAAATGTTATTTTCTGATTGTTTCACAGCGGTTAGCTTCTAAAGCACAAACACACCCACACACCTCTTCAACCCTGCATGTGCTCTGCGCCGCCTGATTTGGTCTGAATACGGGCTAAACAGAACAGTGAGGCGGATTACAGGCGCAGTATTCCCACTTTGAACGGGCTGTGTAAAAGGGGCTACTGACTCATGTTACACTGATAACACATCAAACTATACAGACTACAGTAATGTAAAGCACAGAGCTGCTATGTAAATACCACTTTGTGTTGTATTGGCATTTTTAATATCGTGCAGAACGGGTAGGAATATGATAAAATAATTGTATAAATAATGTCACAAACCTCAGTCGCTTCGGTCCCTTTGGAGGGTTTACAGCCTCTTGTCCTGCTTCCAAGGTGCCGGTGTTTGCTCTCCTCCCTTGCCTGGCCCTGCCTGCAGCAGAACCGCTAACTCGCCTTCTTTCTCACCCTCTTCCTCCTCCTCTAACCTCCAGTACTTGACTCTGCAAACGGATAATAAAATATGTAACGTTATCCTGCCAACACTATCTCACTATCAATAATGCCGACCGTTAGAATAAAATAAGGTAAGTTTTGTTTAGCATGACGTTGCTAATGTTAGCTTGTATTACCAAAACAATAAAACACTCATAATTGCTATCTTACTTGTGAGGTATAACATATAGTATTATAGACTAAATAATGAAATAAAATCTTCACCTCATCGCTTGACTTGTTAGAAATGCTCGAAGTTGTCGTGGACGATGACATCTTCAGCAAATAGCTTCTTGTCCTTGAAGGCCACCGTAGCTTCTGGAACCTCTCCAAAGTCTTAGGGAGGGGAGGGGTGAGCGGCGGACTGCTTAATCTAGAACCTCACCGTTAGAGGCCGCTAAATACCACGCATATTACACACTGGACCTTTAAGGTCAAAAAATGATGCTCCATGGGGTTCAGTACTTGGACCACTTTTGTTCTGCCTTACCTTTGTGTCTTTTCACGACCAAAGTTGAGCGGCTGGTACATGGATCCATCACTCTTCAAAGACACACAACTGGGAGCTGTGGACTCAGCTGTACTCTTCTGTGAACTAAAAGAAGAGATAAATGTCTTCTTTTTTTTTTTTTTTTAAAGGTTAAAAGGTATAAAGGTTAAAGGGGAGACTTTCACTTATATAATGTACATTAGCCATGTTTCTCGTTTGGTTTGTTTCATAAAAAATATAAATGTGGGTTTGATGAGATACGCTGGACACTGAAAACTAATCAATGCACTCAACCTCAGTTTGCCTATGTGAGTGCTGAATCCTCATAATAACCATTTAATGACTTGAAACAGGACGTCAGGAACACATAAACTATGAAAATAAATATATAAATGTATGTAAATATGAAGTACAAAGTACCTGAACCCAAGACCTACTCAGGTAAAAACTTTTTTGTATCGTGTTTTTTTTCCTCTTTTCTTTATTGGTATAAAGAAACAATAACAAATTCTTTTACCACAAAATTGTCATTCAGAAAACAAATATCATACAGTTTACATGAGAAAAACCAAAAACTCAGAGGTAGGGAGAATTACAGTTCATACGACTTTAAACAACAACAGGTATTAATAGTATTTACAGCCTTTAGGATTATAGGAAAAACAAATTGCATCAATGTACTGTTTGATCTCTTTTTAGTTGTACATCTGTTTTTATGAATATAGAATTTAGCCAATAAAATGAAAAGATTAGTAATAAACAGATGAGAATTCAAATTAGTGAGATGGTAAAATTGATGTTTAATTCTTGGTTGTTGCCTAAATAGCATACATACATATAACAGAAGGGACTGTGCCAAACACCTTTACATCATCTACAGGTGTTACAGGGATGTTGTTCTGTAATAAAAATTCCACATCAGTAAACTATTCCTATTAAACAACTAATTCACCAGAATAATGTTGTTGTGAAGATGAGATTAAAAAGATAGATGTCCTCATTATTCCATATTAAATATGTAGATGAGAAATTTTTACTGGGACTTTGTCAGTAAAAACTTCTTAGAGTGTGTTTTCCATGACATCACAGCTGCTCATTTGTGATAGGCTATTACATTACCTGATTGATGGATCACTGCAGGAGCTGATTGGCTCTTCAGACATGAAGGAGGACTGGCCGGAGGCTGTGGAGTCAGACCGCTTCCTCTTCTTCCTCTTTTCTGCCATGTCTACTGCTGAGAGTCAAACAGGCAGGACAACTTTTCAAGATGAGAGCTTCAACGGGAAGAAAAAAAAACTTTTCAAGAGGTTTGTAAAAGGATAAAATCCAGCATGAGATTATTTATTATTTAGTTTGTTTTATCATTTCCCATCAGTTTGTTGTTACTTCTAGATAATTTTACAATAGAAGTATTATCAATAATATGTGCAGGAGGTCTGCAAGAGTCTGATTTGGTGCTGTGTGGGGGTCATTCAAAGTCAAGGTTAAAATTGTGCTAAATTTAAGTTTTAAAGCTGAAATATAGTATTTTTAATATGCAGTAAGTGCCAAAATAGTCGGAATATAGATCTAGAATAGAATAATTAATAATTATATTAATTAATATTATAATCCAGTCTAATGTAATACTTTCATTATAATTTCATGTACTCGGGATTCTGTTGAAAAAAGTTTATTTGTAGCCTATAATAGAAATCTTCTACTCTGAATTTAACCAAGTTTAGGTGCAAATCAGCAAAACCATGTTAAACCTTCCTATTACAGTCCGCACAAGGTAACAACCTCTGTCATATCTTTACTGGTTCCGTTTTTGACAAAGTAACATGAATTCCAGTTTGCTGCACTTCGGAATACAGAGAATATCACGCTCGTATTTACTGCAGGAACTGGCTGCGAGCCACAAACACAAACACCAACCACAAACACAAACACCAACCACAAACACAGGCACCAAGTCGTCTGTTCGGTCACACAAACACACTTTCAGTCTGTCCTTCCCGCCACAAGGTTGCAGCTGAGAGTCATGAACGACTACTTACATTTACCTCCAAAATGTCTCCCTCCTTGTTCCTTTTTAAACCCAAATCATCTCTCTTAACGTTGTTGGCACAGAGACAGTCAGTACTGCGCAGGCAGAAAAGACGGAAAGTCCCGTCGTTTATTTACTTTTGGTTTAGTCCCGCCTCCAGCGCCAGAACAGACTCCACACTGTAAAACACTGAGTGCACACGAGTATGAGCAGATGTTCATGATATAACGGTTACGTGACGCACATGTAAAAACCATATTCTAGTTTCTGGAGGCCTTTGAAAAAAACAGCAGTGGTGGAAGAATCAGATCCTTTACTAACAGCAATGTAAAAATACTCCATTACAAGTAAACGTCCTGCATGAAAAATCCTACTGAAGTAAAAGTACATAAGTGTTATGAGCTTGATGTAGTTAAAGTATTGCAGTAAAAGTACATAAGTGTTATGAGCTTGATGTAGTTAAAGTATTGCAGTAAAAGTACATAAGTATTATGAGCTTGATGTAGTTAAAGTATCGCAGTAAAAGTACATAAGTGTTATGAGCTTGATGTAGTTAAAGTATTGCAGTAAAAGTACATAAGTATTATGAGCTTGATGTAGTTAAAGTATCGCAGTAAAAGTACTGGGTATTAGGAGTTTTTGGACTTTTTCTCTAATCTTTGATTTTTGGTGAAATATTGGATTATTTGAACATTTGTTGAAATTATATGTGATATACTGATGTGTGTATTATAAAGGGAAAGTCACAAATGAATACGAACAATTAAGTACGTATTACATATTAATACGTGCAATTAATACAAGTATTATTTGTCATTTGTATAGTGTTGTCTCAAAAAAATGAATTTGAAACAAGTATGAATATGTTTTGTCTGTCTGTAAATTTCAGTTAGATGTGTAAAAGAACTTTTTTCTCTACATAGCAAGACAGAAAAATGAAAACAATGACCTATAATGCTAAAAAACAAAATAATTAGCCTATTTCTTAAAATCTTGGGTGATGACATAATTTTGCTTCAAAGATGTAATGCAGGTCATTTTTTTACCTGTGTTGTGCAATAAAAGGTTTTGAATATGTTGTACATCAGAGGGTCAGTGTTACTGGATTATAAGAATATAATATAAACTGCAATACTGTAATAACTGCAACAACATGTAAATAATGTCGTCTTATTGTCACACCCAGGTGGATTCATTTATGCACATTAAACCACTTCTGTTTATAATGTATATTCCAGCATAATTTACACCATCAGCATCATTTACATACAGAATAGTTTGTTGTCCAGCTCTCGTCTGTATACAATAGCTACATGTTTAAGTTTGCTTATATTTATTGTCTTTGTTAAGCTCCATATCTGTATCTGTATTATTCTGTGAATGTGTCCTCTGTACTGTCTTTTAGCATACTGACAACTACTAAGAACTAGAGTCAACACACTTAATGTTGATTCTGATAATTGATCTAACAAATGTTAACACATCATTTACTCACAACAATGAAGTTCTAAAATCAACATAACTTAAATCTTAAACAGCTACTTACATGTATGTCAAAAAATGTTCCTTCCCTAATAAAAAACTCCTCTCAGCGGTCGTTTCTTTGAGGTTTAACAGAAGGATAGTCTGTTACAAATGAGGAAGTGTGTTTCAACTGACATTTATTATCAGTCCCCATTCTACCAAAATATGAAAAAGATTAACCAGAGAGAGAAAGAGAGAGAGAGAGAGAGAGATTAGGAAATTCAGATAAACTTGTTGAACAGGCTCAAAGATGTTGTATTTTGATGGAGCTTTAGTGTCACCTAGTGGAGATGTTTGGAAAACATGTCTGTGTCACAACTTGAGTTTAAAAACATCCGTTTCCAGATACAAAACCTCTGATTGTTTTTTTGGCGGTATATGAGCATGTTTTACTGTAACCAGGAAGTGGAAAACAGTTCTATCACTGATTGTTAAAGACAACTGTTCTGCAGTTCCTCTAACAGCCACTAGATGCTGCTCTCACTTCACTGAAGTCAATGACAAAACCATGAATTCTCCTCTGGAAATACAGTCAGTACTTTTTTTCACATGAAGATTTACTTTTTCTTCTAATGAGTGTATCAGTGGTAATTTGCAAAAAATGAAGGTATAATGTCCAACAGCAGAGGCGTCATGCCAACCACATTAAATAGAAATTGTTCTATTCTGTTTTAATCTATTTTATTTTTTCCATATATGGTTTAAATTTACCTTAAAGGACAGGTTCATAATTTTTTCCTCGCTGTAATCATTCCTCCTGTTCATACTGGATATTAAAAGATCCTTCAAATGTGCTTTCAATGTAAGTGATGGAGGCCAAAATCCACATTCATTTAAAAGTTGATGTGAAGCTTATATGAGGCTTCATCAGTCTGAGTTAGTCATATCAAGTGGATATCTGACACATTTACAGTCTTTTTAGCATCAAATTCCCTCTTTGTGTTTCCTCGGACAGTGTTTCCCTGTTGAGCTGCAGGTGGAAGTATAGTAACAAAAAGAGGGACTTTGGCACTAAAAAGACTGTAACGTTGAAATATATCTACTTGATTTGACTCATTTGGACGCTGAAGCTTCATATTAGCTTCAGATAAACTTTTAAATACATTTTTTCAAAGAAGGAGGACTGTGGATTTTTTCCTCCATCACTTCCATTGTAAAGTCATTATGAAGGGATCTTCTAATGGTCAATATGAACAGGAGGAATGATTACAGCAAGAAAACAAGTTTCAGTGTTCATTTGGGTTCCTGACTGTTGTTTTAAGATAAATTTGAAAATTGTGAACTCGTCCTTTAATAATATAGCATATAAACGAAAGTCATTGTTCTGTATACTTTTATTTGTATTTAATTCTGCCTGCTACAGACACATTGGCTAGCTACCCAGCTAATGTTACCCTTGAGTCTGAAGCCTTTTCACTAACATTTTCTTGCTCAGTGTTGCTATTGAATGCAAAATAAGGTTAATAAGTGTCATTCAGTTATAGTTGTAGATAGTAACTGATACACCATGAAACAAGAATCCATTAAAGTACCATTAATTACTCTTTAATTTACCCCTGAAAACATACCAACCCACTTTAAGTAGGATTAAGGGGTTTAGCATGCTAGCCAGGTTTAAAAATCCTGAAAATGGTGCAAAGAACATAAAAAACACCCCTTAATATATACCTTAATTAGGAAATTAAGGCATTTTAAAGTATAAAATAAAGGCTGGTTTTCATGGTTTTTGCACCATTTCAAACTCTTATCAGTCACCCCTATCATGTGCACAGGCCCGAAAATAATGTACCCAATATAAGAAGAGTGTTCTTCAGCCCTTATTACAGTCATATCCCTGCTCTCATTTAAAAAGGTAAATATTTGAACTTTACAACCAGTAAGTCAGAATGAGTATAAGTGATCCTGAAAGTAAAACTATCAAGTTGAAAGTGTTCCCACGCCTGGGAGAGAAGCCTACTAACATGTGCACAGTCTCCCACGTTGTGAGTACACCTGCAGCTTTGTTCCACTCTCATAAACAGACTGTCCTCCACACACCTGCTGCAGCCTCCGTCTGCAAGTGCAGCCACTTTAAAAGTTGTCTCACTATCAAGTTATATCGTGTGATCAATTTTACAGCAACATATATACAGCACAGAATACAAATGCATTGCAGTGAGTGTGCAGCAGGGCCAATTAAACACCCGAACTAACCGCAGACCACACGACCCAGTCACCGTGTCTCATCGTAAAAAAATACCTGGTAGGATCATAAATGGCTACTTACGTTTGGGAAAATAAAAATCTCCCTCCTTGCTTGTTTAAAAAAAATCTCTGCTGGTCACGAATCGCAGACAAAGCCAGCTAACGGGGTTTCCCCGGAAAAAAGTTACTTTCAGTTTCGATACAGTGTCAAGTTACAAGGTGCTTTACAATGCAAAAAAGAGAGAAAAATAAAATAGACTAAAAATAAATAAATAAAAAGTGTAACAACACATAATATCAATATAAAAACAATAAAAGCATAAAAAGCACACAGAAGTCAGATACAACAGTACAAACAGTGAAAGCAACACAGAGAGTAATCAGATATTACGACATTAAGTGCTTACGAAACAGGTGAGTTTTTAAGAGCTTCTTAAAACAATTGACTGACTCTGCATGTTTATTACTAGGAGAAGACGGTTCCAGAGGGTGGGGGCCACAACCAGCATGATCACCCTTGGTCTTAAACCTAGATTTCGGGACAGCCAGAGGGCATGGATCAGTAGATCTCAGTGATCTCATCGTGGTCAGGGGACACAATAATTCAGAGATATAGGTTGGGGCCAGCCCGTGTAGTGCTGCATAGGTAATTAAAGGAATTTTAAAATCAATTCTGCATTCTATTGGTAGCCAATGTAGGTTGGCCAACATCGGTGTGATGTGTGCCTTACGTTGTGTATTAGTTAGCAGTCTAAGGCCTTGTTTACACCTGGCAATAACATCCGTCTCGGGTGCATATAACTCTGTATATGTGTCTATATTCCGATGCGGCGCTAGAGCAAAGCAATAGGATGGACATTTTCGTGAGGGGGCAAACAATGCAGTGTATATTTGTTTACTTGTTATCAAATAAGTTTAACACAGCTTTGGACGGAGGGTACATGGACCCCTGCCGGTTAATAACGAGCGAATTTCGTCTTTGCAAACGGAGATGATGTACGTGTTTGTTTGCATATTGAGCGGGGAAGTGAGATCTGATAACACGTGGTCACTCTGGACGCATGTGGAGACGCATGTTAATGCCAGGTGTAAACAGGGCCTAAATCCTGCTTAATTATCACTATGAAACAAAAATCCATTAAAACACCATGAATTACTCTTTCATTTACCCCTGGAAAAATATGGCCCATTGTAAGGGGTAAAAAAAAAAACTCCTTAAAATGGACAAACACTATTTTTGATTTTTTGTTATCAGATCATTTTAACATTTGCAAACACAAACATGGTGAAAACTATTAGTTACGTTGCCTTTAGATGCTGAAAATAATGTGAATAAAGCTGATGATTGAAGGTGAAATGAATCAGCAGCTTCAACCACTAAAACAACCAGAAGAAGAACAAACATGTAACTCACCTCACAAATAGTCTCATCTCTCTGATCACTCTTTGAGGAAATCTGATCACAGAACAGCAGCTCTGACCTTTGGAACAAAAAAACTGGAGCAAAAGTTAAATATTAACAGACAGTATAAATCTTCATCTAGGAAATATAATGAAATAGATTTCCACATACTTAGATCTATGCAGTATTCACTTGATTTTTGAGTTTTCGGTCATCAAAGCATACAGACAATGGAGTAGATGTGTGTATAAATATATATATATATATATATATGTATGCAATGTACAAACATCGTTCATTCAACAGTGAAAATTAGCCCTTAACAAACATTTGAACTCTCTTCATGATTTAAAGTGATCAGTGTATCAGATGGACCAGCAGAAGCAAAAATGTGATTTTACTGAAAGTAAAGTATGTTAGTGAAGGTAAAACTTATCACAACAGGCAACCAGTAATATAAATGGGTTCAGTTCATTCTATAAGATGTTTGAAAGCAATTTTTGCACAATAGAAAAAGTTTTTTTTCAGACAGAATGAGTCATCTCACTATAAAGCACTTTTATTTCACTTGTGGCTCATTTTGAGAGCACAAACCACATCGTTCACACACACACAGCACTTGTACAATGTACAATTACAATTCTTGAACCTTTTGTGCTGCAGATTTAAGGCAAAACATGACCAGTCAAGTGCTGGAAGGTAAAAAAAAGTGCATCTGTCAGTCTTTTAGTGACTTTTTAAAGTCTACTGTATTATCAACATTTGGACTGGCTTTGTGAGGCTGATGAGACATCTCTCTGTGCAACAATCAGAAAACACTTTCATTTTCATTAAACATTACATCATTGATTACATTAAACACTGAAACAACCAGTATATTTCTGATCTTAACAGCAAGGTAAAATACATAAAATACATACATAAAAAACAATTTTAACACATAAAATCTCCCTTGTTACAAATAAAAAAGACAGTGTATTCAACTCATTTTGGAGAAGACTGTCACCTGTAATTACTACTTCCACAAAATGTGCAGCCTCATAGTGATTCAGTTAAATGATGTGAACTGTGATCATTTTCATACCGTCTATTAATCAGAAACTCAAAGCTAAAGGGTGAGGGATATAAACACAATTTAAAACCCGTAAAACAAAAAAGAAAATGAAATTTCCAGCCAAGTTTTTTTTCCAGCACTAACACAGTCTCCCACAAAGATTATAACTAATTTTAAAACATTTAACAAACAAATTGTTCCTCTGTTCAATACATGGCTGCTTTGCCTCCAAGAGAAAAATGTACACAATGGAAATGTTTCCTGTTTGAACATCAAACAGTTGTGTTACAGCAACAGTTCAGCTGTAAACTGTACATTAGTTTCTATAATAGGCAGGTGCATAGATTGTGTTTAAAATAACGTGTACCACATGGTAGCAGCTACAGGACTACAGTATCATGAGTTGATAGTGTATATCATTTTTAAATAGATGAGCTAAATAGCAGCTTTACTATGTGATAAGGTCATTTCTGGTGTATAGATAGTGTTGTTGTTTATGTGTGCAAGGAAGACTAACTTATTCAGAGTGTCTCTTATCATAGGATTGTTAAAAACTTCACATTAATCCCTTCTGTTTTTTCCATCATATCTGATATTAACACACAACCATATTGTTGATATTGTATTCATGCTGTATTATGGCCTTCTTTTTGCAGACACGTGAACCTGGCAACTTTAGTTTAGATTGCTAGAAGCACTGGTAGGGACATAAAGTCAGTAGACTGTTGACAGTATGGGACATGTCCCGACCATCTGCATGCAGATACACACCCTTGGCTGCTCGTATGGATGCAGTGAAAGTCTGCTTATGTTAGTTGACAAAATAAAGCAGAGGACTGAGTGTGAAATTCAACAGCAGGATAGAGGGGCTCAACGAACGTTGTTTTGAAGGTATGCAGGCGAGTCCGATTGTCAGAGGAAACTCTGTAGAAGGACAAAGTGCCAGCTGGCCAGTCCAGATAAACTCCCACCTGACTGGAGCGCGAGCAGAGTGAAGCTACACTGATACTCTTGTTGTTGTGCATAACATAACAACCCTCCTCAGAGCAAACCAGACACCAAGACTTGTCGTTTTGACCCAGCTTGCAATCATTCACATCCCCTTTTCTACCAATGGTTCTGTATGTTACCCCAATTTTAAATGGTTCCACCGCCTCGATCTCCCAGTAGCAGCGCTTATCTAGACCCTGCTCACAAAGCACTTGTGGGCAGAGATCAAACCTCTCTCAGTGATTGCCATATGACTGCTCCTCTTCCACCCAGGTCACCTTTCTGTTCCCCTCAGACAGATGGAGGTTCTTGTGGGCTGTGTTGGGGTCCAAAGTGAGCTCGCAGGCATCTGGAGGGAAAAAAACATGTAATTTCAGGAGCCAGTGGAATTTACTACAGATTACAGTTAATTTTCTAATTATGATTTAACATACAAAACCTGTGACTAGTCCATAAAAGATGATACTATTTAATAGATTAAACTACCCAATAGTACATATTGCAGTTGAAATTAGATCCAGCTCCACCAACTACAACAGTGAAATCCTACCTCCAGATTAATGCATCAGTAACAATAATAAAGTAATATAATGTATAGCAATTATTACATGTGGGCTGTTTGTCTACATCCTTTCGAAACTTATAGCACATTTTGCTAATAATACCTCTGTACTCTTGGTAAAGTAAGATTTCACAAACCCCTAGACATTGTGGGCTGAATGTTACGGCTTGACAGAGGAGCACGTCCATAAGTGAGTTGAAGGGTCACAACTAGCTCAGACTAACAGCACAGAGGAGCAAATGCTGTAGATGTTTTTAAACAGCAGAGATTACAATTAGAAAGTTGAAAAAAATGACCAGAAGAAAGTGTTTTTGAGATTTATGGATATAAACAAAACCAAATTACAATGATGTAAGTAGCTACGCTGCCACGCTTGTTGTCCTCTTAGAATATGGCAAAATTAAAGGAACGAAATTAATGTTTTTCAGAAATACAGATGAAATAAACACTGAATGAAAGATTTCATCAAATTACAGAAGCTAGTGGACAAGAGGATAGCCTGGATATGACTTGACTTCAGCTCTTTATATTGCGAACAGGGCAACACAAGTCATTAGTTAATGTCAATGTCAGCTAATGTTAGCTCATCATTTTAACTATCCAAATTAGAAAAATTTTCACGTTTTTTTTTTTTTTTTGCTGATGTTAGAATAACTTGTCCCACATTAGCCAGTAGCATGGCTGCTATTATTGTTGTCTGGTGAGCTCTTTCTGTTCACTCCCCTCAACTTAACATTATGCTGTTATTTGTCATCTGTAATGAGAGTTTGCGTTGCCATCAAAGGAAAAGGTTTCATTTTAGTAGCTGTATTGGTGCAGGTAAAAGTGCAGTAAAATATTTTTGTTCACCTAGTTATTTTAACTAATAATTGAAATGGTCACACAACATTCAGCAAAATGTTCAGTATTATATTTAAGTCCTCATCATCCATTTTTAGTTTCCACAGATACTCACATTTCTTGAATCCCGGTTTCATTCGGTGACTTCCACCGTGTTCAACGCTGTGGAGAAAAATGTATTGAAACTTTCAGACAAAGAACAACCAATAAGCTAACACTGTATTGCTCTCAGAGCCTAGTAGAGTAAATCTATAGTATATGCATTATCTATTACTCTACAGTACTAGCAACACCGAAAATATTGTGCTCCATGGCTACCTTTGGTCAGATAATAAGTCACCTTTGCTGTTAGATATGTTGTAAGAACTGAACAATACTCTAAATGTTAGTAATAATTTCTATTGTCTATAGGGTCTATGCGTAGAGTAGCTCTGGTGTAAAACTCTTATATACAAACTAGTTTTATGGTTGGCAGTACAATCCACCTCACTATAGTGAGAAGTGTAGAAGTAATCCAGAAACAAATTGTCTCTCTGTTCACTAGAAAAGTCAGGAATGTTGTTTTCTGGTATTATAATTACTTGAGTGTGTTGAGCTTGTAATGTGGATCTCTCTTCAGCTCAGAGAGCTGATCCTCTCCTGAAACTCCTGGATGGTTGTAGCTGAGGTCCAACTCTATCAGATGGGAGGGGTTGGATTTCAGGGCCTTCGCCAGAGAAGCACAACCAGCCTCTGTGATCTGACAACCTGACAACCTGAGAAAACACAGTGTTTGATTTATCAGCAGGCAGGTTCAAGATGTCTTTCATAAAAGTATCTACATAGATTTCTGAATGAATGTTAAGATGGCAGGCTTAAAAGACTGATTTAGTATTACTGCACTCCTTGAACTTTGTCGGATTTACAATGGATAATTTAAATATAAAAGCATTAAAATTCATAAGATATTTACATTACTCACAATGCAACGTGACGGACAACAGTTCAGTCAGAAAAGGCTTTATAGTACTTTTCACACATATGCAATAATAAAGGAGTTCCCCTTTAAATGGACCCTTGAAAAGAATTAGATACATGACAGCAGAAAGCTTTGAAGTCCAGCTCAGGCTGAAGAAGCAGAAGTCTGAGACTGTGTGCAAAGACTCAAAAGGACTTTGGAGGAAGTTAAATCAGAAATAAAGTTTGGAGGTTGGGTTGCTGGTCTGGTTAGTCATTATTAATATCATGCACAGAACACAAATACTTTCTGTTATTTTCCAATATAATATAAACTTATTGCAATAACATGTAAATAATATCTTCTTAATGTCAGACCCAGGTGGATTCATTTATACACATTTTGGACCACTTTTGTTCAACCTTACCTTTGTGTTTTTACATGACCAAAGTTGAGTGGCGGGGAGATGGATCGATCACGCTTCATAGACACATGACTGGGAGCTGTGGACTCAGCTGTACTCATCTGTGACCTAAAAGAAGAGATTAATGTCCACAAAAAAGTAACTTTCACTTATATACTGTACATTAGCCATGTTACTAGCTTGGTTTGTTTCATAAAAAGTATAAAGGTGGATTTGATGAGATCCACTGGACATTGAAAACAAATCAATACACTTAACTTCAGTTTGCTTATGTGGGTGCTGAATCCTTATAATAACCATTTAATCACTTGAAACACGATGTCAGGAACACAAATACATAAACTACATATATAAATATATACATTTGTGTAAATATGAAGTATAAACTATCTGAACCCGAGACTCACTGAACTTAAAACATATTTTTTGTATGTGTTCTTTCCCCCTTTCTTTATTGGTATAAAGACACAGTAACAAATTATTTTACCACAAAATGATCACACAGAGAACAAACATCATACAGTTTACAGAAGAAAAACCAAAAATTCAGAAGTAGGGAGAGTTACGGTTCATACGACTTTAAACAACAACAGGTATTAATAGTGTTTATAGCCTTTTGACTAGAAGAAAAACAGATTGCATTGATGTGATCTTTAATCTTTTTTCACTTGTAAATCTGCTTTTATGAATATGAAATTTAGACAATAAAATGAAAAGATTAGTAAACAGATGAGAATTCAAATTAATGTTATCCTCTAGTTTGCCAAATGTTTCCAAAATAATAATATAATTTTCACTCATATGGCTGTTCACACTATTCCAAAAGTCTCCAAGAGTCTCATAAAAGTGCAGAAATGTAAAACTTATATCAATATATTTCTGAATTTTTAAAAACTATATCTTAGTTGTGTGAAATCTATGAATAAGTTGGAAAGGATCTTAATTTTGTTGAGCCAGGCCTTTTTCCTGCTCAAGTTATTGACAAAGTGATTCCAGTATGAGATTTATTGTTACTACAGAGATGCAAAGAAAAACAAAGACGGTAATATTGATGATTAATTCTTGGTTGTTGCCTAAACAGCAAACAGATACCAGAAGGGATTGAACTAAACACCTTTACATCATCCACAGGTGTTACAATGATGTTGTTGTTGATAATAATCAGTAAACTATTCCTATTAAACAACTGATTCACCAGATTTATGTTGTGGTGGAGCCGAGATAAAAAAAAAAACAGATGTCATTATTTCACGTGAAATATGTAGATGAGACATTAGAGAACTTTATTGGGATTTTGTCAGTAAAAACTTCTTACAGTGTGTTTTTCATGACATCACAGCTGCTCATTTATGATAGACTATTACATTACCTGACTGATGACTCACTGCAGGAGCTGATTGGCTCTTCAGACATGAAGGAGGACTGGCCGGAGGCTGTGGAGTCCGGCCGCTTCCTCTTCTTCTTCGTTTCTGCCATGTGTACTGCTGAGGATGAAACAGGCAGAACAACTTTTCAAGAGGAGAGCTTCATCGGGAAGAAAAAAAACTGCTTTTCAAGAGGTCTGTAAAGGACAAATTCCAGCATGAGATTATTTATTATTTAGTTTGTTTTATCATTTCCCATCAGTTTGTTGTTACTTCTAGATAATTTTACAATAGATGTATTATCAATAATATGTGCAGGAGTTTAGGTGCAAATCAGCAAAACCATGTTAAACCTTCCTATTACAGTCCACACAAGGTAACAACCTCTGTCATATCTTTACTGGGTCCGTTTTTGACAAAGTAATATGAATTCCAGTTTGCTGCACTTCGGGAATACAGAGAATATCACGCTCGTATTTACTGCAGGTTACTGCAGCTGCGAGCCACAAACACAAACACCAAGTCGTCTGTTCGGTCACACAAACACACTTTCAGTCTGTCCTTCCCGCCACAAGGTTGCAGCTGAGAGTCATGAACGACTACTTACATTTATCTCCAAAATGTCTCCCTCCTTGTTCCTTTTTAAATCCAAATCATCTCTCTTAACGTTGTTGGTACAGAGACAGTCAGTATTGCGCAGGCAGAAAAGACGGAAAGTCCCGCCTCCAGCACCAGCATAGACTCCACACTGTAAAACATTGAGTGCACACGAGCATGAGCAGGTGTTCATGATATAACAGTTATGTGTTGCACATGTAAAAACCATATTCTAGTTTCTGGAGGCCTGTGTGAAACCAGCAGTGGTGGAAAAATCAGATCCTTTACTTCAGTAAAAGTACCAATAACAGCAATGTAAAAATACTCCATTACAAGTAAAAGTCCTGTCCAGTGAAGTAAAAGTACATAAGTATTATGAGCTTGATGTAGTTAAAGTATTGCAGTAAAAGTACATAAGTATTATGAGCTTGATGTAGTTAAAGTATTGCAGTAAAAGTACATAAGTATTATGAGCTTGATGTAGTTAAAGTATTGCAGTAAAAGTACATAAGTATTATGAGCTTGATGTAGTTAAAGTATTGCAGTAAAAGTACATAAGTATTATGAGCTTGATGTAGTTAAAGTATTGCAGTAAAAGTAGTGGTTTGGTCCCTCTGACTGATATATTATTATATATGACATCATTAGATTATTAATAGTGAAGCATCAGTGTTAGAGCAGCATGTTACTGTTGTAGCTGCTGGAGGTGGAGCTAGTTTACACTACTTTATATACAGTTAGCTAGTTTAGTCCAGTGGTTCCCAACCTAGGGGTCGGGCCCCTCCAAAGGGTCAGCAGATAAATCTGAGGGGTCGTGAGATGATTAATGGGAGAGGAAAGAAGAAAAAACAAAGTTCTGATACACAAATCTGTTTTCAGTTTTTGGACTTTTTCTCTAATCTTTGATTTTTGCTGAAATATTGGATCATTTGAACATTTATTGAAATTATGTATATGATATAGTGATGTGGATATTATTAAAGGAAAGTCACAAATTAATACATTTCAAGTACTAATTGTTTTTTGCATAGACAGTGTTGCTGCAAAAACAATAAATTCATAGCAACAGGTGTTACAGGGATGTTGTTCTGTAATGAAAAAAACTCCTCATCAGTAAACTATTCCTATTAAACAACTGATTCACCAGAATAATGTTGTTGTGATGATGCCATTAAAAACAGATGTCCTTATTATTCCACATGAAATATGTAGATGAGAAATTAGAGAACTTTACTGGGACTTTGTCATTAAATTACCTGATTACAGTACCTGACTGATGACTCACTGCAGGAGCTGATTGGCTCTTCAGACATGAAGGAGGACTGGCTGGAGGCTGTGGAGTCAGACCACTTCCTTTTCTTCTTCTTTTCTGCCATGTCTACTGCTGAGGGTGAAACAGACACAACAACTTAAGACGAGAGCTTCAACAGGAAGAAAAAAAAACTCTCAAGAGGTTTGTAAAGGATAAATTCCAACATGAGATTATTTATTATTTAGTCTGTTTTAGCATTTCCCATCAGTTTCATGTATATTCTGGATAATTTTACAATAGATGTATTATCAATAATATGTACAGAAGGTCTGCAAGAGCCTGATTTGGTGCTGTGCAGGTATCACTCAAAGTCAAGGTTAAAATTGTTCTAAATTTAAGTTTTAAAGCTGAAATTAAGTATATTTTAATATGCAGCAGGTGCCAACTATGCATTAAAATGAATTAACTAATTATATTAACTAGCTAATATTATAATCCAATTTAATACAATACTTTCATTATGCTACTATTATACTACTACTCAGGATGCTGTTAATAAAAGTTATTAATAACATACAAACTTATGAAAGTTTGTATGTAGTTTAGAATAGAAATCTTCTACTCTGAATTTAGCCCATATACAGTTGTTGTCATAAGTTTACATACCCTGGCAGAATTTGTAAGATGTGTACCATTCATAGTGTTTATGGTTGTGACCATAAAGTTTAATTTTGGTCTCATCACTCGTAATGACTTTGTTCCAGAAGTTTTGAAGCTTGTCTAGGTGCTGTCTGGCACATTGTAAGCGGGCTGTTTTGTGGCGTTGGCGTAGTAACATCTTTTTTTCTGGCAACTCAACCGTGCAGCCCATTTTTGTTCAAGTACCTCCTTATTGTGCATCAAGCAAATCTTTGTTGGTCTACCTGACTGTGGCTTGGTATCAACAGAACCCTGAATTTTCCACTTCTTTATTAGAGCTTGAAAACTACTGACTGGCATTTTCAAATCTTTGGATATCTTTTTATATCCTTTTCCTTATTTATAAAGTTCAACTGCCTTTTCTCACAGGTCCTTTGACCTGAGAAAAGGCAGTTGACTACTAGATCTACTTTATAGGCTGCTAGTGAAATGCAAACAATAGTTTCAGAAGTAGAAGCCAAAAAAGGCAGATTTAGCAGATAAACATGTCTGGAGCCTGGTTGTGAATTCTGTATACAGCCTGCATACCTGCTGCACCACCACGCAGTATGTCTGTAACAAAATGAAAAGTTGTTAAATGTGTAGATCTGTGGAATTGATCTAATTAAAACTCTACTGCTGCGCCAGGTGTGCATCATGTTTCATCTTTGCCCAAAACAGGCTGTGATGTAATGAAAGCAGAGCGTCCCCCCCTGTAACACTACTGAACAGGCTGCTAGTTAACCATCTGCATATATCAAGGCCAAATCTGACATTCCAATATGGAAATTCTGATATATAAGCTATTGTTATCTAAAAGTGGGAAGAGGACAATTTTAATATATTAATAATTTCATTACATGTACAATGATGATTTATGGATTAAGACATCTTAGCTATCAGTTTTATAATTAGTAAATAAGTTGTGTATTATTAGCAATTTCACACTTTTTGTATATTTAGGCCCAGTCATTATTTAAATAATTGTTATAATATACTGTTTACATTTAATACATATTGACTATATCATTTTTTAATACTGTGGGATGTTTATGATTTGATTTGTTTACACCAAAACGCTGACATCTATCTATAGATAGATAGATAGATAGATCTTGTCTTTTCTGATCCATAGATGCTGTCTGGCCTCTATTTCTTTTACTCATGAATCAGAATTATGTAATTTTTTTATGATTAGTTATCACTACTGCACATAAAACACTTGAATTATGATTAACTTGGGTCTGTGAACCCAGTATGAATATTGTCACAGAACTCAAATAATTTCTCAATAAAGTATTAAAAAAAAAAAAAAGATGAGTCTGCTGTGTTGTAATTTGTCATTGTGTAGCCAGACCTTCATTTTCTCAAAGCTCACAGAGGTTTGGAAAACATGTCTGAGTCACAACTTGGGTTAAAATCTTCATTGGTGGCATACAAGCATGTCTTATGTAACCAGGAAGTTATTTTTTATAAGTGGAAAACATTTCCACAGCTGATCGTTAAGATCAACTCTTCTGCAGTTCCTCTGAAGGCCACTAGATGCTGCTTCAGGACAGCTCTCACTGTACTGAAGTCAATGGAGAACCTTAATTTGCCTCTGGAAATATAGGATTCACAGGATTATTGATTTACTCTCCATGGTACATTTTTCTACTGATGTGTCTCTCAGTGGTGATTTGAAAAAAAAAGAACCTGTTCAGGCTTACAAAGAGGAATATTGTGGTGTTGTATTTATATTTATTTCCTAAATTGAGTTACATTGAGATTTTCTGGCTCTAGTAACTGACAAAGATGACGATGAGTGGTACATCGAATCCGAGCTTCAAAATGTCTCCTCAAGTGGTCTTCACAGATGTTACGTCCATGTTTTTCTGTTGTTCGACTTGTCTCCTTCTTCCTCAGAGACGTGTTTTTGAAGACTTTGCCTGACTTTGTAATCGCTGGAGTGAAACTGTGCTGCAAATGATTAGTCGATCGACAACAAATTAATTCAAATTCTGGTAATCAAATAATCATAATAAAAAAAAACCCTAAAATTTGATGATGTGAAGCTTTTCTGTGTCGTACATGATAGTAAACTGAATTTCTTTGGATTTTTGACTGTTGTTCGAGTAAAAACAAGACACTTGAGGATGTCACCCTGGGCTCAAGCATTTTTAACAATTTCCTGACATTTTATGGACAAAACAATTCATCGATGATGAAAATAATAATTAGTTGCAGTCCTGTACTTAAAGTAAGATGACAACAACACAGTTCCTGTTAATGACAGATGAGATGTAGATTTATTCTGGACCAGAAGAAAGTCAAGTCAAGAGTAGCTCAAGGACACTTCAGCACAGTCGGAGTGTAAAACCAAGAAAACAAACAACCTGCTTCCCCTTCTGATGAAAACACGAACTCTTCCTTCCTTTTCAACAGCTAGAGGTACATTTATCAAAATGACATCATTAGACATCAAAATACAGATTTCAAACACTTAAAACTCAATAATTATTTTAAAAATACCAAAGTTTCTCAACAAACATGGCTTTGACATCAGAGAGTGTAATCTCTTTCTCTTCTCTGCTTCCTTTGCTTCTTTTCCACAAATTTGAAGATGAGAGTTCAGTTCATGTTTATATTTTTATTCTGACTTTAATACAGAATCTGAGAGTGTCTTTGTCCACGGCCATGAAGCACATCAAGGGACGTAAATGAAGAGAAAAAGCCCCGCCCCTCGCTGTGTGCTCCTGGTGATGTCACCATGTTAATGGGTGTCACCTGCCCGCGAAGGCGAGCCATCGCTGTCGTCCTCCCAGGACGAGGAGGTGAACCCCGCAGGAGCGGAGATGGAGTGTGGGGCGGGGGTGTGGCCGAGGCCTTGGTACCGCCCACTGGAGGAGGGGGAGGAGGGCATTGATGTGGCTGCCACGGCAACGGGGTCCTGGGAGCTTGCTGTGAGGAGGCCGGTGTGCTCGGTGTGTTCGGGTCGGGCTGCCGAACCGAAATACATCTTGTTGGGACGACCAAGAAACGTCCGACCTGACGGAGGGTTAGAGAGTGTTAACCACGGCTGCAGATATATATTCTCAAATCAGGCAGTGTGAATACTACAGGACTGCAATGATTAGTCGATTAATTGATTAGTTGATCAACAAAAAATGAATCAGCAACTATTTTGATAATGGAATAATTGCTTTCTTCTTTTTGTTAAAGCAAAAATTCCAAATATTTGCAGGTTTGAACTTCTCAAATGTAAGAATTTGCTTTTATTTGTCATACATGACTGTTTTGGACTGTTGGTCGGACAAAAAAAGACATTTGAAGACGTCTCTTTGGGCTGTGGGAAATTGCTCCCATATTTACTGACATTTTACATGATTATTTGATGAATCTAGAATATAATTGACTATTTCATTAATCAATAAAGAAAATAATTGTTAGTTCCAGCCCTAGAATACTGAGTCAGACACTCACCGACATGGCGAACCTGCTCTGTGACATCAGCTCTGATGTCAGAGAAATCCCACATGGCCAGAAAGCTGTCGAAACACGATCCCTCCTCTGCTTCCTGGATCGGCAGATAAATAAGTCATAGATGGATGGATGGATGGATGGATGGATGGATGGATAGATAGATAGATAGATAGATAGATAGATAGATAGATAGATAGATAGATGGATAGATAGATAGTTTACCTGTACGTAGGGCTTGTAGGTGAAGGTGTAGTGGTGAGCGATGGCAGCCAGGAACATTTCTATGCAGATGATGAAGTCCTGGATGAACAGAGGCAGAAGAAGTATTCACAACTATTCCTCAAAGAAAAGCACTAATACAACAATATAAAAATACTCCATTACAAGTAAAAGTTCTGCAGTCAAAATCGCAGTTACATAAAAGACAAATATCAGCAAAATGTAGTTGAAGTATCAAGTAAAAGTACTGATTAATGGGAGATCTACGTTTTCACTTAAGCTATATGGTTCTAGTATATAGTTGATGCGTGTTTCAATAAAACTCTGTAGTCATACCATGTTGTTCAAATACAAATATGAAACATGGTAGCGAAAACACAGAACATGCATGTTTAGCCAATTAAATACATTAAAATACAATTATTTACAAATATTTCTCTGTTGCATATATAGAGAGGAGGGGAAAGAAGAAAAAAATAATCCAAACATTTGCATTTATTTTTTGGACTTTTCTCTTTGCTGTTTTGTGAAATATTGAATCATTTTTATCTCTTTGGGCCTCAAACAGTTAATGAAATGAAACTATACATCTGAAACACGACAAAGAGACGCAACTAGACACTGCTCTTTTGTCACAAACCAAAACTGCTGGTTTAATCTTATAAACTTCATATGTTATCATCATATCAATATGTTTTTATTAAAAGTTCTTAACCTTAAAAGTAAGTTAGATAAATGTAGTGGATTAAAAAGTACAATATCTCCCTCTGAAATGTAGCGGAGTGGACGTATGAAAACAAATAAAATGGAAATACTGAAGTAGGTACAAGTACCTTAAAAATGGATTTAAGTACAGCTCTTGAGTAAATGTACTTAGTTACTTTTTACCTCTATGGTTCGATTATTCAATCAGTTAATCAATCAATAACTGATTTTCAGTTGCAGAAACACCATAGCTACCAACAACAAGAATCTGATTTAAGCCAAATGACAGCATTTTATAAATGTCAGTGCCCTGATTCTGCATGTTTTTATAGACAACCAATGATCAGCTGAGTGTATTCCAGTGTGAAAAGATTATTTCTTCTGTCTCTCAGAACAACATTTCTGTCTGAATTAAAGCTTTTGTGGTCTTTTCTTTTTGTTCTCTGCTTTCAAGGTGAGAAATTACAACTGCCAGAACTCCTCTGGCAGCCAACATGGCAGTAAATAAATCAAATGTCAAAGGTCGCATGACTGTGAGGCAGCCATTTGGTTTGTGTGTTTATAAACGTGTGTACCTGTAGTCCAGTGGCCACGGCCTCCACACTGTCCCAGTCCCAGGTGTGTTTGTCCGAGATCACACCGACCTTCACCAGGAACGCTATAAACACAGCTTGCCTGCAGAAAGACAAAGAGAGACAGAGAGATGAATACATCAGCGCAGTTCCCCTCCCTCTTTCCCTCCCCCTCCCAGTCCATCCATCCTTACCAGAAGGAGACAAACACCACCAGTTTGACGCAGAGGAACTTGCCCACAGGCCTGATGGGAGTCAGCTCTTCTCTGAGAGATCGGTAGAGCAACACCAGGCAGTACATGGCAAACTGACGACAGAGAGAGAGAGACTCATTTACACTTCAACACATATGACACAAGCCAGCAGAACACATTAACACCTATGAATGGTAACATCCTGCAGGTCGATCAGGAACAATAATGTCACCAGAGTTTTGTCCAAAACTGTTGTATCTGTATGTTGGTTTTAATTAAAGTATGTCTTTTCAATTTGCAAGTGCTTTCCATGTTGGGACATGTTGTGAGTTGTGTGTCTCCATGTGGTATAGACAGCATTTTGCCCCTAGTGGTCAGAACATTTATTGCTTGTTTTGCTTCAACTGCCCCTAGTGGTCTTAAAGGTGCTTGCAGCTTTCCTTTTTATTAAAGGCTTTTTTAATTTTTTTTTTATATTTATATTATTATTATTATTAATCTAGAATCGATTTTTATGCCACACTCCACCCATGGATGAGGGCATAAAAATCAATCCTAGGTTGATAATAATATTGGCACACACAACACAAGAGGAACAAACACAAAATAATAAGATGAGGACAACAACAATGACAAAGACAGAAATACTAAAAAACTTGAGCATCATCCCAGCAGGTGTTAACAAAATCATAGACAAACCAAAAAAATGAGTGAAGATGTCGGTTTGATTCAGTTTACTTGTTGAACTGAATCAAACTGAATTGAAAAAAAAAATTGTTAAATTGTCTGTGAATTCTTTACGCTTTGAGTGTGGGGAAAAGTAACAGCTGGAAAGTGACAGCTGGGTTGGGGTTAGGACTAAGACATTAACATGACAATACAATACAATCCTCACAATCACAGTGTGTGTGATGTGTTTTTACCAGCTGTGATATGTTGTTGATTATGACCAGGTATGACCAGGCGTTTTTGAAGCTGAAATTGGCTTCATCATAAACCCCACAGAGCTGACAGATCCTGCAGACACAGACGGAAACAAAAAATCAAACATTCAGCTTCTTACACAACAGGAACTTCAACCTGTTACTGTGTTTTCAGATGACACCCCTTCTGTCAAATGTCTTTTGTATTATCATTGCTATTATTATCATAATTACATCATTTTGCATTCACATATTTTTCATTTAGTCACCACTGTTAAATTCAAGGGCATTTAGTTTGTATGAGCCAATGCCTGGTCCTGACCTTTGACCTTCAAAACACAGCAAGTAGCCACGGTTGTTTACTTTTTGAGAGCTGATGTGACTACACCATTATAGACAGTGCTATTAGCATACATGTTACCACAGGTCACATACAGTGTTATCACCATGGTTACAGTTAGCTACTTTGCTAACTATTATTATATGTTACCATGGTGTGATTAACATGCAGTGTTATCACTATAGTTACAGGTTACAGTGAGTACCGTGTGAAACACTATCACAGTAAACTACTTACAATGTTGTCACCATGGTTACAGTAGGAAAATTCTCAATCACTGTAGTTACAATGAGAATCTTACAACGCTGTGAACCTGGTTACAGTAAGAAACGTACAGTCACGTCACCATGGTTACAGTAAGAAACATAGAGTGGTGTTACCATGGTTACAGTGGGAAATATGCAGAGCTGTCACCATGGTTACAGTAGGACACATACAGTGGTGTTACCATGGTTATAGTAGGAAACTCCCAAAGCAGTCACCATGGTTACAGTAAGAAACTTGCAAAGTTGACACCATGGTTACAGTAGGAAACCTTCAGTGGTGTCACCATGGTTACAGTAGGAAACCTTCAGTGGTGTCACCATGCTTACAATAGGAAACATACAGTGGTTTTACCATGGTTACAGTACAAAACTTGCAGAGCAGTCACCATGGTTACAGTAAGAAACTTGCAAAGCTGTCACCATGGTCACAATGAGAAACTTACAGTGGTGTCACCTTGGTTACGGTGGGAAACATACAGTGGTGTCAACGTGGTTACAGTGACAAACCCATGGTGGTGTTACCTTGGTCACAGAAGGAAACTTACAATGCTATCACCGTGGTAACTGGTCTGACCACAGTGTACTGGAGGACTCCCAGCTTACACCTGAACAGCAGCACTCTAACAGAGAAAGAGGAATGTTTTAGTATCCATACATACATACATCAGTCCATCATATACTGTGTCCCCACTGGTGTATATCTTACTCTCCCATGGGCCATGGGGGGCAGCAGCAGAGCGGGGGCAGGTGGGGCTGCTGCTGTTGGACCTCCAGCATGAGCACCAGGCTGGGGTACTGGTTACTGAGGAAGTTCAGCAGGAACACCAGGAAGTTGTAGATGACGTAGGCCTCGTAGCATTCCCTGCACGTGTCCACGTAGATGGCCAGGTTAGGATAACGCAGAGCCAGCCACTGGAGAGCGGAGGAGGAAGAAGTGATAGGATGTAGAGAGAGATGAAGGAGGGGAAGTAAACAGGATTATTTTTAATATGTAGTCATGATAAAACATTAATAAAAGATTTTGTTCAGGCCAAGATTATACAAAGTCATAAGAAAGAAAGATCAAGTACCAAAGATCATTTCATTAACTATAATGGAGTTAAGTGATATCAGACTGTAAAAGAAGAAAACAGTCAAAAACACAGAAGTGTGTGTGTTTCTGTGTAACTCGATGACTGGTCTTGTGACATCGTCCCATCGTCTCCAATTAAGTCCTGTTGCCATGGCTACGTAGTGAAACTCCTCTGTGTGTGTGTTTGTGTGTGAATGTGTGTAATAATGACTCACACTGTCCAAACTGTAAATTGGCACCATCCATAGTATCCTGCAGGAGAAAGACAGAGAGTGCGTCATCTTATGTAACCAATATACTTGGTGTATGTGTGTGTATATATGTGTATCATGCGCTCTGTTGCCTCTGAAAAGTAATGAAAGTTAAAGGAACAGTTTACCCAAAATGATGTTAAATTGTTAAAGCTGTGGTGCAAACTCGCTGTGTGTTTTGGCCAAAAGAACCCAACAATGAGTCTTCTTTTCTTTCCTTATTGAGGTGAAAAAATCCTTTAAACTAACTTAAAGAGTGTGAGTGTGTGTGTCTCCACCTGATGATTGGTTTCTGCAGCTCAGGCTGTGTGTAGTGAACCATATGCTGCAGAATCCCCCAAAGTGAAATTGGGATTGTCAGAAAGACAAAGACGCCGGCTATGAACCAGGCTTTACTGTGAGTCCCAACCTGGCAGAGAGAGAGACAGAAAGACATGAACCCTAACAGCCTAAAAGTAGCCTAAATCAAAATGTAACATCCAACTTTGCACATTTACTCAAGTACTGTATTTAAGTGCAATTTTGAGGTACTTGTACTTTACTTTAGTAGTTCCACTTGATGCTACTTTATACCTCCAGTCCACAACATTTCAGAGGGAAACATTGTACTGTCTACTCCACTACATTTACAACTACATTTTGCTGTTAATATTTACATTGCTGTATTGGTACTTTTACTAACGTAAAGGATCTGATCTTCCAACACTGCAAATTTGTAAGACAGAAGTGTACCTTGTCTTTCTGCAGCTCCCAGATGCAGAGCGGCAGCACGGCCACCAGCAGAAGAGCGTAGAGAACCAGAACCAGCGGGCGAATCCACCTCCTCCACTCTGCACACGTACACGGCATGATGGCTGCTTTACCCTCAGCGTCGACTACAGGCACATCCTAATCCACAGGCCACACCTGAGGAACAACGAGACAGATTATGTGTAATTGATGACACATCTTTTCTTTTATCTTCCATTTTTTCTCACTTTTAACAAGGTACAGTATCCATGTTTCATTGAACACAAGCTCATAAACCTGTGGTGGGGTTTGATTGAATGGGTAAAACTGATGAATAAACAGTCAAGGTAGAGAGACAAGTTGTCCAGATTTGTTTGGTTTGATCGATCTAGCTCTTTCAAAGTCTTTAACACAAAATAACCAAAACATTCTTTGGATTTTACAAAATTTAGCACAAACCAACCAACCAGAGGTACAACGACTTGTTTTTTAAAATTCTGTCGAAGTTGACGCATCTGAATAAGAAAAATATTGGACCATTACCACCCAGTGGTCAACAAAACTAATGTTTGTTATTGGCCAACAGCGTATTTGTGTGTCACTTTGAAATGTTCAATCAAATCCAATTCACCAAATGAAAAAAAAATATATATATAATAATAATATATTTTTAAAGGATAATTCTAGATATATATTTTTATGGACTGTGATTAAATAAAAAATGTGTCTGCATCTATGAAAGTGGAAGCTAGCATCACTAGCTAACATATTACATGTTTCCATTCAAGTAAATTGAATTTGGTGGAATATATTGTGCTCAGAGACACTAGTCCAGTTCACATTAGTCCATAAAATGTGAAATTACACAGTTTTAAATATTATTCCTTATTTTTTTTATCCATGAAAGTTGAATAGTTAGACTTTAGTTAACTGCTAGCTAGTTTTACAGGAATTATGCTACTGAATCATCAAACATTACAGTATAATGTATGTGGCAGTAAAAACACATATATTTAGGTCCTATATTACATCTATAATATTATAATTACCCCATATACAATAAAATGTTAAGTTATGTTAAGTTATTTTCTAAATAATTACCATAAAGTGCAGTAGGTCACGATAAACATATCAATAAACAGTACAGACCAGATCATAGAAATATGACAGTGTATTTTTCGAACATAAATATGAAGATTTGTCATTTTTTGTCATCAGGTCGTCAAAATATGTGGTTGCAGGAATAAAATAGCTAAAATACGATGAGATAAATGTTGAATGGTAGCAGAGCTGAAGATGACGGTTGGCCTGTTTTCGTCTCCTGTCCTGTTTCTGTTACCAGGCAACGCATCTCCTCCGCCCAACCGCACACCGCCAACTGACGTTTGATCCGCTCACCGGCTGATCACCGGCCCCGATGATCGATCACACCGATCCGTTTAATCCGTCACCGTAGGCCGAACAACACACAGCCGATCCGCCGGCGTCAGGGTGCTGCAGCAGTCCGTGTTTGTCCTCCTGTTTCCCCGTGTTGACGCGCTCACGTCACCGGGAGGAATCTCAACCATCTCTCTCTCCATCAGTCACGTGTTTGGAAGAAAAGCGGCACAAATTTAATTATCTTAATCTAATGATATTTTAATCCACATTCAGGCCATACTGCTCACACAGAAATACTTTTTTGACATCGTTTGCATTTTTCATATCCTATTTATTTTACATTTTCTGTAACTTTTATTTCGTGACACGAACGTGTAAATGCTTCTTCATAGCCCACACAGTCCTACAGTGATGGAGAGTAACTAAGTACATTTACTCACGTACTGTACTTTTAAGTACAATTTTGAGGTACTTGTACTTTACTTGAGTATTTCCATGTGATGCTACTTTATACTTCCACTCCATTACATTTCAGAGGGAAATATTGTACTTTCTACTCCACTACATTTATTTAACAGCTTTAGTTACTTTTATGAAGATTTGACACGATGGATAATAAAACAAGCTTTTAAAATACAACACATTGTTAAAGATGAAACCAGTGGTTTCCAACCTTTTTGGCTTTTGACGTCTTACAAAAAGCAGTGTGTAGTCGGGGTCACATTTCACATGTCTATGAGTTGTTAACAGCTCCACCAAATAGTGATTTTTCCCTCTAAACTTCTCACATGCTTTCATTTCAATAAATGTTCAAATGATCCAATATTTCATCAAAAATCAAAGATTAGAGAAAAAGTCCAAAAACTGAAAACAGATTTGTGTATCAGAACTTTGTTTTTTCTTCTTTCCTCTCGCATTAATCATCTCACCACCCCTCAGATTTATCTGCTGACCCTTTGGAGGGGCCCGACCCCTAGGTTGGGAACCACTGGACTAAACTAGCTAACTGTATATAAAGTAGTGTAAACTAGCTCCACCTCCAGCAGCTACAACAGTAACATGCTGCTCTAACACTGATGCTTCACTATTAATAATCTAATGATGTCATATATAATAATATATCAGTCAGAGGGACCAAACCACTACTTTTACTGCAATACTTGAACTACATCAAGCTCATAATACTTATGTACTTTTACTGTAATAGGATTTTTCATGCAGGACTTTTACTCGTAATGGAGTATTTTTACATTGATGTATTGATACTTTTACTTAAGTAAAGGATCTGAATACTTCTTCCACCACTGCAGCTCTAGCAGATGAATAGTGAAGATAGATTACACTATAACACTATAACAAAAACTACAATATAAGCAACATTTACAGAGACAAACACCATATCTTGAGGCTCTATTGTAGAGGGACCCTGAGTTACAGCAAACATATTGTATACAATCCTCCTGTAATGACAGTTTATTACAATCCAAAGGAGTAGGCTGTCCAAAAAAAAAAATCCAAATTAATAGTCAGAAAAGCTGTATCGAGCCAAATTACATAAGACTTTTGGATTTTTTTTAGAGGTGCACCTTAACAATAATGACCTAGTAATACACCCACAGTATACTTGAATTATAGGCAACTAACAGAAAAAATAAACACAACTCATCTTTTAGACAGCAAAAAATATTCACAATTTGTCAACAATTATCTTATATAATTATTTATTTACAGCAGTTTTACAGTATATTATGATGACCTTTGGCTCTTACACCTCCTCCTCCTCCAGCTGGACCATCAACAGAGGGAAGTGTGCAGACAAGGACACAGGTTTATCAGGTTGTTTACGTTTCAGCTGAACCACAGTTCAATACAACTTTGGCCCAGACGAAAATCTCAACAACAATTGGATGTATTGGCATTGTGAGCATGTTAACATGGTGATGTAAGCATTTAGTTCAAAGCGTAGCTGTGGAGTCTGTAGAGAGCTTCAGCTGGAAACCATATGACCATGTGTGTGTGTGTGTGTGTGTGTGTGTGTTTACAACAGCTCTTAATTGTGGGCAGCGTACTGGAAAATTAATAAAAGATAATTTGATTGAGCTCTCAAGTTTAAAGTGTGTGCAATTTAGTCGACTGAGGCAGAAACATCATCAGTATTTTGTTTATTCTGTCAACAGCTTCGTGTTTATTTTGGCATGTAATACACATTTCAGTCACTAGAGGCTACTAGTGAGGCTTTAAACTTCAGACTTATTTTTATTTCTTTACAGGTAGAGTTGTAATTGAATATTTTACATATAAAACATGATAATAAATACACAACGTGGCCAAAAGTAAGTGGACAGCTGAACATTAAGCCCATGCACAGACCATATAGTGTACAATATATCACTATAAAATAATTTGCACTTAATAAAAATACATTTATATTTAGAACTGCATAAATACACCATGAAAAGGTAAAAATGATTGATATAGAGGTGTTTATCAGCCGTTTCACACACACAATGTCTCGCTCCATCTTTTTGTCTTCTCTCCCAAACACAACAATGTCTCTTTCAGCGTCTGCGTCAGACGTCCTCGTTGTTTGAACTGCTGATTGCAGATGAGGGCGACTCTCTCTCTCTCTCTCTCTCTCTCTCTCTCTCTCACTCACTCTCTCTCTCTCTCTCTCTCTCTCACTCTCACTCTCACTCAGTGGTCAGTGTGTTTGTATTGCTGGCTCGTCCCATGGTGGAGAGGCAGCATACTGTTAGAGAGAGAGCCAGAATAACACCAACAACACAGACAGGACTGGAGAGAGAGACAGAGAGAGAGACAGAGAGAGAGACAGAGAGAAAGAGGGAGAGGCAGTTTGATTAAAGGGGTACTCCAGCTATTTAGTATGGCACTTCTATAAAGTTTGTCGACTCACAAGAGACAGATTTAAAAAGAATGGTTGAAAGTGATGCTGCAGAGGTCAAGATATCCTATCATTTAGTCTCTAGTATATACTGTATATTAAACTCTATATACACCATATCCTACAATTCCCATAATGCAACCCAATACTGTCATTTCAAAGAGTACCACAATGTTACATGACTCATGACATGAAATATCTGGCTCTTTGGTAAAAAGTTGAAGGTACAAGACTGAGGACATAAAAACTTCAGGGTAGAAGTTAACTACGACTCCCAAGGTACAATTCGGCAAGAAACGTCCAATCATCGAGCTTAAAATTCTATCACATGCACAGCTAAGGCTGGGTAGAAGCTAAAGATTTAGCCACTGAAAAAACTGATTTTACAATCTTCAACGTACATCAGCTCAGTTTTAATTTCTGGGTCACTTTTGGGTAAATCCAGCAACGATGGTGCCGCGTTTTGTTTGCAGCTGCAACAACGAAGCATTTGAATCCATCAATGATGCCAAAATGAAGGACAAAACATGATTTCTCAGAAACAAAGTTGAAATAATTGAAACTGGTGGTTATAACATAAACCTATAGGGTTGTTACATTATCCATGAGAGTCCTGTGTTACTATGTTAAGTAATATTGAAGATATGTTTAAAAAAAATTAATGGAAATAAGGAGAGACACTTCCCCTCCCACCTAGCAACTCGATTTGACCCTCCCTTTCTGGTAAATCCTCATGTACCACATCCGCAGCAACGCAGGCTTTAAAGGCTCTAAATTTGTAATCTGAGCCCAAGCTGTCCTTGCTGACACCACTATGACATCATCAGGGTTATTTTCTCAGACTTTATTAAGCTCCTGTAGAGCCCCAGAATACACATACATGAGTAAACTGACCTTGTAAAGTCAGTGGAGTGCCCCTTTAACCCAACACGTCACTGCTCACTTCCCGCAAGTCTTTTATCAAAGGTCACAACCTTTCTATGTTTAGATGTCTGAACTACCCTTTCTACCCTCACGAAGTCTGCAATCTTGATAGAGTCTTCCTCTCTGTGTCTGTTGTATCTATATCTCACGCCCTCTGACCCAGTGACCTTGTTGTGATGTCACACTGACTGGGGGAAAAGCAGAGACTCTTAGCTCTTTACTATCCTCAACACTGTAGTTGTGTTTTTACCTTGAAGCAGTTTTTGAACTTCTTGGAGACGAAGTAGAGGATTATGGGGTTGATGCAGGAGTTGATGGTTGCCATGTTGATGCTGAAGTAGTCCAGCACCAAGAGGAAACTACAACAAGAACACATAACTTTAAAAACTGAAGGAAGAGAAGACAACAACAGTGAAAATACAAAGAGTAAAAGTGAAATAAATGATTATTAAGATGATTTGTAAACTGCAAACAGAGAAGAGATGACAATCACAAAAACTACGAGAGAGGAAAAGTGTAGGGCACGTACTTTAACAGGTCGCAGCGGTGTGCATCATTGGATTTGTAGGCGGTCCACTTCAGCAAGCGACTCAGATGGAGCGGAAACCAGCACAGAGCAAAGATCAACACCAGGCAGAACACAGCTTTAGCTACTTCTCTACGCTGTGGAGAGAAATTTGCCTCAGAAACATGCTTGTGTAACATCGTCATCTCAAATCATGCTCCTCATATCCTACCATATGTACTTGTGTGTTTGTGTTTGTATGTGCACCTGTTTGAGGTGTTCACTCAGTGCGATCCTCAGACTTCCTTTCTGATGTCTGAGCATCTCACCGGTCATCAGGCTGTAAAAAAAAGCTGAACAGGCCAGAGGAACGCAGAAGTAGAAGCCAAACAGCCACCAGTCCTTTGCATCCCGGTAAAACTGGAACACAGAGAAACACAGAGATGTTTTTTTTACCTTTTTAATTTTTATTTAACCTTTAATTAACCAGGAAAAGTTTCATTGCATCCTGGCCAAGTCAGGGATCAAACAGGGGCAATGTGAGTCAGTCAAAACATCTACAGCCACATGTGCTTCCAGGTCATTTAGAATTACTTTAAAGTAGCGCAGTGCCCGTTCAAAACGTTCCTGTTGGGAACAGGCCGATTGCTTTGTCTCTGGCCGCCACTTCAGCACATTAAAAAACTTAATACAGTCGATGTGAGGTGTGAATGAGTATATACACCAACAACATAAAAGAAACTAACATTCTATTATAGACAGATGATATAAATAATAGGCTAAGTACTATGATAGCAAATACGTGTTATTTTATCATTTCAAATAAAATTAGGGCCGCACTTAAAAATAAAATAATGTGCATCCTAAAATAAAGTCATACTGGGCTCTTACATTGTTCCTATTTTCTGTGCCTTCAGTTTGGATTTGAGCGGGTATATTTGCTCCAAAGATTTGTGCTTTGTCTGTAGTTGTGCTTCACAATCGTCACGGTCTCAGAGCAGATGAGACAAACTGATTTTGAACTGCCCGTGGAAAGTATTTGCTCTGTTTTACGTGCTGAACTACAGTCACTGTGTATTGGGCTCTGAGCACTTCTAAAATGCAAGTGACCTATGCTCAACAATGTACCTGAATGCCTCCCGTGTAGTGACTCGCTACTGATGTGCTAAACGTGCTGTTAATGCTACGCTTTCTGTCTAGACACTGGGTAAAAGTCACTGGTCTATCTGACATACTGCAGTCAGTTGGCCCTGGAGTTCTGCCCTGACCCTGCACAGAGCGAAGGGGCTCACTGATAGCTGGTTTATTCAAAGTTTATCAATATTAAATGTATTGCATGTCCAAATTGCACCAAATTCGACACCGCACTCCCTTTGTTCCCCAGCAATGCACCCACCAAGTGTGGAGTTGATCAGTTGAACGGTTCAAGAGGTACGCCAAAGACATACAGACAAACATTCCTTCCTTTAGTAGATAGATGCATTCAGTGACACCACCTCCTGAAAATTCAGGTAATTTTGCAATTGATTCCAAGCAGAGGGAGCAGTATACTTCAATGAAAGCCTGTTTGTAAAGTACTACCTATGGCCTGTTCAGTGTTATGTTTTCGATTGTTGTGTGTGTATGTTAGGGATGTGCAGAGAGTCCAGTATTTGTATTTGTATCTGTTTGTATCTGATTCTTGCTTTGCACTTTGCATTTATTGCCTATTTTTTACAACCTAACTTTGTGGAAAGGAGAAGGGGAACAACAGATTATGGAGGGTCCCTTGGAAACACTTCACTTGTGTCAGTAGTTCAGCTCTATCTCTGGGGAACACACACAACTCCGGGAGTGATGTCCAAATAAGGAAATGTGCGTCATGTAGCAGGTGGATGTGACTCCCCTCGTTGAGACCTGCTGTGTTTGACATGTTTTTTTTTGTTCTTTTCTTTCAAAGAAATTTTCAAATATTTGTATGAAACAAATATTCATAAAAAGCACACTATTTGTGCCTCGCCAAATAACGTATTTTTATTCAGGCACACCCCTAGTGTGTGTGTGTTTGTGTGTGTGATGTAATGTTCAAGTGCCTTGTTCTATTGCTACTCATATAGCATGGCTGTGGCTCAGTCAACAATGAATCATCATCCATGCTTCATTATCTCCATAGGGAAATGATATCATGTCTCCCCGTCCGCCTCCCCTCTCTGTAACCAGGAAGTCCCTTAAGATTGAAATCTCTTTTCCAAGGGAGACTTGACCAAGGCAGCACACCAGTTTCAGTTTAAGTAGAAAATAAAACACAACAGATAGGGATTACATACATCAAACACACAAGAGACTAAATCCAGCTCAAATAAGGCAGTTGCAATTCTGTTACATGGATTTTTAACATAGCTATAAATTGTTCTTTATATTATATATGACATCATTAGATTATTAATACTGAAGCATCAGTGTTAGAGCAGCATGTTACTGTTATAGCTGCTGGAGGCGGAGCTAGTTTGAGCCACTTTATATACAGTTAAACCATAAATGAGCGTAAAACAGCTGTCAGCAAGAAACAGAAAGCTTGTTTACTTTTCCACTGCAGCATAACTAATCTGTTTCGGTAATAGTTTCCACTGCAGCATGACTAAACTGTTTCAGTAATAGTTTTGCCAATGAGCCATTGTTGGATGTTTACTTTTTTCTAAAAAAAAAAAAAAAAAGACAAAAATATTATTTTCTACCTTTTCTTTTTTTTCCTGCTGTACCGTATTCTTGCTGATAGTCACGATCCTTACTCAGCATGGAAACAACATCAGAGCTAATGTGCGCTCATGCAAGGTGCCAGGAGTAAACAGCATAGCTCGGAGCTCCTTTTATTTATACAGGGACTTTACTGTGGCACAGCCTTCCATTTAGCATCAAACTGTCAGAATCCAGAGGGGTTTTTAGCGGTCAGGTCCAGGCTCATCTCTGGAGTAAGACGACCAGTTAGGTTGGGTGCATATATTGTGTTTTTTCATTATTTATTATTTGTAAAATGCTTTAGGATGTACTGATTGTGACTAAAAGTTTCGTGTCTGTTGTTTTTATATTGAGGTTGTCTTTGAATTTTTGTTGCTTATTGTTTTAGAGGATTCTGTGGATAGTATGTGTTACTGTCTGCCCTGTTTCTCTGACATCGGGGACCACATTGGAAACAAGTGTTCTCACTTTTACATATTATCCCTTGGATTCATTGTCTTCTATATTCATAAAATCAATCAATCAATCAATCAATCAATCAATCAATCTATAAATAAGAATATGCCAATGGTTAAGTCTACAGGTGGACAAGACAGACCATACAACCCGAGCATACAAAGAGGAATGGTGAGTAAGGGCTTTAAAATTTGAAATGAACCTCAGTGCTCCATGGTAGACTGTATTCTGCACGTGTAGGCATGTTTATAACATCGCCATAATCCAGCACAGACATAAAGTTGGCAGCAACAACTCTACTTTTGACCTCAAAGGAAAAGCAAGACTTGTTTCTAAAGTAAAGACCCAATTTCAAATGTTCTTAACTATCTAAATAACAGGCTGTTTTGTAACAGTTTAACAGCTTCTTGGCACTCAACAACTGTTTTGATGTTTTCAAGTCCAGAGAACACTGAAAAAGCTTTGAAGGTTTCTAAAGGCAAAATAACTTTCACAACATTTCCTCATGATGGAAAGATTATTTTTTTAAATTTTACATTCTAGAACCCCTATAAAGGTGCATACATATTGTAGTACAGCACAACATGTCTTACTAAGTATCATATTGCAATCTAAAGCTTTTCTAAACGTGGCAGAACCCTTAACCCCCTTAACAACCCTCATAAAAATATTGAAAACACTGTAACTTTCACTGGATGTGGTAGAACCCTCTTGTATTATTGTAGATGCATATTATCAAGAACCACTTTTTGCTCCTTTAACTCAACTGCCTTGTTACAACAGGGTTTAATTTCAATATTCAAAAAATATATAAATCCAAAATTTTTTTTTGAAAAGGCCATGTTTAAAGACTGATAGCAGTTTAGCAGACCCAGATTGAGATGTGAGTGTCTGGGTTGAGTGTGTTTAGCCAAGTCATGACCTGGAGACATAAACAGGAAATTATGCTTCAAACTATCTGAGTTACAGGGACTTCGCCCTGAAACACAACAAAAAAGAGATTGCGGAAATGGGCCTAAGAGTACATTTATTTTCCCTAGAGAGACCATCCATCATCTAGATAAGATGAGATCAAGCCCCCAGTGTACCCTATGCCTTTACTCATGACCTATTACGTTATATTACTGACAGTCATCTTACAGGAATTAATTGTTTAAATTTAACTTGTTATAGAACTTTCTGTCATGGAAATTCAAATTTAGATCATGCACGAAACTGTTGAAACTAACATAGTATGCCTTAATATAAACTAGGCCAACTTCAAAATTTAATTTATATATTTATTCATGTTTGTCAAACAACAAAAGCTGCACCACAGCGAAGGGGCCATACTAAATGAAAGTAATGTGATGATGTTACGCAAGGTTTTTGAAAGGGTTGTTCTTTCCCAACAACTTTTTTTGCCACTGAGAGTTTAATTTCAGTTCTTTGGTTATACATTTCTAAATAATTTCTTTTTTGTTTTTTTAAACGTGTCCTTAAAATGGTTCTACTTTAGAATTGTTGGAGCAGTGATTCCCAACCAGGGTACCTGTACCCCAGGGGGCTCTTCTTAAAGAAATGGAGGAAAATTGCTAAAAAATTAGCTAAAAGCAATGAATAAATAGCTGAAAGAGTTCACAAAAGCTTACAAATAAATAGCTGAAATTGTTACCTAAAGTAAAGGATAAACAATTCAACTTTTTAGCTAATAGTAAAGGATAAACTGTTGAAATAGTTAGTTGAAATTAATGGACAAATGGTTGAAACATTCCGTTTCTACCACTGCATTTGGTAGTAGAAAACTTGACAAAACTGACCAAATACTGACAGCTCTGTTATACTCTATGAACATTAAAATTGGACATTATTGTAACAATATCCACTTGTAATTGTGTTATGAAATGTCCTGTTTAGAATCTACGCAAATGGACACATTTGGAACATGTTGGGTGGGGTCGTTAAAGGGGTGCTTGAGGTTATCTGACAAGGCTGTGGTGGTGCATCTGACAAAAAAGGTTGTCAGTCTCTGTTAGAGCATGGCAGAGCTCGAGAAAAACCCAATAAAGGTTCCTTGAAACACCATAACAGGTTCTGCAGTGATCCAAGCCTGAAACCCTCTAGTTCTGTATTAAACCTGTAGGGAGGTTTATAGAAGCTGGTGCGGCTGCCACCCACAACTCTGCTCATTAGCTCTGTGTACAGAGCACAAGATATCCATCATCACATAAACACATACATGTTGTATACACTCTCCCTTCCCTCTCCTGCCCACATGCAAACAGACACTTCCGGTCACATTCTGTAAACACACACATACACTCACAATCATGAAAGGTGTCTTGGGCTGCAACATGCAGGTCATCATGGTAACGTTCTTGTAGTCGAAGGTGACCATGTTGAAGCCGATGGCCTCGGGCACCGCCAGCACCACGGACAGCAGCCAGATCGCCACGATCTCCAACGCCGTAACGGTGGGAACGCCTGTGCCCTGCACTCGTGACCAAGACGCCACTGCACGATACCTGAGTACAAGGGCATTGATTTTAGTTTATTTTATCACAAGAAATTGTCAGTTCAAGGAAACAGGTCACTTGTTAAAATGAATGCTTTTATGGTTTTTGCAGAAGTAGCACAATTGTCACATGTAAACATGACTTAATCATATCTAATTGGATGCAAATGTATTTATCAAGTTTTCAAGTAAAACACACCAACCAGCAAAATAATGTTTGGTTTGTTCTTTTACTGTACAAATGTTTTGGTCCAACTGATTTAATAGCACACATGGTTCTTACTCGTATATTTTATGTGCTCATGCAGAATTGTTGAAAGCAAACAAACTGTCACTAAGTAGGCTCTATTACAAAATATTATTATTAGTATTATTAGTATTATTTTCAGTAAACAAAAAGAATTTCTAAATAACTGATCAAAGACCTCACTTGAGAATAACGGTAAGTCTAAAGCCCAAAAATCTAGGACTAATAATTGATTACAGCTTAAAGAACACATTGATTATGTCAAAACCTTCTCATATGTTCCCTGTAGGCTGTGTGGTTCATATCCTTTTAATTTGTGATTTAAAGTTTGACATTGTGTTTCATGTTTTTAATGCATTATGTAAAGCACTTTGAATTTCCTTTGTGCATGAAATGTGCTACACAAACTAAATTGAGGGTCAAGGCTTGGTTTTAGGCTAAAGGTTAGAACTAAGTTTGGGTTATGGTTATGATTAAGGGCCAGGGAATACTAATTACAGGTGTGAGTTACCTGTCCACACTCAGGGCACACAGGTTGAGGACGGTGATGCCGACTGAAGCTTTCTGCAGGAAGGGAAACAGCTTACAGAGGAAGAGGCCAACTGCACTGTCTGCAAACGGCCACCGCATGGCCAGGAGCTGCACACACGCACACACACACACATACACACACAGCATTATCAGATTAACATAATATCACAGTGGCTGCATGTGTGTTATCAGTGTCAGCGTGTGTTTGGTGTGTTATCACAGTCAGTAGGATATTTTGGTGCTTTTATCAGTGCAACACTCAACCTCCAGAGTGAGACACACAACACACACAGCCAACATGGGGATGTGTTGTGTACCCATAATGCATTTCTGCTCCTCTGCAACCCAGTAACCTCTACTTCCCAGTCCTATTGAGAGGTTAAACTAGAAAAAGTGCAGCTGGTAGTGATGGTAAATAAAAAAGAAAAAAAAAACATTTATCATAATTAAAATATATAGAGGTGCTTGTATTTATCTTATAGTATCCAGTTTAGGGATGAGATTAAGTGACACACTTAACTGACTTTATTATCAAATGTTTAACTCTTTAGCCAGTGGTGGACTGTAACATAGTACATTTACTCAAGTACTGTGCCAACTTTGAGGTACTTGCACTTTACTAGAGTATTTCCATTTTATGCCAGAGTACTTTATACTTCAAGGGAAATATTCTACTTTTTACTCCACTACATTTATTTGACAGCTACAGTATAGTTATTGATTACTTTTCTGATTAAGATTTTACATAAATAAACATATTCTACTCATATATCATTAAATACAACACATTGTTTAATCATTGGTTTCCAACTTTTTCGTCTTTTGAGCTCTCAAAAAACAACAGCGCGATTTCACAAATAGTGATTTTACTTCCAAACTTCTCACTCGGTTTCATTTAAATAATTGTTAAAGGCCAAAAGAGATCCAATATCCAGTAATGATCCAATATTTCACAAAACAAAAAATAAATTCTGTCCAGACTCCAAAAAATGAATACAAATTATTTCTTATTTTTTCCTCTCCCATTAATCATCTCACGACCCCTCAGATTTATCTGGTGACCTTTGGAGGGGCCCGACCCCTAGGTTGGAGACCACTGGACTAAACTAGCTAACTGTATATAAAGTAGTTGAAACTAGCTTCATCTCCAGCAGCTACAACAGTAACATGCTGCTCTAACACTGATGCTTCACTATTAATAATCTAATGATGTCATATATAATAATATATCAGTCAGAGGGACCAAACCACTACTTTTACTGCAATACTTTAACTACATCAAGCTCATAATACTTATGTACTTTTACTGCAATACTTTAACTACATTTTACTGCTAATACTTATTTTACTGAAGTAGGATTTTTTATGTAGGATTTTTACTCGTAATGGAGTATTTTCACATTGCTGTATTGGTACTTTTACTTAAGTAAAGGATCTGAATACTTCTTCCACCACTGCAGTTATAGTGGGTAAATAGTAAAGATAGATTATACTGTAACACTGTAACAAAAACCACAATATAAGCAAAATTTATAGAGACAAACACCATATCTTGAGACCCTATTGTAGAGGGACCACGAGTTATAGCAAACATATTGTATACAATCCTCCTGTAATGACAGTTTATTACAATCCAAAGTAGTGGGCTGTCCAAACAAATGTAATCCAAAGGACAAAGGTCCAAATTAATGGTCAAAAAAGATGTATCGAGGACTTTGACTTAGTGTTTTTGCATTCCTGTATTGGTACTTTTACTTAAGTAAAGGATCTGAGTACATCAGCTCAGGTATCAGTGAATAAACAAAGATATCTGAAGCGAGAAACATCTAAACAAACAAATATGTAAATACAACATTTGAATACCTAAACCTAACCCTAACATTAACGACATACTAAAGTACCTTGTAGACGTTGATTGGAATGTCGATGGCGATGTAGATCAAGTCTCCCAGAGCCAGGCTGGCTATCAGAGAGTTGGGTCCATTCCTCATGCTTTTGTTTTGGCAGATAATCCTCAGCAGGGTGGCGTTTCCTATGATCCCCACAGCAAATATCAAACAGGACAGAACCACGTTGATGTACTTGAAGGCTGTCTTGATTGATGTGGCCTGCAGGCAGCTAGGGAGCCTTTCCGAGTGCTTACGGACTGTCATAGAGGAGTTGGAGGAAGATGAGTGAGGTTTTCTTTCATGTTTGTGTTTCAACTCAAATGCGTGTTTTGACTTTCTTGGTTCGGGCTCCAGAGAGGACAGGGGTTTGTTCACTGTCTCTTGCACCAGATGTGGCTCTCGCTCTAAGATCCTCGCTAATATTGGTGGGTCGGTGCCATAGAAACCAGGCAGGTCTGGCATCATCAGATCTGATAGAGACGGCTCAGATGAAATGTTACTGTGGCAACCAACTGGATTGGAAAACAATGTCAAACACCAAACTACCAGGAGCAAGGTAAACATCCCAGGTATGGAGGGAACTCTGGAACCCATTCTGGATCTCACTGTGATTCCTGAATCCACTGCTTTGACCCCAGAAACCATCAGAGACTACTGAACCAATTCCTGAACCAAATGTAAATTTAGAGTCCACTCTGGAACCTGCTGTGTTTCTGGAACCTGGTTTTATTACAGAATGGATTCCGAAACCAGTTCTAGAACCTGCTCTGATTCCAGAACCTGTTCTAAAATGCCACAGCTGTGACTCCAGAATCAATTTGCAAATAAGTTCTAGAGGCTCTAGATGTTCTCAGGGTTGACGTCAAGAGTGGACCAGAAGGTGTTCAAGGTTCTTGGATGAATTTGGTGCGAAAATCTGGAAAGCAAGATGCAAATGAAGCAGGTGATTGATTAGCAAGCACAGATTGAAAGGATGACTAATAACACTGTTACCAATTATATCAGTTTTTCCTTTTTAATGTATAAAAACTGAGGTTAAAAATATTGTCAGTTGACCTTTTAATCCATTATCCACTCAGTGGACATCGCGGAAAGTCAGTTTTCTAAATGTTGACATAAATGAGATGATTCAAGTTGTCTTGTTTATGTAACCAGATGCCATTGTTCAGCTGTGTGTGTGCAGGTTTTCACCTAAAAAATATTTAACACGCTTTCAAACAGAAAAGGGAATTTAAAATGGCTACAACAGCTTTTGATTGAAATGTAAACCCACATACACACAGCTCACTGTGGCACATGTGTGGACACCACTGACTTTAAGTGAGAAAAATTTTCCTCAGGACTCCATCAGATCTTTCATGACATCTTGAGTCATGGAGTCAAAAAGTGCATTTTTGTCGTGCCAGTTTTAGAAATCAATGCCTCTGGTTTCCATGTGTCTGATCTTCATTTCTTACAGTATATGCAGAGTTGGTTCATGTCGGTGTTGGGTTTATACATGTCAGAGGTCTGAACTGAATTTGCCTCTCTGAATTCTAGACGCCTTTAAAGAAATGCTACACTAAAAAACACAACACTAAACACTAAAACTTTTTTCTACTTCCTCTACTTCCCAGTAACTGATTTTTGGTTCCTTGGGGATGGGAGACAAACTGTAAACATTGGAAAATTATCACCTCATGAAGTTAATACACTACATCCAGTGCAAATGCATAACTTGTTAGCCAACAGTTGCTTATTTCCACATCCAGCAGTTACGGAGCAAAATCATTATTCATTTGGAGTCATGTTTCTGTCCACCTGGTAAACATAAGTCCAATGTTCACTCTCTTTCAGCTCTTTAGCTGTTAAATGCTCCACCATGTTCACCAGCTAGTCTACAGCTAACTGTTTCTGTTTGCTGTTTGGTGCTGAGCAGATAGTGTACAGTAGATTTGTCAGAGCTTTTTTCACAGAAAGCAGTGCTATGAGAGCACTGAGAGTGAACCAAATCAAACAAAGAAAGAAACATTGATTATAACAGCTTTAACCCAGCAGCTCCACTAGTTTGAACTCATAAATGGTCTTGTAACAAACTCAAACCTTGGACTAATTGGACTGTAGATCGTTAAATCTTTTTATCTTTTTATCTGTTTATTTGGAAGGAATGTCGGGAGCAGTGGGCCAACAGTCCACAACCCAAAGATATCCAGTCTACCATCATAGAGGACTAAAGAAACCAGAAAACATTCACATATGAAAAGCTGAAATCAGAGAATCATTTCCTAAAGAATGACTCCCAATGATTAGTCAAAATAGTTGGCGATTCTTTTAATAATTGGCAACTAGTTGTCTAATCATTGCAGCTCTAGTTTTGATTACAGCTGAACAAAGTATTTATGTCTCATCTAATTGTCATTTTCCTTACTGTAAAAACTAAAGCACATAATAAACTAAACTTTTTGTGAAACTTCACAGTCCAACCACATAGTTCAACTGAAAAAAATGGGCTTAAAGTAAATATTTTCGGATATGGATTCTGCACAATTTCTTAAAGCAATGCCTGTTAAATATGGTCTCATTCAAACATAGAGCAACAATTCTCAGTCTTTTGGAAATAAATTCCTCCTCTTCAAAATTCAAAATTGCATCTGGATGAAATATTAAAGCAACAAGAGAAAAATATATATATAAAAAAATCTCACCTGTTTGTGTCTCTTTGTCTCCTTCTGTGGCTTTTAGTTAAATGAAAAGCTTCAGAAATTTTAGCTACAGTGTGAAAAAGAAGAAGAGGATGAATAAGAGAAGAGTGTGCTCTGTTCGGTTGAGACAAAACTAATAAAGTCAGACTTTCTCTCTCTGATAGTTGTGTCTCCCCCTCCTTCTCCTCTTCATTTCCTCTTTCTCCTCCCTCCAATATCTTCTCTCTCTCTCATTGGGTGTCTCTTCACACCTTCTCTCCTCTTCTCGTCTTCTCTGCTCCTTCTCTCCCTCCTCTGTTGTCTTTTGTCACCTCCTCTCCTTTCTTTCCTCCCTCCTCTTCTCATCTTTCAGTCGGTAACAGTGGAACATCTCATAAACACTCTGACATACAGCGATAGTTAGTTTTAACCTGTTTTTCCCACTTAAGGATTTGTTGATAAAAAAAAACAATGTTGTGGAAATTAAGGCAGTAAAATTTAATACTGTGTTTGAACGGCAAATTGGACTTTATTGGAGTGTTTGAACTGAAGTGATGCCAGACTCCAGATTCAGTTTATTACACCACCAAGTCCCCCTCTCTATCAGACTTTATTGTTGACCTCTGAAACCATTTCCTTACTTTCTGATTTAAATGTATTTTAACAAGGAATTAATTTCTTTACTGTCGGTTTCATACAGTTCCACCATTTAGTTAAATGTCTCAGTCATCAAAGTGACATTTTATTTGTTTTTGATTAGTTTTTGTGAAAAGGTCACCCATTTTTGCAAGAATAGGGCCTTAGATATCTGAGGATGATTGGAGTGATATATGGGGAAAGCCAGACCTCGACTTCCAACTCAAGATCCAGATGAGAGGTCTGTTAGAAGAACATGATATGATATTTTGTGACTCCAACTCTTGAAATTTATACAAAGTGGTTCTCAGGGACAGTGATCTCATTAAAATACTTTTGGCAGCTATTAAGAAAGCGATCACACAGAAATGGTGGCAGGCAAACCCTCCAACAATGGACGACTGGGCTGCAACTACCAATGAAATAAACTGTTTGGAGAAATCGACCTTTACCTACGATATGATCAGCATTTAAAATACCAGAAAATATGTAGAGCTGCAATGATCAGTCAATTATTCAATTATTTGCTAACCATTTTTAAGAAAAAAATGTCCAAATTTCTTTATTCCAGCTTCTCAAATGTGAATATTTTCTGGTTTCTTTACTCTTCTATGACAGTAAACTGATTATTTTTGGGTTGTGAATGAAACAAGACATTTGAAGATGTCATCTTGGGCTTTGGGAAACAATGATCAATATTTCTCACCATTTTCTGACATTATATTGATCAAACAAGTGAATTGACAGATTAATCAATGATGAAAATAATCGTTAGTTGCATAAAACATGGTGCTTATAAGATGTAAGCCATTACATATGTCATTGAAAGACCCTGTTCCTGTATATGTATTATGTTGCTCATGTCAGCCTGATCTCTTTACCTGAAAATATCAATTCAAAAAAAGTTTGTAGGGTACAGAAAACATTCTGAAAACAATGGTTTAACATTTACAGGGGTTAAAATATATTCCTTTACAATATTATTAAACCTGCAATAACTAATGTTTTGGACACTTGGGGCCAGCTGTAAACACAACACTGACATGTGATTTCACTTTTGAAACAGGAAATTGTCACATTGTTTCTCTTACAAATGAAAAGTTGATTTTTCAACAATAAGATGTACCGTTGCTCAACTGACTACACACAGGAGTTCTGCTGCTGCAGTCTTACTTGGTCTGGTATGACCACCTTTTGTTGGCTAATGTTAGCTTATGTTAGCTAACCTTAAGTAGATTTTTCTATATAACAGACATTATTCAGTAGAATCTCTAGTTATGTTATTATTATAGTAGATCTTAGCATTTAGCAAGTTAAATAGGGTCACTTTAAATTAATTTGTTCAACTTGTTAGCCAACAGTTGCTTATTTCCACATCCAGCAGTTATGGAGCAACATTATCATTCATTTGGAGTCGTGTTTCTGTCCACCTGTCCACCTAGCTGGCTCTTTGGCTGCTAAATGCTCCACTATATTCACCAGCTAGTCTACACCTAACTGTGTCTGTTTGCTGTTTGGTGCTGAGCACGTAGTGTACAGTGGCTTTTTACAGCTTTTTTCTGAAAACAGCTGCCTGCTGTGGTCCAAAACGACACTATGAGAGCGCTGAGAGTGAATCAACACAGTAAAGTTGCAGCCAAACAGCTAAAACATGAGCTGAAAGATGCTAAAGCATTTTGAAGAGCTGAGGGGAACTGCAAAGTCATCACTGCAGTCACGTGACCATATATAAATATTGATTATAGCTGCATATCATATCATAAACATATCTCAATTTAGGCCTTTTATGAGCTTGGACAGTTTTGACAGTCAATGTACAATTTTTCACTTGTGTATGATTGAAACTGTGGCTTTGAAAACTAATTCGTCTCCAAGATGCTTTCTGTTTTTGTTTTCTGGGATGATCCTGGAGCTTTCTCACCACCGTCCATGATCTGCTGTGACGCAGCAGAGGTTTAAACATCTGTCAGTGACACGCAGCCTGTGTTATGTCTTCGTGGCAGCAACACATGCTGTGCATGTTGTGTTTACACATCTTTAACAAACGTGTGGTAGTCACAGCCACACCTACAGATGTTTATCTATCCATCCCCTCTTACATCTAAACATAAAATATGATAAACTATAATATTAAGTATAAAAATCTGTCTATCTATCTACTCTGTATCCATCCATCATCCATCCATCCTTCTGTGATGGAAAATGTTCATGCAAGAGCAAGAAACTGCTGTGAACTTTGACTTTCTCTCAGCCAACTGTTTTTTATTCATCTGACCTTTGACCCTGGGGAGTTGAGATTCACTCAATGTCACGGCTAAATTTGGTTTTTACAAAGAAGTCATTTTGTGTTAACTGAGTATCAGTGGAGACATGTGGACCGCCAGTGTGTCTGTGTGTTGTTTGTTTGTTGCAGTACCTGCAGAGATAAACAGTCGAAGGCTCTACGTGACTTGAACCATGCAGGCAGATAATGGGATCTCTCTGAAACACACACACACACACACACACACACACACACATGCACACTCAAATACACACAACATCCTGATGTGCACACAGCTTAGAGCTATTGAGCAACACAGTAGTAGACAGCCAAAATTGCATCTGAATGAAATGTTAAAGCAGCAAGAGGAAACAAGATAGAAAGAAGTAAAACAAATCTCAGCTGTTTGTGCCTCTTTGTGTTTTTCAGTTAAATGAAAAAGCTCAGGAACACTTGTTCACTCACTCACAAGTGGTGGAAAGTAACAAAGTACCTTTACTCAAGTACTGTACTTAAGAACAATTTTGAGGTACTTGTGCTTTACTTGAGTATTTCCATGTGATGCTACTTTATACTTTCTACTCCACTACATTTATTTAACAGCTTTAGTTACTTTTCAGATGAAGATTTGACACAATGGATAATATAACAAGCTTTTAAAATACAACACATTGTTAAAGATGAAACCAGTGGTTTCCAACATTTTTGGCGTTTGACGTCTTGCAAAAAGCAATATCTCACGACCCCTCAGAATTATCTCGTGACCCTTTGGAGGGGATCGACCCCTGGGTTGGGAACCACTGGACTAAACTTGCTAGCTATATATAAAGTAGGTCAAACTAGCTCCACCTCCAGCAGCTACAACAGTAACATGCTGCTCTAACACTGATGCTTCACTATTAATAATCTAATGATTATATAATATTGTATCAGTCAATACTTTAACTACATCAAGCTCATAATACTTGCACTTTTATTTAGGATTTTTCACACAGGACTTTTACTTGTAATGGAGCATTTTTACATTGATGTATTGTCAGTTTTACTTAAGTAAAGGATCTGAATACTTCTTTGACCTCCATCACTCACATCTCTTTACATATTTATAGATAAGTCTGGCAACAAATCAACAAATCTCATGTGCAGAGTTAAACCAACAATGGATTGATCTACTTACAAGTATTGCATGTGTATCCAAATTCTGATACATCTTATTCCTCTGTGTCGTAGACCTCTGTTGTTGTCCACAAACTATTAAAAAAACATCAATGAGCCACAGAGTGACGTGTTCTTTCACCACAAAGATGACGGTTATTGTAGTTTGTTTAGAAGTGGCTCCAAAGACTAATAAAAATCACATTTTCAGTCTCCGGAGAGTAGTTCTGTGTAATGTGGACACCATTGAGCATGTGGAAATGTGGTTCCGTTTACAGTGCTTTGTTAGCTTGTTGTGTTACATTTCACAATTTATCGTTGGTTTGGCTCTGAACATGACATTTGTTGACAATAATAAATTATTTATATTTAGAAAATCTTTAGATTTCACCAACTGCCAATATGCATTACTGCCCTCTGCAGTCAGCAGAAATGTGTATCCCATCACTCCCGTGCTCGTGGTGTCCATGTGCCTCATTGTGAGCGTGCTGCATTACATAAGATACAAACATGCTGATCAAAACATCGCACAGTACCTTTACAGTAATAAAACAGGGATTTTCATCATCACTAAGAAACACTTTTAATTAACTTAAAATTAGTGAGCTAAACTTTAAGGGGAAAAATTTATTTACTTTGTGCTTTTTTTAGAGAAAGGTTGTGGTTTTTCTTTTGATTTACAATACTTTCAGGTTGTTGTTTGTTTGTTTGTTTGTTGTTTCGGAAGCATCATCCACCATCTTGTGGCCATTAGAGGTACTGCAGCATGATACTTGAGCATTGGTTTTTTGCCACTCAGCAAATACAGCAGACACACACAGAATTTAATTCTTACTATTAAAGACAGGAATCATCAGGATAGTGCTGCTATTGATAACAACTCCCCCCTTTATTAATGTCAAATGGTTTAGTCCACCTGTGTATCTTTAATCCGGGAGCGCTCCATTGTCGAGCGTTTTGGGCACTCACAACCACCAAATGTGAAAACACAACTGAAAATAGTCTATTAATACACCACTAAAACACACTTTCACACTACATGCAGTCATTTTGTCTGCTGTTAATATAAAAATATTGATCAGTGCAACTCCAAGCAATTATGTATGAGTATAATTAAATAGAAATTTATTAGAGCAATAATAAAAATGTTGCTGTAGTTTTGTTGTAGATGTGTTGCAGTAGTAGCAGTAAAAATACTAGTTTTAGTTTGTAGCAGTAATAGAAGAAAATAATATAGTTAATTGCAGAGAAGAAAGGAATATACTGCACTTTAAGTGGACTTATTTGAAGCAGAAACACTACGTTTTGATGACCTCTTGCAATGTAACATGCAGTGAGTTTATCAGACCACCAACTGTTTGCAATTTAGTCTATGTTATTAGTCTCCACTATTATAAGTGTTGTAAAAACATGGTTTAATTCTCACTTCTCTCTTCAAAAACAGTGCTGGTTAATGGACAAATTACACTTGAAGCTAATTAGAATGAGAAGAACAAACAAGCCATATCTAAAGAGTCTAAATTTCACAGTAAATCAAACCCAGACACTCGGTGAACATGTAACACAGACAGACAGGAAACAGCCTCTGTGTCTCAGCTGCTGCTGATTTCCACCATGAACGTGAAACTTTATTAGAAATTCTGTGACTCTTTGAAGTAAAGAAACACATCCACAACCGCAGAACGAGCGCAGTCACACACTGACCGAGTTTCCATGCCAGCTGTGGTGAGATGGAAAAGTTTCACTCCAACAACTTCTGACATACTGCGAGTTTGTACAAAATATTGATTTGTTCTAACAACTCAACAATAAAACCTTTTTATTTCTCATGCAGATGCTTATGTGAGGGTGTTTTAATATACAACTTGGCCTTTACCATATTGTTGTTTTCAAATGTGTTTATTGCTGATTTGATCATTTTTATCCAATTATCAATCATTTTAGTTCAAGTTTTGTATGTTTTAATTTTGTCTTAATGTTTGTTTTTTGCAAGAGAAAGGATTTTTGTTATCATTGGTGACTTTGTTTCAGCTTATTTGGAAATATTTCATTATTTTGAAATGGAACCAGGCAGCAGTCAGTGTTTAAAGAAGGTGAAATGTGATACCTTAGTCAATTTTATTATTCTATGATATAAAAGCTTACATTTGTATATGTAAATTTAATGAGACAATTCTCAATTTCTCCTCCATGAATTATATAAGCCCTTATATAAACACATACAGCACCAGTTCTCCTGCATCTTGGAGAAGTTGCCGCAGTTCTCCTGTGGATTTAGGCATCTTAGCTACTTCTGTCTCTTCATATAATCCCAGACTAATTCCCTGATGTTGAGATCAGGGCTCTGTGGGGGCCAAACCATCTGTTGCAGGACTCCTTGTTCTATTTGTCATTGAAGAGAGTTTTTTATGACTCTGGCTAGATGTTTAGAGTCGTTGTCATGCTGCAGAATGAATATGTGACTGATCAGACACCTCTCTGATGCTGTTGCATAATGACATAATAGATAGATAGATAGATAGATAGATAGATAGATAGATAGAGTTGTGTTACAGCAGCTATCACCTAAATGACAAGAAATGCAAAAAACACATGTAACTTACAAAAACACACACAATGAGGTGTGTGTGTGTGTGTGTGTGTGTGTGTGTGTGTGTGTGTGTGTGTGTGTGTGTGTGTGGTGGGTGGGTGGGTGTGAATTACCAAAATATATATATACAAAAGTACAATACTAAATAAAAAGAAGTAGAATAAAAGAAGTAGAATAAAAATAGAATAGAAATAGATTTTTAAACTTTAAGGCAAGATATTGCCAATAACGTGCAAAATAAATGTAAAATGTACTGTATTTATATTTTTTTAACTTAAAAAGTAATTTGATTATAATTTGATATGTGAAAATAATATTTAATGTCATCACATTGTCATTGTTTATTCAATATATCGACGTTAATAAAGTTCAGGTGGTTAAAAATAGTGACACCTTTGGCTTTCCATACAGCGTTCAGCCGTTCAGCCGTTGTTAGTGTCGGAATGCGGCCTGGTCTTTGTTGCCATGGCGACGGCGTAACTCGGCTGCTAGCAGCGATGGTAAGAAACATGGAAAACAAATCATCTCCGGTACGTCAATATTTCTGTTGTTGTGAGTGTGTTTTACTGTTTGTACAGAAAGTAACTTGTGTCATAAGAAAAACTCAGTCTGTTAAATACAAGTTTTCTTAAAATATAACGTTAGTAAACTGAATTTGAAACGGTGACGTCTTATAACGTTTAGCCAGTTAATTAACGCTACAACTACTTTACTCAGGCAACCTTTTCCCCAACTGACTCATTTTAGGTTTATTAGCCTTTTTCCAACTGAGAGAAAGGTTGTGTAACAAATACAGAAATAACCTGTTCAGTGATGGGTGTTATTATCCCTAATTTGATCTATAAAGGTCCATTTCTAGCTTTTCCCGGAGCTCTCAGCCATATTCTGAGGTCTTCATTGAGCTCAGTATCTGCTGTGACAATCCAGAGCACTTTAAAGACTTCTTATCCGTGTTATTTTAAAAGTTAAGCATGAAAATTCATTTCTGAACTTGGAAATAAGTTTGACAAAACAATCCTAACTTTCCAGTGCTTTCAACAGTATTTCACGGTCTTCATCAGTGAATGGAGTTTGCTCTGATAGTTGATAATCAGATGGTTTCACGGTTTTTGCAGCCAGCTACTTAAAACTATAAGAGAACAATAGTTGCTCTTGTACATCAGCATTAACTCTTTATGTGCTGTTTATTACTGTCACATTCACTTCAATGTTTTATTTTATTTCATTTAACAGAAAACACGGATCACATTACCGGAGCAGAAGGTTTGTTAACAGGATACAGCGATGAAACATGTTGTATTAAAATAATAAAGTATATCAGTAACCTGCACATTTAGCAGTGTAACAGTAAGGCTGTTTTTTTAAAGTTATGCTAAAGCTAATGAGATCATGGGAAATGAACTTGAAAAAGGAGATTATTATTTAAATTGAAAAACAAAAATTCAACAAGACTAGGGCTGCAACAAACAATTATTTTCAACAATTACGATTAGTTTTTTAGTCTGTAAAATGTTGAAAATGGTGTAAAACTACTGAATACTCAAAGCCTGAGATCCAAACTAAAGTGTCTTGTTTTGTCCGGACCAACATGAAGATATTTCATTTTTCTATCAAAGGAGACTAAAGAAACTGGTAAATACTCACATTTGAGAAGCTGGAATCAGAAAATTTAAAAATTTTTTCTGAAAAAAATGACTAAAAACAATGAGTCAGTTATCACAGTTAGCAATTAATTTTCCATTTATTGACTAATCGATGAATCGACTAACCGTTGCTACTCTAAACAAGACTCCAGATGATGTTTGTTTGGTGTTTATTTGTCTGCTGGGTGTCGTCCTTTCTCTCCTCCAGGTTGACCCACAGGTGAAGATGAATACAGGCGGTAACACCAGGCCGTTTCTACCGGAAATTAACAGCAACAAACAGAGGAGAGATGCTCAGCGCAGGTAGAGTTCAGCTGCAAACACAGACAGATGAATGATGTCACAGGTGTATGTTTTAATTCAGTAAGCGGTAACTACAGTAGATGTAAAGTCTCACACGATTAAAACACTGGAAATTGATGTTTATTCTACTGATGAGTTGCATAAATTCATAATATTTAAAAATGAAACGTGTGTGTCTTTTTTTGGCGGCAGGATGAAGGTGGGGTCTCTTCAAACTGCATCTGTGTTGGATAAATCAGCTCAGATCCTCTCCAGGGAAGAAATTGCACAGTGAGTTCGGTCTCCATGGTAACCAGGTGCACTAGAAAGTTTATCTTTATATTAAAGTTGACTTTTTTTCCATCCGTCAGTGGCTCCGTCACATTTACATTCTTCCTTTCACACCACCAAAAAAAATAAAATCAAGAGATGTTAGTCTGCGTGTTGGTTTTTTAATAAGTGTACTTTAATATGAAATGTATGAAACTGGACACACGGTAACTACTGACTGAACAGGAAGTCTTACTGCAGCTGTGAGATTACTGATGTTCATTAAACAGAAACGTTAGAGCGCCCCCCCTCTGCTACACCAAGTAATAACCTGCTGAGATCATGACTCTCAGCAGACTTATCATATTTAAATTTCACTGTCACGTTTTAATAATCTGCGGTGATGTTTCCACATTAAACATCTGCTCAATAACATCTGCTGTTTTTCCTTCTCTGACGTCTCTCATGTCTCTCTGTCCAGGTGCAGAAACAGTCTAAAGCAGAACATCTGTGTGGAGACGCTTCAAGAAGGTTATCACAGGTATCTCATAACTGTTTGTTGTTGTTTTGTCTCATTTATTCATTATGAAGTGGCTCGTTTTATTATGCTAAATTAGAGGATAAGTCTGGTGACATTTTATATTTTTCTTATTGTCAACAATGAATCTATTCCACAATGAGGTATTATCTGTGTATCCAAAGCCTGTTAGAGCTCCATCATACAAAAAGTACTTAAAAACACATCAATGAGCCACATAACTTTTCTTGACCAATAATGTTTTATCCATCTTCCATCATCGTCGTGTTCGGCCACAGTGCAGGTTAGTCTCTGTAACATCTGCTCTTCTCACCGTGACGACACATCTGGATTTTGTTCATCAAGAAATAGTTCCAGCATTTAACTCCCCCTAAAAACACAGATTGTCATTTTCACATTTTTGTTTGTGCACAAATTAAACAAACACAATACAACATGTTAATATAGTGACTTTTAGAAGCGACAGAGCAACGCTAGCAGTTTCCCCCTGCTTCCAGTCTTTATGCTAAACTAAGCTAACCACGTCCAGCCGTGTGAGAGTTAAAATAATCATTTTATTGAAGTCTCATGTGAGCAGACAATCTCTCTCTCTGTCATATTCTGTACACACACAACTATTCATTCTGCTGCAAAGTTCACTATGAAAGGTGGTGACATGAAACTGCAGCTTAAAGCAAGTTTATTTGTAGCACCTTTCAACAACAAGACAATTCAAATTGTTTATATGAAACATAAAAGGCATCCAGAAACATTTAAATAAAATTTAAAAAGAGTTAAATAAAGTAGAAAATAAGAAATAAGCTAAAATAGAATAAGACATAAGATAAAACAGGAGGATGGTTACAGTGCAGAGCAAGATATGAATAAATACTCCTTCATTATATTTAACAGAAGGTGTTGGCAAGTAAAAAAGTCTTCAGCCTTGATTTAAAATAACAGAGAGTTGGAGCAGATCTCGTGTTTTCTGGGAGTTTATTCAGATATTTGGTGCATTAAGACTGAACTCTGCTTCTCTGTGTTTAGTTTTGACTACTCAGTTTCTCTCTCACAGGTCGTTCTCCGAGTTGTTCTCTCTGCTGCGCCGTGATCAGGATCAGAGGGCGACGGCTGAACCAGGTACAGATGTTTTGTTTCAGAGTCCTCTGGAGGAACAACGAGACAAACTGGAGACCATGAAGCTGCACCTGAGCCTGGCGGAGAAGGCTGAAAGGACTGGTACGAACTCACACGGATCAATTTCATTTCTTTCAATATAAAATAAATAAATACAGGTCGTTTCTGCTAACATGAAGATGTCTGTGTGTGCAGGTTCCTGGTCGATGGTGCACGAGCAGCGTCTGTTTTTGGGTCGATATTTCTCGGCTCCGGAGGATCTTTGGCTCAGTAAACATTTCTACCTCAGCTGCACTGAGAGGCAGCAAGGAAGCCGCTCCAGACCGGCCACCGAGGCCCGGGCCTGCCTGGCCGAGCTCTACCTTCACCAAGGTGGCTGCAAATAGTGATGGCTCTCATTATCGATGGTCAAATATGTCGAGCATGGTTTCCCAGAGGCCAAGATGACGTCTTCAAATGTCTTGTTTTGACCAAAGATTTTCAGTTTACTGTCATAAAGGACGAAAGAAACCAGAAAATATTCACATTTAAGAAGCTGGAATCAGAGAATTTGGACCTTTTCTTCTTAAAAAATGACTCCAAGCATTTGAGCGATTATCAAAATAATTGGTGATTAATTTAATAGTCGGCATCTAATCGATTAATCCACTAATAGCTGCAGCTGTAACACTCACATACACATATATATATAGATGGGTATCAAAGAAAAGTGTCTCACTGAGGTGTTTTTCCACCAGAAGTCTCCAGCACAACTTCAAAGCGGAGAGTTTCCAAATCTCTGAACTCTACTGGAGGGATGACCTGCGTTCTTCCAAAAGTTATTCCCTCGTTGAGCGCCATCTAACAAAATTTCTCATAGATGTCCAGTTGAGGTTGAGATCTGTTTCCTCTCCGTCCTGCAGGTGAGCTGGAGGAGGCGAGGCAGCAGGCGGAGCTGTGCATCAAGCTGGCGGAGGACGGCGGCTGGCTGGACTCGTACGGTCATCCCCTGAGGCTCCGGGCTCGCCAGGCGCTGTGGAGGATCTTCAACCGTATGGCCGACGCTCCGCTGGCCGACGCGGACTACAGCGAGGCCCTGACGCTGCTCCACAAGGGCTACAGAATGGCCACTGAGTGTAGGTGGTGTTTGAGTTCAGAGATTTATAACATGTATCATAACACGTGAATACAGGTCAGAGACGGCAACCAGCGAGGAAAAAACTCTCCAAAAAGAGACAAAAAGACTGAATATAATCTAAACTCAGCTGTTTATGTGTCTGGTTGAAGATGTATTTACAGTACTGATGTTTCAGCTGAAGACAAACAGATCGAAGGGGAAGCTGCTTATCGACTGGGACTGACCTATCAGAGAGCAGGAGACCACGACAAAGCCAAACAGGTACCTGAGTGTGTGTGTGTGTGTGTGTGTGTGTGTGTGTGTGTGTGTGTCTGTGTGAGTTTCTTTTGTTTGTTTTCATTTGAAAAGACCAAAACCAACCATGTGTTAATCCGTCTCTGAATGCTTTCCCTGACTGGCTCTCAGCTCAGCGTTTGTTCCTGCTGAGGCCCCGTGTTTTTTAAAAAGAGGGTCATAAATGTGTAGTTTCATTTTTAAAAAGGGTTAAATATTATTTCCTAAAACAGCTGGACACAGGAAACAGGAAAACACTAAATTGGGGACTATTTTCAGTGGCGGATGAATTGGTGAATTGATGATTTGGTGTTTTAGGCCCTGTTTACACCTGGTATTGACATCCGATCACAAATGGACAACTCTAAATACAGGTGTAAACGCGCCTGAGACGCATCGAGGACGGATTGAGATCCGATCACTCAGACCACATTTGGAGGTGGCCTACTCAACTGACGTCCTCTATTTTCTATTTTGTCTCTGAATGGATAGATGCGGCTGCGGGGAGATCGCTGCATATAATTCTCTCTCTCTCACACACACCTGGTTCTCTCGCCGGTTAATAACGAACAAATTTGGTCTTTGCGAACGGATTATCTCCATGTTTATCTGCATACTGAGCAGGGAAGTGAGATCTGATCACAAGTGGTCACTCAGGATGCGTGTTAACGCCAGGTGCAAACAGACGCACTTAAAGCTGTCCACTTGTGATCGGATGTTAATATCAGGAGTAAACAGGGTATTTAGAGCAGCAGGACGTATGTGTGTGTGGGCTCGAGTCAAAATAAACTACAATAATGAAGGACGGTGTTGCTCACTGATGTGTTTTCAATAGTTTGTGGAGCTCGACAGCACAGAGGAATAAAATATATCAGACTTTAGATATTTAGACTTTAGACATAATAAATCTAAGAAGATAAATTCATTGTTGGTTTTGGTCTTTTCATGAGATTTGTTGACACCAGATTTATCCTTTAAGATGATGTGATTGTGTGTTTGTGTGTCCAGTTCTTCAACACTTACATGCAGATTTGCGGCACACTTGAGGATCCAGACGGACTGGGAAAGGCCTACAAGGCTATGGCCAAGTCTACACAGAGGTTCACACACACACACACACACACACACACACACACACACACACACACACACACACACAGTTATCATTTAGTCCTTTTTACACACATTCAACATCCATGAATCTATCAGTAGCTGCTCAGTACAGATGTTTATTTTGTGTGTTTCAGTGAAGGAAACATAGACGAGACGGTCCGGTGTCTGGAACAGTTGGCCGCCATCTCCCTTAGCAACGGACTACAACGCAGCCTGGCAGATGCCCAACTGTGTCTGGGCAAAATCTACTTCACCAGTGTATGACACACACACACACACACACACACACACACACACACACACACACACATTAGATAAGCAACAGTTATTTGATTCATGATAAGTCAAGTTATAATTCATCAAATGAGTTGATTAGTCGATTGAAAGAAAATTAATCGGCAACTATTTTGATGATTAATTAATGATTTTAGTCATTTTCAAGCAAAGTTCTTTTGTTTCAGTTTCCCAAATGTGATAATTTGCAGTTTTTCTTTGTCTTATAAAACAATAAATTGAATATTATATAAACAGATTACTGTGTCCTTGTAGCAGTAATCACCTCTTTTACAAAATTACCTTTAAAACACACAGTTGAAGTTATTATTAGCTTCTAAAGCACTTAATTTACCAAATATGAACATTTTCATTTATTTGTTTTAATTGATTTGTTGAGAGATGAACTTCAGGTGACGTCCTGTTTTCTCAGAATGGAAAAACATTCACATTAAATCACCTAAATAGATAAATAGTTGTTGTTTTCCCTCCGTGTCTCCGTAGCGTCAGTATGAGAGAGCCAGTCAGTACTTCCTGCAGAGTTATGAAGTCGCCTGTAACCTTGGAGACATGGCTCTGCTGCAGGAAGTTCAGGTACTCTTCATCTTTTTACATGTCGTCATCATCGTCACCAACAACAAACTTCTCTGTGTTTCCTCACACGTGTTGACAGCTGTTCTTCTGTCCGTCAGGTTTGGGTCGGCAGCGCTTGCGCTCACTCCTTCATCAGGAAGTACAGCGCTGACGTTGTGTCGGAGACGCCCGCCGCCCTGCGACGACTGCTGGTCTGGAAGGAGACCAGAGGAGGTCAGGAGCTCAGTACAGACTCCACAGATAACACTGCTGCTGCCTGCTGCTCCACATCAGATAAAGATTCTGTTCTATAAAAGTGATCGATCGGTGAACGAAATGTAGAAAAACACTGAAGCCAAGAAACGTTTTTCACGCAAACATAAAAAGTAAATAAAATCCAGACGATGCCTTCATAGCTGTTTGATATATTATACTATTATATATTATAAATGTATGTTATATAATCAGATTTCCTTGTAAACAGTCAAATAAGTGATTGAAACCTGTGAGACGAGCCAATCAGAGCACAGATAATAACAGCCGTGATGTTGAACTTGAACTCTGAGTGAGAGAAAAATGAGAAGCTGCAACACCAAACAGAAACATTTTACTAGTTAGGAGGGAAAGTTTTGGATTGATTATATAAATATCAGAACTTGATTTTAATGATACAATAAAATTTACTTACATGGAATCTGTCGGGGAACAACTTCCTGTTGTACAGTAGTAAACACTAGTATAAACGACTGAACGTCTACTCAAATTTTATCACTTTTTTTGTAATAGCAACACTTTTAATGATTTATTTCGCTGTACTGCTGTGTACAGAAATGTGACCAAATGAATTAAAATATAGAAAAATAGGATTTAACAGGAGAATACGTCATCAGTGCAGGACGTGGTGGTTGTCTTGGTGACAGCGCGCCAACGACAAATGACTTTGTCCTGCCGATCTCAACAGTTGGAATAGTCCGAACATATAAATTAGTTATTGAAACATTTTTGCATGCGGGGCCATTGAGTGGAGGGTGAAGAGCTCTACTGCAGATTATTGTTTTATATTCAGATGACAGATTTGCAGTAAATTAGCTTAAAATGATTAAATCTAAGAATTCAGAGTTTTAATCATAATCACTCAAACACATGTTGAAGCTGGTGGATTTACTCTGAAACTGAAACGTCAAACATTCGTTATAACGACATCAAAAAATGATTTTATTACACTTAATAAAACTATGATACCAACTTTGTGTTCATTGTTATACAGAATAAAAATGTTTAAAATAAATATAATTTATCATCTTGTTGTTTGTTTGTAAAAACTGCTGTATGTTGGTTTTATACTGATTTAGATATAAATGAATCAGTGAATTTTTAGGAGACTTGTGTCATTATAAAAGAGTTTATATTTGAATTGTAACTTATAATATTATAATAATAATAATCATCATCTGATTTTGACCATTGAATTATGTTGGGAAACTAAACTACACTGGTGAAATTTTTATAATTAAAAATAAATTCATTTAATGTTTATTTTAATTTTTTTAACGTATTTTAATTTGAAGTTTTGGATTTGAACATTCCTGGTTAATATTTTGTACTTTTCATTTAATTGTCCTCAATTTAAAATTTAAACCTGTAGCAGCTCTTCTCATTAAAAATGTATTTTACACAATTTTTATTGTAAATTTTTCTTTTTTTTAAATATTATTTAGGATTACTTCATTTTGTGTATATTTTTGACTGTTATGCACCACAACACTAAAGCAAATTCCTTGTTTGTGCAAATCTACTTGGTAATAAAACCAAGAGCACCAATCTGCAGACAGAATGGCGGACATGGAGGCAGACATCTTGGAAGTTTAAACAACGTTTCAAGTGATAACTCAAACCATGATCTTTCCCAAACACTAACCACTAAACCTAACCAGACCTTAACCACAGCGTTGTTATACCATAAAACATCATTATTTCTTAACAGTGATTTGTAACGGTTTGGGAGAGCAGGGTCGTTCTGCAGTGCGTCACTATGGCTGCTAGATGGCGTGAACGTAACTATAGGTCGTATTTTGATGGTTGAATTTTAGAGCTATACTGTCATGTAAATATTAGTTATGTTGATTATTTATTTTATAATTTATTTCTTTATTCTTTAGGTTGAAATTCACTAAAATTAGGTATATTTTTCATATTATTTCTTTCTTCCTTTTTTTTATTTTATATTTTATTTCCTTATTCATTTAGGTTGAAGTTCAGTAAAATTATAGATATATTTTTCGTGATTATTTCTTTTAATATACAAATATAATAAATACATATATTATTTCTTCTTAAATCATACACCAACTTTTGAAATACATGACCTGTGTTTGCTGTAATTCTATGTTTATTCTTTATGTTTATTCATGTTTCTCTCATTTGAAACACGGTAATTGAAAAAAAGCCGCTGCGCATCTCCTTCAGTCTTTACGGCCTCGTCGTGGCCCATGTGTCCGGAAAAGTCTCCGGTCGTTGAGCTTCTTGTTTTCTGACAGAAAAGCCCTCCGGAGAAGAAGCTGCGGAGTTGTGAAACTTGGGTCCGGCTGGTGAGACGGGGCCGGCGGGGTGATCCGGTGGATCCCGGGGCTGAAACATGGGCCTCCTGGCGAGGCTGCGGAAGGAATGGTTCATCATCGGGATAGTGCTGGTCATCTTATCGGCCAAACTGCAGCCAAGCTTCGGCGTCAAAGGAGGTCAGTCAGCCGGAGTTTAGTCACTTTGCATTAAGTATTAACCATCACTAACAATTACTCTTGTCAGTGCGCATATGTTGAAGGTGATCCAGCTGTGCAACAACCAACAGATGTTGTGTTATATTAACTAGCAGGAGTTGCCACTTTTTTGCATGTTTGGTGCCAGACTTGGAGCAGAGTTTTACCTCTTTATCTTTACAGTTTGCTTCTGATCACACATGGCTTCACAGACAGAGACCTGACATTGTAAAATAAAATGTTTGGACCCACTGAAAAGATCGACATGAGTGTATTTAATTAGCGGGAACTTTACTTTTAATAATCACCAACTTTCAGACTTTGGTTTAACTCTGTTTCGCGCTTTGTGTCCCAGGACGGAAAATGTGGGAGTTACAAAAAAAATCATTAAAATGTTGAGTTTCTACTTATATACGTGTTAGTTTGTGGACATTATATATGCCGAAGTAAATTTTGAATCTTGTTGATTACGTTCAGGTGTAAATTAATGGTTTAAATAATGCGCATGTTTGTCAAAAGGTGATGTTACTGTGAATTTAAGGATTTTTTAAACGGAGTTCCGGTTTTCGCATATAGGAGAGAAAGTGGAGCTAACAGGCTTCCTCTGTTAGTGTGTGTGTGTGTGTGTGTGTGTGTGTGTGTGTGTGTGTGTGTGTGTGTGTGTGTGTGTTTCCTCCCTCTCTGCCTCCCTGCCTTACCTGGCTCTGTAGTGACACGTTGCATTCAGCAGAAATGTCAACACACACACACACACACACACACACACACACACACACACCCACACACATATCAGATCATGGTGTCTTTTGGGGACATTACATAGACTGACATTCATTTCCTGGAGGCTTACCCCTAACCCCTAACCATAACCACTGACCCAAAAATCAGCTTTTCCCCAAGTGGGGGCGTTGCTTTTGTCCCCACTTGGACAAGCTGTCCCCTATGAACTGGTCCTCAGTCTGAAATTTGTCCTCAAAAGTAGCCTATGACAGTCTACACACACACACACACACACACACACACACACACACACACACACACACACACACACACACACACACACACACACACCTCTCAGTTGGGTGTCACTTCACATCTTCAGTGTGTCTGCAGGTCATAAAAAGCATTGATTTAGGCTTCAGTCTCAGAATATTTAATCTTAATCTCAAAATATCGTAATTTTTTTCTCATAATTTAAACTAGTTTTACCTCAAAATATCTTTACTTTTTTTTTTTTTTTTGTAAATTTTTGACTTTATTCTCAAAATATTCTGTCAACGTTTTGTCTTGTAACTTCCCAGCCTGCCGCTGGAAAAAGTCAGTAATGTCAGTTATAAAATGTTTTTCATTTTAACAAAACTTGCTGAAAAATGTCCAATTCTGTTGTTTCAGTCTTCTGAATTTAAATAAATTAGTTATAATCTATCCATCCAGTCTTTTTCTGCTGCTTATCCACGTCTACGTCATGATTAATGAGTCATTAGTTACATTTAGGGGAATGAATGTTATATCCTGCCAGGCTAATTGTCAGGTAATTAAAAAAAAGTGAAATTAATTTAAATAAACTGACATTTATTTCACATTGCACTTGGTTAATAACCCGAGACCTTATTATCTTTAATTGTTTTTAATGAAATTTTTCATGAAACAGGTATTAAATTGTATTCTGTGTATTAAAAATGTCCTTTAAAAGTCTTAAATTTTACTCATATTTAATCTATGCAGTGGATTTGATCAGGTCTGACCCATCAGAAACGGCCACAGGTGATTTGGGACCACATCTTGAGAAACTCTGATGTCATGAGTGGAAGTTGTAATAAAGATAAAAAGAGTTTATCTCAGTCGTAATTTCACTTGTTATCACCTTACATGATAAGTGTTATCTGTGAGGCGTTCAGGGACGGCGGCGTCACCTTTAGATCAGCTCCTGTGCTGCTACTGTCAGTTGTTGCCTTCAGGTGCGGCTCGTAAACTCCTGTATCAAAGAGCAGGAGTTGCAGTCGAACAGATCCTGTAAGAGAAATTAAGACTTCAGCTAATGATTATTTTCATTATTGATTAATCGGCTGATTATTTTCTCTTGAAAATCTTGAAGAATGTCTGTTAAATAAAATATTCTGGTATCTTTTGAAAAATAGAAATTACAGGATTTAGTTTTTTTTGTTTTAAACCATAATTTTACACAATAGGATGAGTTTAACATTTTACTAGAGCTGGTGTCAAATGTCTTGTTCAAAGACCAAATGATAAATCGATTTAACTGAGAAAATAATCAGCAGATTAATCAATAAAGAAAGTAATCATCAGTTGTATGTTGATTCTACATCACTCATTTGGCAGATAAAAGCTGACAAACTGTTCTCACCTGTTTATTACAATTAAAATCTCACAATATTACAAACTTTTTTTCTCAAAAATATTTGAATTTTTTATGTTAATTTTTTACTTTACTCCCAAAATGTTTTAATGTTTTTCTTGTAAAATTACAAACTTTTTTATCAAAATATTCAGACTTTTTTTGGCAAATTTTTGACTTTAGTCTTAAAATATAAAATATTCTGACCTGTTTTTTTGGTACATTTTCGACTTTAGTTTCAAAACATTTTGTCTTTATACTTGAAATATCAACTTTTCTCAGAATATTCTGATTTTCTTCTTTTTTTGTTTTTGTTTGGATTTTTTTGGTAAAAATTTTTACTTTACTCTCAAAACACTCCTACTTTGTTCTAAAAAAACAACTTTTTTCCTTTTATATTGCAGTTTTTTCTCAACATATTTTGACTTTGTTTTAGATTTTTGACTATGTTCTTAAAATATGTCTTTTCTTATTTTATATTACGACTTTTTTTCTCAAAATATTCAATATTTTTTGTCAATTTTAGTCTCAAAATTTTGCAGCTTTACTCCTGAAATATCTTCTTGTAGTACAACTGTTTTTTTCTTGAGATATTTCAACTTTTCTTTCAAAACATTTAGAATTTATTCTCAAAATCTCAGATGATTTTTTTAACAGTGTGATGCAGCAGTTTGATGTTGTAAACCAGGAGATGAATAATAACTTATGTGTCATTCAGGCTTCAGTTGAACTGGTGACCTGATGTTATATTAACATGTAGTCGGTGCTTGATGATGACGGTTACCATGGTCACCACTGTAAATACATCTGTCTGTCTCTCTCAGGTCCATTGAAGCCAGAGATCACGGTCGCGTACGTCGCCGTCTCGCTCATCTTCTTCAACAGCGGCCTTTCACTGAAAACGGAGGTAAGAAATCCTGAAGCAGAGTCAGCAGAGCGTCTGAAAAACTTCATACATCAGAGTGACGGACGCAGCTGCTGGTTGGAGAAGATTAATGTGAGTAATGAAAGTCTGTTTCCTGTGTGTCTCTGCAGGAGTTGACCAGCGCTTTGCTTCACGTTCGGCTTCATCTGTTTGTTCAGTCGTTCACACTGATCTTCTTCCCGCTGGCCGTGTGGCTGCTGCTCAAAGTGCTCGCACTGACCGCCATCGACCAATGGCTGCTCAGAGGGTAGGAAGACTCTGTGTGTGTGTGTGTGTGTGTGTGTGTGTGTTAATGTGTGTGAATGCCGTCCTTTATTCGAGTCCCTGCCTGACTGTACCTGAAGGCCGAGTTATGAACGGACACAAAGACTCATATTCACTGCTGCTACAGGCGATGCAGTGTGTGCGTCTGAAAAGAGACAAATTCATGTTAAACTCAAATAATTGTGTCATTGAAAGCAGCACAAACTTTTACTCACTGCAGCTTCGTCTCTTATGGTTTAATGACGCTCCAAACCACACGGAGGCGCTTTGAAATCAAAGAATAAGAAACAGGAGGAACCATGAGGAGTGTTTTCCTTTCAGCTAACGAGCCTCCTCCTGTCCTCTTATATAACTGACCTGGAAATCAATCGAGGTCCGCCAACATTGAGGATGTTCCGACCAAATTCCCAGGAAAGGCGTAGTGGCATCACGGAGTATTGCAACTCCTGGATTTATCACGTGATGCACACTGAGCCAAAAATTATTGGAAAAGAAGCAGCTTTAAATGGTGAATAAACTTTACTGAGCGTCACAACCCCCGAAATTACTGTTTTCATCAAAGGAAAGTCTAGAGGAGCCGTATGATTAAATTATTTTATCCCATTCGTGTGTGCGAGGAGCCAACAGGAAGTCAGCTGCCGGTTCGGTTAGCGAAGGTTCTGGACGTGCACACTCTCAACGGGCTAGAGATGGAGACTAGTTAGCATGATGTGTTCGCCCAAAAACACAGAAACATGTGGAAACATCTGGGTACATTTAATGGTCGGAAGCATGAATAATTATTTCATTCATAGAACAACAAGACTGCTAGCATGCTAGCAGCTTTATGAGGCTTTATTTACTTTTACTTTGAGCTAAATGCTAACATGTGGATGTTTAGCAGCTATAATGTTGATCAAGTTAGAATCCTAACATTTAGTAATTAGCACTAAACACAAAGTTCAGTTGAGGTTGATGTGAAGGTCTTAGCTTCACAGGTTTTGGTCGTAAACATCCAACAAACGTATCAAAGAAATTATGACGTAGCGATGGCGCCAGATGAAACGTCAGGTCACCAAAGGGATTGAAACTCATCTTCAGGGGAAGATGAATGTGTGAACCAACTTTGACGACAATCTATCCAGTAGCTGTTGAGACATTTCATTAAAAACAACAAATGTCGACCTCGTGGTGACGCTAGAGATAAAGTCAGAGGAAGGAGGATTCGTCCTCTGGAGACAATGAATCTCTGCACAAGATTTAATGACGGTTCATCTAATAGTTGTTGAGAAGTTTCAGTTTAGACCAAAGTGGTCGACTGACTGATGATTTTGTCAACTTTTTCTTCATCAGCCAAAGATGTTTTTTCTTTTCTTGGCTCGTTCAGGTAAAACGAGGTTGAAATATTAAACTAAAAGGCTCCTAAATGACAGTCGTGGTTATTATTAATCATCTTGAACCTGAAGAGTTTCAGACTCACTGTAGCTGCAGTCTAACAAACTAATTATAGGTTTTATTTGGAATATTAAAACCTGATCTTATTGCTCTCTAACATCTGTTCTTTCATAATTGGTCTTATAGTGTGTGTGTGTGTGTGTGTGTGTGTGTGTGTCAGCTCCAGACTCTGACCTCTGACCTCTGAAGGAAGCAGGCAGAATAAGGACAGTTAGGGGAAAGAAAGTCTTTTCTCATCATCCTCCTCTTCATCTTTATCCTGTTGTTGTGGTTGCCTAGGTTACAGACGGTGGGCTGCATGCCGCCTCCAGTCTCCTCTGCTGTTATTCTCACCAAAGCTGTCGGAGGCAACGAGGTAACACACACACACACACACACACACACACACGTTAGCAGTTTGTTTCCTCCAGTGTTTGACAAATCATGTAAAGTAATAAACAGTATATTAGTGTGTTGTTGTCATGGTGACTGACTGTGTGTGTGTTTCTAGGCTGCTGCCATCTTCAACTCAGCATTTGGAAGCTTCCTGGTAAGATGTTCATGTGTGGTTCAGATTTTGGACAGTGAGCATGTTGAGTCCAGGTTTAGACGTGGTTTTAGGGAATCTATATGTGTAGAATATATAATGAAGCTGAACTTTTCCTCCAAACGAGTCCATCAGTAATGAAACGTCAGTGACGCTCTGCGGGGAGTCGAACCTGTAACCGTGTCTTTGTGTCCTGCAGGGAATCGTAGTGACTCCAGTGCTGCTGCTGCTGTTTGTAAGTCAGACCTGCTGAGATTTAAAACACTTTTTACACTGAATACACATAAACTGTGACACCACGTTCATAAATATACTTTACCTGCCTCGACACAGTTAGCTGTAGACTAGCTGGTGAACATAGTGGAGCGTTTAGCTGCTAAACAGCCAGATATTTCCCTCAGGAGCTGGTGGAGACCAAAAACAGAGCTAAAAGAGAGTGAATATTGGACTTATGTTCACCAGGTGGACAGAAACACGACTCTAAACTAGCTTTTAGAGCTTTTCTACTGATGAGAGCTGTGAGATTGAACCAAAACAGTAAAGTTGTTGACTATAAAACCAAAACAATGAGCTGAAAGAGGCTAAAACGCTGAAGGGACCTGCAGGTGGTGATAATCTCTGTGGATTCATCACTGCAAGCAACATCTTTCACATTCATTGTCATTTCTCACACTGTTAATATAAAAATATTTATGAATGCAGCTTTAATTTACATTAATACAAATCAAACTGAGCTCAAAGTACTTTATACACTAAAACTTTAACAGGATAAAGCTGAATATTAATCATATTTATAACAAATTGAATGTTTAGTCTGCTGCATCGTCTTCTGACGGTTCTCTGGTTATAAATACATATAAATATATATGATGAGTGTTTGGTTCTCCTCCTCTTCCTCCTCCAGCTTGGCTCTTCCTCCTCCGTTCCCTTCACCTCCATCTTCTCTCAGCTCTTCATGACGGTTGTGGTGCCTCTGATCCTGGGTCAGGTAGGACTCTGTGTGTGTGTGTGTGTGTGTGTGTGAAATGTTTAAATGTGTCTGAATACATTGAAAGCTGTCGTGTCCGTCCGTGCGCGCAGGTGTGTCGAGGTTTCCTCAGGGAGTATCTGGAGCGGAGAAAGCCTCCGTTCGGCGCCATCAGCAGCGCCGTCCTCCTCATGATCATCTACACCACCTTCTGTGACACCTTCAGTAACCCCAACATCGAGCTGGACCCCACGAGCCTGCTGCTGGTCGTCCTCATCAGTCAGTGCACTGTTTTTATTCGTCTCTATGGAAGTAAATTAATGCCACGCAAGTTAGAAAACAAACAAACGATATTTTAATTAAGTGGAGAAGTTTTAGAAAAAGCTGAATTCAACTGAAAGAAGGTTGTGAAGAACATCCGAAAACACATTTTTAAGTCACATAGTTCAACTTCCAGTACAAACACAAAGCAGTGAAACTGGTTTTGTACCTGAAAGACTTGAAAGACTTAATAGTTAAAATCAGGTCAACCAGTTACTGACTGGTTCTGGACAAAAAACTTCCCAGTCACAAAACTTTCAAGAGGGAAATAATTTAAAATATAAATATAACTTTAAAATTTAACTTTAGGGCTCCAACTAACGTAATCTGTCAAATATATATAAAATATAAATCTTCTCCTTTTGTCTACAAACCCAAAGATGTTCAGTTTATTCACATTTAAGAAGCTGAAATCAGAGAATTTGGACATTTTTTATTAAAAATATGACAAAGGATTAATTGATTATCAGAATAGTAATAAAGATAAATTAGAAGATAAATAATTTTCACATATTACAAGATTCTTCTTCATATTAAACAGAAAGTTATAACTGTTGGATTTAATTCCAACAACATAATTACAGGTTTGATACTAATGTAATAAATTCATTGATCCGGTTAAATCAGTTTAACATGACGAGTAATAAAAATAAATGAAACTTTATGATTTTAGTTGAATATTAAAGTGAAATCTTTCTCTCTCTGCAGTTTTCTCCATCCAGCTCAGCTTCATGCTGCTCACGTTTGCCTTTTCTACCAGGTGAGTCTCCTCTTCTTCTTCCTCTGTTATTCCCTCCTCCTCCTCCTCCTCCTCCTCCTCCTCCTCCTCCTCTTCCTCCTCCTCTTCGCTTTCTTTCCATCAGTTTCACATTTTTACTTACAAGTCTCAGCTGTCAGGCAAGTGTAGCGTATCAGCCTGAATATAAAACCACTCCTGCTTTTCCAGCACCTGTTATTTGTAAAAAATACTTTTCTTTTTGTCTTTTTATCTTTTTAATTTTCTTCCTCTGCGGCAGAAAAAACACGTTAAACGAGCTTCAGAAACTCCTGCAGGTTAAACAAAACGCTTTTGGAAAAAGAGGAAACTTTGCAACGTTAAGTCTACAAAACAATCATCAAGACCTCAAATCAAAAACACCTCCCACTTTTTCAAATGTTACTTCCTGCCCCGACATCATCCTGTGGTCGTCCAAGACCGGGATGATCATTATGACAGAAGTTACCGTGCCAACGAGAGGAAGAGAGCCAAGTGCGACACCTTGATGGCCGACTGCCGACAACTCGGCTGGTTCCCAGTCGAGGTGGGACGTCGAGGTTTTCCGGCTCAGTCTGTACGGCGGAAGTTTATCTCTCCAGGGGTGACAGGCTGAACGCGGAGAACAGTAGTGCAGAAGATCTCGGCGGCTGCAGAGCGAGCATCCTGTTGGGTGCAGGATGAGGAGAGAGAGCTGATCCGTGCGATGGGGTCGAAACACTAGAGAACAGATGGCCTCGACCCGGGATGTCGGTGGTTTAACATACTGCAGAATATTCAGGCCAATATGTTAGAAAGCAACGTTGGAATTACATTAAATATGAATCACATGTTGCAGTAAAATCAAAACATCTTCTTTCCTCTCAGCTACAACATATTTCTTCATTTTTATCCACCAAATGTCTTTTTTTTTAATAACTTTTAATCGATAAAAGCAAAAACTGCCTCAAGTTCATCATACTGGGAATAAAAATATTTAGATAGAAACTTGCAGTATCAGTATGAAGGAAGAGTGGAGAACAAAAGTGTCTGATATTTAGATTAAAGGACGAGTTCACTGGTTTTCACAACAGTCAGGTGTCCATAGTAACAGTGAAAGAGGTTTTCCTCGCTGTAATCATTCCTCCTGTTCATACTGGATATTAAAAGATCCTTCAAATGTGTTTTTAATGGAAGTGATGGAGAATAAAATCCACAGTGTGTCCACACACTCATTTAAAAGTCTGTGTGAAGCTTCTATTCAGCTTCATCAGTCTGAGTTAGTCATATCAAGTGGATATCTGACACATTTACAGTCTTTTTAGCATCAAATTCCCTCTTTGTGTTTCCTCGGACAGTGTTTCCCTGTTGAGCTGCAGGTGGAAGAATAGTAACAAAAAGAGGAACTTTGGCACTAAAAAGACTGTAACGTTGAAAGATATCTACTTGATTTGACTCATTTGGACGCTGAAGCTTCATATTAGCTTCAGATAAACTTTTAAATACATTTTGGCTTCTGACTGTTGTTTTAAGACAGATTTGAGACATTGTGAACTCGTCCTTTTAAGAAGTATAAAGATGGCAGCATTTAAACAGATCTCAAGTTTATCTGTAGGCACAATAAGAGGTCAGAGGTCACAGCACTCAGACAGTAGATGGAACAGAGTGTCTGATGATGGATGACGTTAAATGCTGAACAGATTTTAAAGCTCCGTGAGGCAGATTTGTGATTTTTTTTGGGCGTTCGAATTCAGATTTACATGAGTCGTAACTTCCTGTTTGTCTCTGCAGGTCGGGCTCAGGATTCAGCCCTGCGGACACAGTCGCCATCGTGTTCTGCTCTACACACAAGTCACTCACTCTGGGTACGCACACACACACACACACACACACACACACACACACACACACACACACACACACGCACACATTGGATTTGTGTTATAAGTAAAATTTAAGATACAGAAACAAACTATATGTTAAAGTGGAGCTGCATCAGAGTTTGTTTCCAGCTGTTCTATGTGTGAAAGGTTAATATGAAGCTATATAAACTGCCTTAAGTGATGTCACTTGAGTCAGCGTCGGATGTGGCTGAAGACTACAGGTTTTAAATAAACATCTGGAGGTGTAGAGTTAGAAAGAATAAATTTGAATATCTGCCAGTTTTAAGTATAAAAAAAGTATAAAAACATCTTCTTCTTCCTCCTTCCAGGTATCCCCATGTTGAAGATCGTGTTCGAAGGCTACGAGCATCTCTCTCTGATCTCGGTCCCTCTGTTGATCTATCACCCGGCTCAGATCCTGCTCGGCTCCGTCCTCGTGCCGACCATCCGCAGCTGGATGACCAGCCGGCAGAAGGTACGATACAGACTCACGTTCACGTCCTGCAGACTCAACCGAACCTTCGCTTAACTTCAAACCAAGTCTTCATCCGGAAATGTTATTATCGACATTATGGGGATTTGATTTTTGTCCCCACGACAGGAGTAATACCTGGTTCACACACTTCTAAATTCAATTATATAATCGAATTGTAAAGAAAAAAACAAAAAAAACAGACAGATAGACAGAAGTCACTGTCATTGATTAAGAATTAAATGTCCGTCAAACTGAAACAAGCGAATAATTCAACAACCGTGTGATGATGATGATGATGATGATGATGGCGGAGAGTTCACACGTTTGGAAACACCAGTATGAATATTACCAAACCTTTATAAAAAATGAGGCTATCAAACATTATATCAATAATGAATCATTGATTTGATCTCAGTCTGAGAGAGCACCAATCACAGCGCAGAGAGAGAGAGAGACGGTGTTTAAATTAAGTTTTAAGGTATAAGACATTATTTTAGTTGCTTATTTTGTGAAGTTTAGGTGTGTAGATGTTTTAAGAGACATGTTTACATTGAGATAAATATACAAGTAGTTATGTCTTTCGTTAATGAGCAAAAATAGATAATCGAATGGTGTTTTTTAAATTTTTTTTAGAAGTAACTGAACGTCATTTTTTGCCAGTTTTGACAGGCCTGACACACACACTCAGGTTTGATCTGATCCGGTTTGAGGCCTCATTCCAACATTAATCTCTTCACCTTGTTCTCCTCTACAGTCTAGTCTGTTGTTGCGATAGGGCCGCATGCCAACACTGCTGCCCCGAGTGAGTAACTGACTCCAGAAAACAGACTCTTATTTAATTGATTTAATTAATAAAAAAAGTTTCCTGTAATTCTTCTTTTTGCCTTTTATAATCTGAGCGTGGGATCTGATATGATCATGTGATCTTGTGACGGTGCGTCCAGCAGGCTCCTCTCCCTCGATGCTGATGAGGGTTTTAAAAACGAGCCTCCCTCCTGCTGGACTCACTGCTGCAAACTCACCAGCTTCACTTTGATTCAGCACCAGTAGGGTTTTACTGGTTTAATGGTGGAGGGTGTGATGATGATGACAATCACTGCAAATGAAATCTTCTGTATATTATAATGTTGAAAACTTATAAAAACTACGTTATTGTAGCTTCTGTTCAGTCAAACTGTTGGATTTAATCATTTTGACAGATATGATTGGGGCTGAAGCAATTAATCGAGCAGTTGATCGACTTTAATCAACAATTTTAGTAATAATCGAATAATCCTTTAAGTCATTTATTAATAAATTAAAACGATTTGCTGGTTCCATCTTCTCAAATATGATAAAATGTATTATATCATTCTAAACTAATTATTTCCTTTGTGTTTTGGACTTTTGATTTTTAAAAAAAACAGAAAACAGGCGTTTGAAGACGTCACTTTGGGCTCCAGGAAACTGTCAGCGACTATTTTCTAACATTTTAAAGGACTAAATGATTAATTGATCCATCAAGAACATAATGTTTAGGTGCAGCCCTTAAAAAGACAATTATATCTGATTGACAAGAGCCGTGACGCTGTTCACATAAAAGTTGGCTAACTCTTCGAGTAAAGGCGTGGACTGCCCGTCCACCTCAAGGTGTAATTATCAGTCTTTACAGCTTGAGCACCTGGTGTGGAAGTTAATATGCACACAGACTATCTCAATGTATCTGTAATAAACTAAATATATCAGCCAGGCTCTGCTTCCTTGTCTGAAGCGCCTCCACATGGTTACATTTGGTATTGCAGCAGAAATGTGTTACCTGGTTTCAGAACAGGGCTGCAACTAACAATTACTTTATTTAATGATTTAATCTGAAGTATATTTTTCTGATTAACCCATAAGAACCCATTTCCCCTTAAAGGAAAATTATGGGGAATATAAAACAGACCAAATGGACCACAAGGAATTCTACCTTCAGTGTCAAAGATCTGTAATGTAACATATATGTAATTTCCCAAACTTGTTTTATATCAGTTTGTTCAAGAAATGTGGTCAGAACAGGTTAAATATGATACAGGACGTCTTATTAAAGCATCAGAATTGTTAAATGGGTTGAAACCTACCTTTAGTAACAAAAAACAAGCTTTTTAAAATCAGCTAGTTCTGTCACATTTGCTGACCAGGCACACTGCCGCCATCATGGAAGTGATGTCATGGGTACACAGATTCACACATTGTCACATGACTGCACCAGGATGTTCAGTAGATGTCACTTAGGGGACTTCATGAGTTAAAATCAAGGATAAAAACTGTATAAGGAATTTTTCCAGAACATTGAAAGGGTTGGTGACACCTGTGTCACCATGGGTTGTTTTAGACTATGAAATGTCAAAAAGTTGTCTTTACAGTTAATCAAGGCTCAGAGTTCAGATGTTTTGTTTTGTCCGACCAACAGTCCAAAACCCAAAGACGTTCAGTTTAAAATGATATATGACAAAAGAAAAGCAGCAAATCCTCACATATTAGATTATCAGAAGTGAGGGTGAAAAAATCATATAAATAATCATTAAACAAAAAGAATGAATTTTAATATGGTTTAAAGTGTTATTTATATGAAAATATCTCATTTGAAATAATGTCATATTGTAATTGAAAGACCACAGTTGTGGAACATGAACAAAAGTGGTATTTGGACCCATAAAATGCTTCATAAATTTTATTAAATTACATTATTTAGTGATTATTCTTTATGTCAAGATGTGTAATAACACTGTATATATTTATCACATGTACACCCATATGTAGACAGTCATTTTGCAAGATTTTGAGTGTAAATTATACAGACTTCTTTCTTATTTTTCGAGTTTTAATATACCAAACTTGATAAAATCACTACAATAACCATCTCAATCAATTCCTCATGCCAAAATTATATAGAAAATGGGGTCATTTGTCTCTGTATGATGTCTTGTTCAAAAGTTATGTCAATTTTCAATTTCCACCAGAAATCCAAGATGGCCGCCAAACGGACCCATGGGACAATATTTTGGGAACATGAAAATATGTTTACTAGACACCTTGAGGATTACAAAAAGCTAAGTTAGAAAGATATATCAGTGGTTTGCATGGTGACCCCCCCTTCCTACTAGACTATATGAGAAGCTGGAACCAGAATTTGGTGACTGCAACTAATTATCAGTTATCAAAATGATTGTCGATCATTTTTCTGTCAATCGATTAATATTTCAGCTCCATTTTTCTTCATCCTTTACCTCGATTACAGAACTGTGCTTCTCTTTTTTGTCACATATAAGATATAAAGATACTACAGAAAGCCAACAGTAACCTCGCTGAAGAGTCCTCGCTGCACGAATTAGATGAAAAATTTGTGATTGTTTTACTTTTGACAGCAATTGAATTAATTCCAGTGTGGACAGAAGATACAGCACATGTTCAAACTTTCACCCTACATGCTGATGGTGGTGGATTCAATGACCAGACTTCTGTTTATTGTTCTGAATCTCTCACTCTGCTTCTTTACTTTCTTTCTCTCTGTCCAGGCGGTGAAACTAACAGCCCTGCAGCCCATCTGACGAGGATGAAATGAGTGTTTTTGGTGTGTGTGTGTGAGTGTGTGTGTGTTTGCTGTGATACAAAACGGACTAAGGCGGAGGGATACAGCAGCCTTTACGTGCCTTATTACAACCAACCAACAGAGACCTCAGCGTGGCGGAGGGCACGAGGATCACCAGTCGCCTCAATATTCTCCGTTTCTACGACAACAACAAAAAATGAACTCTCCTATTTCCATCACATATATATTCTTTTATATTTAAAAGAAGAAAAAGTACATGTTTTATTTTTATATGGAGTACCCCAAAAAAAAAATCCTGCAAAATGAAGGACAGCTGTTTTCAAACAGATGTGAAAAACAGCACCTGCCAGCAGGAACAGGAAGGATGGAGTTACTGGGACCATTCTTTTTTTTTATTTTTCTTGCTATTTTCTACTTTTTTTCTACTCTATCTCTCCTCTAGCTTTCACTGCCAAGACAAATGTGGACGTTTGTTACATTTATGTTCTTGATAGATCAAACTAATGCTGGATTATCTGACATTTAATATACAGTATAACGAGGTCAAACTTGGCTGTTTTTTTTTTTTTGTTTTTGTTTTTTACGCTTTCTGAAATAACTTTTTTTTTTATCTGAAATGATGTTTGTGGGGATGATGTTGAGTTGATGAATGATTTATCGAAATGATGAAGGTAAAACATGATTACTGAGACAGTCTCTTTTCCTGCCTTATTCACACAGTTACTTCATCTGTTTTAATTTGTTTGTCTTAATCAAATTCCTTATATTCTGATCAAGTATGTGATCCATATATCAATGACTTGGACCAATAAGGAGGCACAATGAGGGTTCCTAACATTCAGATTTCATCCTGCACAGAAAAAAACAGAAAATCTCATTTAAATAGTTAAAAACTACAAATATTTTTGAAAAATGATGATGCCAAATGTACAAATGTGAATTTGTAAATTTTTATGAAGATGGTGACTCATTCTAAGTGTAACTGACTGATATGGTCCTGTTGCCATATGTCAGTTTGATATTTTCATATAGATCATTGACCAAAATCTTGCAAGGGGACGTATTCTGCACATTTCCAGGTCTATATTTATATCTCGAGGCTCTACTGGAATATCTTTGCATGATTTACAGTTTAACATACTCCTTATTTATCTTGTACTGGCTCTTTATGCAGCCCCTCAGTTCAGCCTCTGTCTGAAACAGGCCGTTTTAGCCCCTGTCTCTTGAAGGCCCGCCTCCTGATGAGTTCATTGGCCAACTTCAGGAAGCTTCCTCCAGCTCCAGAGGCTACGTAAACAAAGAGTAGTAGTCAGGTTTCACTTCTTTTTCTTGTCCTTTACTCAAAGTGGCAACTTCTCAAATACATCTGTACATGTTTGAGCCCGAATCCTATCTGAAATGTGACAGTGGACAACGGCAACAACCGTCAGCAACAAAGATTACAGGACAGACTGCCATTTATGGACATGCAGCTTGTCAGGAAAGTTTAAAAAAAAAAAAAAAAAAAAACTTTGCAAATGAAGCATTAAGAGCAGGTTTTGTCTTTCAGGAAGCATTTTTATATGCATTGTTACAAACCATCCAACATCATAACAGGATATAAATGACAGAAGAACACAAAAAGCATGACATATCCCCTTCAAATCCAGCACAAAAAATAAAAACACAAATGGAAGACATTCAATATAAGGGCATGTCTTTGCTTAGCCTTACTCCCTTGTGGAGGTTAACATGAATTCTGATTTCCAAACCTTCTTATTGACATTTTTGAGGGCCTTCGTGTTACATTAGGGCTCAACCCCCAGCAGACATATTGGAGATTCTCATTTCTGTGAACTGCTGATTGGGTTTCTGTCGTAGTAAGTTGTGTAAGGATATAACTGCGATGCTATACTGCCCACATGTTGAGCTTTGGTCATCTGACAAAAGCTGATCATATATGGGGGAATTCTAACCCTTGTGTCTGCTTTAAAGATGATCTTTGGCTTTTAATGGGAATGTCCTTCTTGATGTTTCTCCAACTGTCCACTGATTCCTGGTCATGTGACTGTGACACCTTCCAAGTCGATGTTGTGACCAAAGTTCCTCACTTAGGTCACATTGACTCTGAGATGTGGTTGAAAGCTAAGACAAAAAGTAGATGGTTTCACTAGCTTCTTGTCAAAGTCAAGAATGAATCTCTATGTTTGTTACCGTCAGTGTCTTTGCCATTGTGGTGTGGTGTCCTGACCAACCGGTAGGAGTCACTGGCGCCGCAGGATTCAGTTGTCTTCATTTGGTACCAAGTTTGAGATACTTCTTCTGAGAATTGAACTTTTGTATTTTGTATTTTTGTAGCTGTGGATGATGATGTTTGGTCCTGCACCACCTGTGGACCATAGAGCTGTTTTGCTTTTCCTTGGTGGTCCCTTGCTGGGAATCAGGGAGTAGTCCCACCTCCTTATAGGTAGATCTTGAACATTTAATGATGAGGATGTTTTTAAACCTGCCCTGTTCAGTCCGGTTGAGTCGGACTCTGGCTTGTTTTCCGCCTTGGTGCGATTTGTTTGGGCAGATCTGAACAGCAATTGTACTCAGTCGCAGACCAAAACAACTGTAACAAGACCCTTTGAGGAAGTGGTCTGGCTACAAACAAAATCTGGAGCAGTTTGTTTGTGATGGGAACATGATCCGACCCAACTAAACGGTTCCCATAGCCAGGAGCTATGGGGGCCTTACGTCCTGGCTGGGAGCATGCTGGGATGCAGATGAGCAAAATCAGCAGTTGCTAGCAGCTAGCTGGAGAATGATTTGTAGTCTGACATGGACTAACAATAAAGTACATTGCATTTTTTTATATTTGGCAGATATGATCTCCCTCCTGTTTTTTGTTATCGCTCCCGCCCCAAGACACGTCTGACCAATGAGAGGAGTGAACGTTCTTGCATGGCTTGTATTGATGCATTTTGGTTCACTCTTTCTGTCTCAATGTGAAAATTAAATAAACCAAACTGATTTGAATGAGAGCAAACAAACATAAGTTTGAAAACACCTTAAAACCATTGTAACTCCAGGTTCTCTGAAAAACATGAAGAGGACCGGTTGAGTGCCCTGCTAGCTGCGCATGAGAAACAAAAACCAATGTCTTGACTTAAAATGAATGCATCCTTCAAACCTGACATATCAGAGTGTACATTTTGACAGTGAATGTTACTGAAGGAATCAACAGACACAATGCGCAGTTTCAGCTCTATACTGCCTCTTTTAGTAGAGATTTACACATCACAAACTGTCAGACTGTTTCTCCATGATGGAGTCATGGAGCCACTGAAGTCTCAGCAGCACAAATGTCATTTCATTGGTCATCATGTTGCTCTGTCCAGTAACAGTTTACAGTCAGAAATTGTCTGTTCACAGTTAAATTGTTTTACCAGTCATGTGTTTTCAGAAGAAAGATGAAGAGGATTTATGTGGGTTTGTTATTCTACCTGTTTATAGAAAAGCATAAGAAAATAAACCTACAAACTGTGAAAACTGTGTTTTTTTTCTTGCACTATACTATCACATTTTGAGTAGTGTAATGGCAGGGTATTTAAACCTGCTACAAAGGTACTACTTTACTACTTTACTACTTTACTGTACTTCACTCGGTTTCCACACACCAAAAGCCATAAGCAAAGCATCCCTCAGTAGAGTGCTTCTTGGGTTTTTCGGAACTCGGAGCAGCTTGTTTTTTTTAAATTTCTAATAATTAGATAATGAATGTAAGGTTAGCCTTTTCCCCAAATGTGTGTAAGCAATGAGAATAATAGTCTTTTCCTCAAAGGAAAGATTAAATGTTTATAGAGTATACATACAGACAGGTGACAAATTAAAGGAAAAACCGGTACAGGTCTGAATGCTTGACCTCTACAGTGAGGGGATCTGGTGGCACTGTTATGCTTTGGGGGGCATTTTGCTTGCATGGTTTGGGTCCACTTGCCCACTTAGAGGGTTGGGTCACTGCTAATCAATTCAAAGTTGTTCTGAGTGATCACCTTTATCCTATGATGAAACTTTTCGATCCTGATGAGAGTGGTCTCTTCCAGGATGTCAATGTCCCAATTCACAGAACACGAGGGGTCACTGAATGGTTTGATGAGTATGAAAATGATGTGAATCATATGCCATGGCCTTCACAGTCACCAGATCTCAACCCAAATGAACACCTATGGGAGATTTAGGGCCAACGTGACAGCACTCTCCACAACCATCATCAAAACACTACATGAGGGAATATCTTTTGGAAGAACGGTGTTCATCTCCCCAGAAGAGTTCCAGAAACTTAAAGAATTAATATCAAGGCACATTGAAACTGTTCTGGCAGCACATGGTGGCCCAAAACTTAATAAGACGCTAATGTTGGTTTTTCCATTAATTTGTCACCCGTCTGCATACATGTGTATTGGATGGTGAACTTTTAAATTATGATGCACTGTTAATCCTGCACAGTACATGCTAGAGAAAAGCAGCATGAGCACCATTATATTGTATTCTTTCATGCACCCACGAGAGATTACAGTGCTTTAAATTTGTTTTTCATTCTTTCTCCTGTAGTCTTAACAGCCGTGTACCTAATGAGCACTCCTCTATATCACATTAAGACAACTTTCCTCCTCAGGGCCGGTTTGGATATATAAACTTTGGTATAAAAAAGACCAAATTAGAAAAAAAAAACTCCAAATGCAAAAGGAAGTGTTGGCAGCTCAATAATTTCACTGACCCAACTTTTTTTCGACAGATGGCTCCTCTGTCACTTTATTTGGATGAAGCAATAGCAAAACAAGCCTGTGGAAGTCCTGCCAACACACCCTGGAGACCTCTTCTAACACACAACCAGACCCAGGTGATTTGAAAGAACTAAGAAACAAGCACTGCCATCCATGAAGCCACATACTGCAGGAGCTAAAATAAAGAAATACACAATGCATAATACTTAAAATATACTTTATTTTTAAGTGCATCCATATGACTCAACATGACAATTTACCAAAGAAAAGACATTAGTAACAGTAGTTGGAGATACACTTGATGAAATCTGCTTAATGAATAAACTTGGATTTGAACAGACCAGATTAATGTTTCTATGTGTTCTTCTGAGGTAAAGAGTGTACTATATATATATATATGTGTGTGTGTGTGTGTATGTGTGTGTGTGTGTGTGTATATATATATATTGAAATAATCTAATCATGCCATAGAGCTGGACTCACAGCCCTTGTGTCACTATTCTGTGTGAGTGTGTGTTTATGCATTTTCTATCCATCTTTGTGATGCAAAAACATACAAAAAGTGCCCACCAAATGAAATGGTGTATGTCATCCTAGCCTTGTATTTACATGTCCTACTTTCTATCAAAAGGCAGATTATAGTTTTAGTTGTCTAAACATGTTGGAGGCAGAAATCCATAGAGGCAAAAATAGTTAGCCAAGAACAATTTCTTGAGCACCATTTGGTAAACTTGAGAAGGAAAAACAAAACTGTAGTTATTCATGGAAACAGGATTAAAACTCCTAAAATCTACAAATGGTCCCTGCAGGTTCCACTGATTATTACACTTTAAAAGTGGCTGGAACAAACAACATACTACCAGTTTTGACATTATTGGTAGTGGGGCTAAAAGTATAAAATTCTGTTGCAAAGTTGATATTTTGGCCCAAGGGTGGCACATTTTTGTAGCTGTGGATGATGATGTTTGGTCCTGCACCACCTGTGGACCATAGAGCTGTTTTGCTTTTCCTTGGTGGTCCCTTGCTGGGAATCAGGGAGTAGTCCCACCTCCTTATAGGTAGATCTTGAACATTTAATGATGAGGATGTTTTTAAACCTGCCCTGTTCAGTCCGGTTGAGTCGGACTCTGGCTTGTTTTCCGCCTTGGTGCGATTTGTTTGGGCAGATCTGAACAGCAATTGTACTCAGTCGCAGACCAAAACAACTGTAACAAGACCCTTTGAGGAAGTGGTCTGGCTACAAACAAAATCTGGAGCAGTTTGTTTGTGATGGGAACATGATCCGACCCAACTAAACGGTTCCCATAGCCAGGAGCTATGGGGGCCTTACGTCCTGGCTGGGAGCATGCTGGGATGCAGATGAGCAAAATCAGCAGTTGCTAGCAGCTAGCTGGAGAATGATTTGTAGTCTGACATGGACTAACAATAAAGTACATTGCATTTTTTTATATTTGGCAGATATGATCTCCCTCCTGTTTTTTGTTATCGCTCCCGCCCCAAGACACGTCTGACCAATGAGAGGAGTGAACGTTCTTGCATGGCTTGTATTGATGCATTTTGGTTCACTCTTTCTGTCTCAATGTGAAAATTAAATAAACCAAACTGATTTGAATGAGAGCAAACAAACATAAGTTTGAAAACACCTTAAAACCATTGTAACTCCAGGTTCTCTGAAAAACATGAAGAGGACCGGTTGAGTGCCCTGCTAGCTGCGCATGAGAAACAAAAACCAATGTCTTGACTTAAAATGAATGCATCCTTCAAACCTGACATATCAGAGTGTACATTTTGACAGTGAATGTTACTGAAGGAATCAACAGACACAATGCGCAGTTTCAGCTCTATACTGCCTCTTTTAGTAGAGATTTACACATCACAAACTGTCAGACTGTTTCTCCATGATGGAGTCATGGAGCCACTGAAGTCTCAGCAGCACAAATGTCATTTCATTGGTCATCATGTTGCTCTGTCCAGTAACAGTTTACAGTCAGAAATTGTCTGTTCACAGTTAAATTGTTTTACCAGTCATGTGTTTTCAGAAGAAAGATGAAGAGGATTTATGTGGGTTTGTTATTCTACCTGTCAAAAGGCAGATTATAGTTTTAGTTGTCTAAACATGTTGGAGGCAGAAATCCATAGAGGCAAAAATAGTTAGCCAAGAACAATTTCTTGAGCACCATTTGGTAAACTTGAGAAGGAAAAACAAAACTGTAGTTATTCATGGAAACAGGATTAAAACTCCTAAAATCTACAAATGGTCCCTGCAGGTTCCACTGATTATTACACTTTAAAAGTGGCTGGAACAAACAACATACTACCAGTTTTGACATTATTGGTAGTGGGGCTAAAAGTATAAAATTCTGTTGCAAAGTTGATATTTTGGCCCAAGGGTGGCACATGTCAAAAACTCATGGAGCCAAAATAAAAAAAGGTTTATCTGCCTGAGAGCATGAATGTGCTCAGTAGATTTCACTGCAGTATTGCATAACATTTGTACAAGTATGAGTTTGGCCTTATGGTGGTGTTAGACTAAATGGGCACCAAAAATGGTTCATCTTCTGGGGATCATGAATATGCACAGCAAATATCAAGGAAATCTGTAGGGTAGTTTTTGAGATACTTTGTCAGGCACCAAAGAGTTACCTGGGTGTGTTGCTAAACAAAAGGGGAGGGGTCCTCTGGAAACCCTGGCAAACTGGATTGTAGTTGTCCATCTTGCATCTTGAATCTTGAATCAATCAATCTTGCTCTGAACTGCATTGACCATCATTGAGCATCGTTACTGCACCCAAAATATGTAACAATGACCTTGTTTCATTTATTCATGACCATTGTTTTCATGATTTTAGAATACTGTAAAATAGCTTAGCTAAGAAGATAATTGGAAAGGCATGCTAGGCTAACTAGCTATCAATAACCGAAGTTACTTCGTGTATTTATGCTATGTTTTACAATTAGTAATAGAATACTATACTTCATAATATCAACTTGTTCGCTAATGTCTTGAATTTTCTCTTTGACTCAGTTAGCCTTAAGCAGTAGATTATTTCTGCCCTCACAGCAGCTCTGACTTCAAGAAATATTTTGGTTAAGTATCTTAAACTTAAATCTGTTTATATGTATTTCAGTCTCCAGGTGCTGCTAGAATATCATACTCTGCCAGAAGCACAAAACTGTTCTCTCTGATTCTCCGCACTCTGACCAAATCTCCACACTCCTGGACATGGATCAGCCCTCTCTCTCCTGTTCCATACTCTCTCTCCCTGTCATTCAGTGTCACCTCTGTCCGTTTGCCACAGGTCTGACGGTACACGTACCTTATCCCAACCACCAGCACCATGCCCAGGCCAGCTGAGCAGCCCAGCAGCATGCCCACCTCCCAGGTACTGTGTCTAGGGATAATGTCTGGATACTTCCCGTCTTTGTCTGGAGTTCTAGAGGGATTGGAGGGACGTTTAGGTTTGGTATCACTCTCAGGAGGGTTTGGTTTTAATTCATGTCCAGCATTTAGTACAAGGTTTGGATGGGGTACAGGGTTTGGGTGAACCACTGAACTTGGTGTTGGTGGGTTGAGGTTGGGCTCAGGGTCAGATGATGCAATGGGGTTCTGGATTAGCAACCTCTGACCTAAAGTGAGTTTCTGGGAGGGAAAAGGCAATGAAGAGGATGTAAAGGGGTTGTAGAGAGAGCGACGGGGAGCTGGAGAGGGTCCTGGGTGAGGGGAGGTAGACTGCGAGGGTATGAAAGAAGAAGAGGTGGCGGATGAGATGAAAGAAGATGAGGAACCCAGTGAGAGGGAAGATGTTGAGTTAGAAGTAGAGGTAGGTGAGGAAGAAGGAGGAGGTGAAGGGGGAGAATAAGTAGGAGAAAGTGAAGAGGTTGATGAGGCAATGGAGAGGGAGGATGAGGAGGAGAGGAATGGGAAGATGTTGGAAGAAGAGGGTGAGGAAAATGTGGTGGATTGGGGAGATTCAAAAGGAGAAGATGTAGATACAGGGACTGGGGAAAAGAGGGAAGCTGATGATGGATAGTTGGAGGAGCTAGAGGAAGGTATTGAAGAGGAGGTAAAGGAGGATGGCCTGGGGGAAGCAGAGGAAGGATGGGCAGGGGGAGAATGAGGAGGAATAGATATCGGGGAAGGAGAGGGAAGAGCAGAAAGCACTGGAGCTGTTTTTGGTTGGTTTCTCGTGGAGGAGGAAGAGGAATGGGTGAGTAATTTTGACCTGAAAGTTGGACGTATGGATACCAGGGTTGAATCTCCAGGAGGATAAAGGGGAGTGATAGAGCTAATGGAAGAGGAAGGCAAAGTATGGGTGGAAGAAGAGGCTGAAGAGTGAAGGTTAGTCAGATGAGTAGGCTTGGGAGAAGAAGCAGTGCCTGAGGGAACAGAGGCAAAGATTGGGCTGATGGTTTTTATCATCGTTTGTGACTGAACATCTTTGACCTCTATACCCTCATCTGGTGTGAGGGTTGCATCAAACCTTGATGTGAAGAGCAGAAGATTAAACAATTTAGGAGTAAATGGGGGTTGAGATTGCTTCCACCCAAAGGTATGTGCCTGTGATGCACCAGTTTGGGGATGGAACTGGGACCACGGTTTGGGGGAGATACTTGAAGCCACAAGTGGGATGTCAGAATGGGTATGATCTGCTTGAAGAAAACTAGCTCGGCCCGGAGTTTGAGCTGGGTTATTTTGAGGCAGGGCTTGGTGAAAGCTGCTCTGAGTTTGAGTTTGAGTACTGCTCAGAGTTCCAGGAGTTTGTCGCTGAGGTTGAGGTGGACTGGTTTGTCTTAGTCTACTTTTGGGGGCAAACGGACTATTTTCTGGCCGAGGTTTGGGTAAATCACTTGCAGGCTGGTGGTGGGATGTGATATTCAGGACTTTGTTGGGTAGTTTGTTAGGTAGGGCCTGAGTGAGAGATGAAGTTGTGTGGGACTGGAGAAAGGACTGATAGGAAGGAGATTTGGATGGGAGCATGGAGTTTGGAGAAGAGGTTTGGGGCTGGGAAACTGTCTTAGGTGAAGATGTTTGAGAGAAGAGAAAGGTCTTAAATGTACCAGTTTGGGACTTGAGAAGAGGTTTGGATGGAGAAGTTTGAACCTGAAGAAAAGGCTTGGGTGAAGAAGTTTGGGACTGAAATAAAGGTTTGATGTAAGGATTTGGGGACTGGGGGCTAGACTGGCTACCCATTCCATATTTGATTAGACTAACTTGGGATTTGGATAGACTAGCCATCCAGCGCTGCAAAGAACTACTTTGGGTCTCAAACCTTACAAAACTAGTTTGGTCCTGGATTGGTCTTGTTGGATTCTGAGATGTTGGCATTGAAGGTTTTATATCGTGGAAGATTTGATTGCTTGAAGGTATAGATGTGGTGGTTTTGGGGTTTGATGTTATGTCCCTTGTTTCAGGATTGGTGGACAGTTTTAAATCCTGCAAATTAATCTTTGCCTCTTTTCTTTTCATCTTACTACCCTTCAGAGGAGGGAGGGGAGTAAAGAAGCGTGGCAAGGAAGGAGGACTGGTTGACTTTTGCACTGAGATGTTTGCCAATAGAGTGGAAGTTGCTTTTACCTCTTTAGCCTCATCTGATGAGAAAGAGGCTGTGAATGGAAGGTGGGTGGATGAGAAAAAAGAGCTCTTGGGGTCTTTGGTATGAGTAACAAGGTTTCCTGTGTTAGTGCCTGCCTCTTCAGTCACACCTGAAAGGGATCCTGAAGTTACATAGATGTCAGTCTCACTGCTTTCAGTAGAATTTTGAAGAGACCCTAAAGTAACAGAGATGTTCCTTTTGTTGATGGCCTGATTTGTCAGGTGATTAACTGCAAGGGATGCTAAAGTTGCAGAGCTGTTCATCTCCAAGATTGAACGAGTGACTTCTGTTGGTGTTTCCAGAGATTTGTAGCTTTGTGTTCCACTGCTTGTTGTCGTAGGGGGTTGTAAGGTAGTAGGAGGGTTGGCTATCTCGTTGCCAGTTTGTTTGAATGATACTCTATGTGTTCTTAGAGCTGCAAGAGGGGAAGATGAGAGAAGAGAAGGTATTAGTTCGGATGAAGTGTGGATAGAGGGACAGAAAGTTAGGCATTTCAGGATGCCTAGTTTGTGTTTGGCTTTGGCCTGGAGTTCCTTTTTTTTACTTATAAATAATCACAAATCATAAATAAATCATCAACAACTTACAAGCTGGTTGAATACCTGGCGGAGCAGTAACTTTATCCTCCTGCAGTGCAAAAATTGAACTCCCTTCATCCACCCCTGTAATGTTACTTTCACTCCAAGGACTACGACTCCCATCACGCACCACTGCAGACTCAATACCTGCCCAGTACACAAAGTAGGACTGCACCACTGTGATGCTGGAAGGACAAAGAAGTTTGTGTTTTGATAAAAAAAATTATGCAATTGTCCAAAAAGATATGTACATAATAAACCGATTGTCCAATAAATATTTGACTGCTAGATAGTGGTGATTTCCAACCCTTAACTTGTACTAATGATAAGCCCATACTTACTAGAACCGTATGTCTCCCATCGGTGTATCAGGAGCCCTCCACACAAACGAGAGGTTTCTCTTTGGCTGTTTGTCAGAGTGTGTGAGGGTGTCACCCTCCGAGAGGCAGCGCAGGCTGTGAGTGCCGGGGGGAGTGAGGGTCCAGGAGCCACCCACCAGTACTGGTCCCACTCTCATAGATTTTACCCCGGCTCCAACTCCAGCTCTGGCCCTGGCCTTTACCCTGGCCCCAGCTCCAGCCTCCTTGGTACCCTCCATACTGCGAGCCTGGAGCAGGAAGCCCATGAAGTCCCGAGAGCTGCGAACAGTTACTGAGGGCAGAGATATGAATGGAAACAAATAAAACCACTCAAAATCTAGGCAAAATTAATGTGAATTAAGCTCAACACAATAAAAAATAAAATAAGTTTTTATTTATTTTATTTTTTTACTTCTACCACTAACTTTTCACAGAGGTTATTTTTACTTGATATGTACCTGAATGAAACCTAGAAGTTAGTTAATCGAGCTGTGAGTTAATTAACAGATATTTAGTACACGTGACAAACTGTCTTGGCAGGCAGAAGTTCGTTAGCCCTTAGTAAATTAATTAATAGTTAGTTATTGCCTGTGACCAACTGTGTTGACAAGTGTAAGTTAGTCTTTAGTTGTTTAAACAATGAATTTAAATTGAAATTGAAATTAAAATTACTATCTGTTACTAGTTGTCACAGCAAGTAAGTTGGTCATTAATTGGTTAGTTAATTACTACCTGTGACTAACTGCCCCGGTAGGTACGAAGAGGCGGACGTGCGCAGAGTGACGTGGCTGCGCTGCGGGTCCTGGGGTTGAGCGCGGATGTGACCGGGAGTCATTTCCTGACAGGAGGCGTGGTTGGCACCACGGGAGAATGACAGGGTGGATGGAGCCAGCGACAATAAGACGACACCCACCCCAAAACAATGGAGGGAGGACTTCATCTATACACACACATAACACACACACACACACACACACACACACACACACACACACACACACACACACACACACATAAACACACACACACACACACATACATTTTCTGTTGCAATTTAATCAAAGCAAAGACAGACAGTAAATGCAATTCACATGACATTTTCCTTAAGTGAGAAAATTTAGTCTGAATACTTGAAAGACTACTTAGAAAAATGTGATTTCTACCATTTAAAATAAAATCTGACTGCTGGCATGAAGATTGAGGACATTTTATGTTATTTGGAAATTGATATTTGTATTTTAAAAAAAAAAACTATTTGTCAGACTTTTACTTTTTTTCTCACTCCAAACAAACTGAACTACAGTTCTCAGTTTTTAGGGGAAGAGGGATTGAAGGGTAAGGCTGGCAATATTCTTTATTTTTCTTATCGTCAACCAATCCTATGAAAGGACCAAAACAATATGTTAGTCCATCTTTCAATAAGTTCCAACTTCCTCAGCTTGTGTGTTGCTCTCACCCCCAAACCTGTTTGTTAAAACTTAAGTAAATCTATAAATGAAATATATACTTTCATTTTTTAAAATGGTTGTGTAATTTCCTAATTTCAGTGTTGGATGAATCTACATTTGGTGCTCTGAGTATTTTCAGCAGCAGGATGATGTGGGTTTGAATCAAAACAAACTACAATTCCCACTTCATCATCATAAAGGAACATGTCACCCAGTGCGTAGTATCAGTGTGTCTCACTGACGTGTTTTTAATAGTTTTTGGACAACAATGGAGCTCTACAACACAGAGGAATAAGATATATCAGGCTTTGGATATACAAACAAAACTTGATAGAATAATCAATTCATTGTTGGTTTTCATCTTTTCATGGAATTAGTGGACAATTAGAAATACAAAATATCACCAGACTTACCCTTTAATAATCTTGGCTTGTTTATGAAAATATCTGTCAGGTTCTCATAGCATAAGTGCATCCTGCAAATATTCAAATATTTACTCATGATGCAGTAAATCCAAAATTAGATACAAATTTAAAATAAAATTTTAAAAAAATAATTAAAAAACAAGATATTTGTGAGAGACTATGACAAATTAACCAGATCCAATAAACAGTTAATAAAGGAAAAATTCTATAACTTCCATTAAATAAGATTGAACAAAAGATCCAAATAAGATAATCCAAAAAAATGTCAAATCAAAATTTTGGCTAACTCTCTCTTAATTTTGACTTTTTTGTTGACCCCTTTTTCTTTTCTTTCTTGTTTTCATTATTTTCTGACCTTTTTGGGGCTTTTTTGTGTTGTTGTCATCTTTAAGCAGGACATTCATGTTAATGAGATGTTACATATTAAACAAATATTATCTAAATGAAAAAAATTACAAATAATTGAATAAATGGTACAGAAGTAAACAGGATAGATGTAAGTTTTAATTAAGTCTGCTCTTAAGCTTTCCTACCTTCTGGTTCAATAACGATGTCCAGAAAATGTTCAGCACCTCAACAGCCTGATGCTCCTCTTCTTCTTCGTCAGTTTATGAATAATCACTGTCGCAGTCTTCCACTTTAGTTGTTGTGGTGTTCGGTGTGTAAAAGCCTCTGGACTGTTTGATTCCCAAAGTGTTTAAAGTGTGTGAAGATGAGCTTGAAGTTTGGAGGGATCCTGGGGTCCAGGATTTGGAGGTGGTGTTGGGGGGATGTAGAACCAGAATATGTAGAGCTGCAGGTCGGATCCCCGAGCACATTACATTTAGAATAGTAGAAGAAGAATAGTATGCTATTATATGTTTGTGTGTGGTTGTGTGTATGTATGGAAGCCATTATGTGCCACAGTTGCAACCTTTTTGTTTTCATATGGTTACATTTTATATCTTTATCTTGATTAATCAATTAGTCAGTTGACAGAAATTTGATAATAGTTCAATTGTTGTTTTTTTTCAGCAATAATTCAAACATTCCCCAGTTCAAGCTTCTCAGTTTTAAGGATGTGATCTGTGATATGAAAACTGACTTTGCGGTTTGGACTGTTGGTCGGATAAAATGAGGAATTCAAAGACATCAGGAAATTATATTATTAATTGTTTGTATTGTATTTTTTTTTTTACTATTTGCTGACATTTTACAAACTATAAGTTCAATTGAGAAAAATGATAAGCAGATGAATTGTAACATTTGCAGCGCTAGGTGTTAAACACACTTGGATAGACCATGAAGTACAGAATCTTGGTATCTTAAGATAATTTTTTTTTATGTATCAGAATAGCAACACCAATTTTTAAATTTGTTAATTTATATTTCATTCATCATCTTTTTGTTTTTGTTCAATAACATTTTAGCAGTTTGTTTTTCCAAAAGTAGAACAAACATTTTAAGAAAAGGAAATTCAGTAAAAGCACATGGGTGTAGCATTTGATCATTTCTGACTTATTCTCCTTATACAAAAACACACAAAGGTGCTCAGAAATGACCTAAATCTAGAAACTCTGTTTAGATAGAATTTCAGCCTTGTGGGGCCATGAGGTCATGAGAGTACCATTATGTAACTCAAACTTTCTGTAGTATCTCTTGTTACACTGCAGAAAGAAAGGCTTCTTTTCTAGTGGAGGCATTTCTATGAGATTAGGACCCCCAACACACACAAACTAACAGGATGTACACCAGCTGTAGCCGCCTCTCTCCAGGATCCCCTGAGCATTTCTACTGGTTTCTTCTCTCTTGCCTCCCTACCTCACTCCCCTCCCTCTGCCTCTACATAATTGCCTGACACTTGTAACCACAGCCTGCAGGCAGTGCTAATGAAAACTGTCTTTGTGATTACCAGGATGAAATGCAGTCAAACCTGACTGAGGTGCCCTACATGAATCCATAATCCAACATGCAAATAACTTGTGCAAACCTGTCTTAGCTTTCTTTGAGAATATGTATTCATGCAAGTTCAGACTTTGAAAGCTAGTATCCCCAAAGACTCAACGCTTGACAGAGAGCTGTTGTGGATGACGGAAGAGAAAGCTCATTTTCCAAGAAGATCTCTAACCGAACTCAGGTAGGTGCACAGAGTCTCAGTAGTCTCAAAAAATAATGTAGGTAACACTTAACCTTATGTAGCATGTAACAAGCTTCCTGTGCTTTACCTGAAAGTTTTGTGCTACATTTTACATTTCAGAGGTAAATATTATACTTTTTACTCCTCTACATTTATCTGACAATCATAGTTATTGGTTACTTTGCAGACTGAGATTTTACATTTAAAAAAGCATATGATGAGTTTATAAAATACAACATTTTTTGGTTTGTAACTCTTACAGAAGTCAGTGTCTAGTTATGTCTGTTTGTTTCTTCGTGTTCCAGATGTTTATGAGTTGTTAAAAGTTCCACCAAAAAAAGATTTCCCTTTCTAAACTTCTCAGATTGTTTAATGTCAATAAGCATTTGAGACCCAAAGAAGGAAAATTCTCTGATATTACACGAAACAGCAAATATTAGAGAAAAGTTGAAAAAATAAATCCACATTTTTGTCGTATACTTTTGTTTTTTCTTCTTTCCTCTCCCATTAATCATCTCATGACCCCTCAGATTTATCTGGTGACCCTTTGGAGGGGCCGACCCCTAGGTTGGGAACCACTGGACCAAATTATGTGACTGTATGTAAAGTATATAAAAATGCTGCTTACACAGTGCTAGTGGCTCGTACTTGACATTTATACTCGCTGATAATACTACTGTACTTGTACCTACAGTAAGGTGGAATTTAAATGAGACTTTTACTTGTAATAGAGTATTTCAACATTTATTGTTACTTTTACTCAAGTAAATAATCTGAATACTGGTTTCATCAGCTGTTAGAGTTTGCTCAGTTGTCACTGAGAGTTAAAAATAAGCATTATAATATATATTATAATTTATCATAAATAAATGAATACTTGATTATTAAATGTAATACAATACATACATTAGTATTAATTAATAAAACAAACATATATTAATAAATGCTTCAGGTTTTTATTTATATAGAATATAATCACATACATTAGTATGTGTACATAGCATTACATAGCATTGTTTGCACAGAGCTCATTCAATCAGAATCAAGTTTCATTCAGCCTCCCTTTTATTAAGACAAGACAAAATCTGGTCTGTTCTGGTCTGTTCTGCAAACAGAACAGCGTGTTCCCATTCCCACAAATGTATTTGTTTTACATTTTGCTGATGTCAATATAAACTGTTGTTTTTGTAGAAAAGAAAATGAATCAGTCACTCATCATTTTGTCAATTATAACCTCAGGGACAAATTTTGCTCAGATTTTAGTTGTCATTTCCATCATAAAATAACTTTAAACTCTATTAAAGATGTTATAACACACGTTAAATGGCAACCAGCCTTTCTTCAGATAATTGTAAGTGTGCAAAATATAATATAAAAGCTTCATTCAGAATACCAATACTAACAAATATAATAATAACCTCTCAAAAGTTACAAAAAATAAATAAATAAAAACAATTCAGCACTACAGTTAAATAAAATCAAGAAAATATAAGCACAGAGAATGAAATAAAATAAAATACACAACAATAGAAGGTAAAAAATGTTAAAAAACAAAAACAAAAAAAAACAACAACAACAAAAAAAACAATATTAGAACCGGTATGATAAAACATCAACATTAAATAACACACGTGTCATTGCCAGCAGATTAACAACAGCATTGCTCCAAGTAGTAAACTGTACAGATTCTAATAAAACACTTCTCTGTCATTAACTTCTGTCACTGATCTTGCAGCATCCCTCCTTCTATGCAGCTGTGGCTCAGGAGGTAGAGCAGGTCGTCCACCAATCAGAAGGTCAGTGGCTTGATCCCCAAATCCTCCTGTTTGCATATTGAAGTGTCCTTGGGCAAGATACTGAACCCCACGTTGCTCCCAATGGTTACAACAGCACCCTGTGTGGTGGCTCGCTGCCATCAGTGTGCAAGAGTGTGTGTGTGAATGGGTGAGTGAACAGCAGAAACACTGTATAGTGCTTTGGATAATAAATGCTGCATTTACCTTTTTTTATTTCTATACTACTTAAAGGATAAAACTATATTCATCACCTACTATAGCAGTTTTCTACATTACCAGTCAAAAGTTCCCTTTCACTTGAGTGAGAAATTGTGTTCAAACTTTTGACTGGTAAAGTATATTTTTCTTATTGTCAACAAATTTTGTGTTGTGCAGAGCCAAATCATCATGTTTTCAGTCTCTGGAGAGTAGTTCTGCGTAAGTTCACTAGCTTGTTGTGCTACATATCACAACCTCTTGACTTTGTACTAAAGTTATTTACAGTGTAGTACAAAGTCAGGATATGATTTTATGTCTTTTCCTGCATTTTCATAGCTGTTATTTTTATTCTACATTGTGCTCAACAATGTTTCCATACTTTCCTTACTGTCAAACAATCAGATATTAATAGTGAATGTGTTAAAACGGCCAGTGATGTTGCTGCGAAAACGTTATTAAAACATCTCAAAAAGCAGCTTTAATTGCGTCAACTTGCTGCGGTAAATCATTTAAAGTCCATGTAAAGCAATAATAAATATGTGTTCTGAGTTCATCACACCACAGACAAATGCGTTATTAACCACCCAGCCAAATTTGAATGATTTTTTTAAAAAATCGCCAAGTTTATAAAATCAAGTTTCAAAATTGTGGAAAAAACGCTGGGGGCTCGTCCACTGAAGGCACTGAAAGCACGGCCCAACTGAACAGTCTCTGAGTTAACAACTCTCATATCAAACTATAGAAATACACAATTTAAAGCTTTAAGCTTTGTTTGTACGTGCATGGCAGTGGTTCTCAACCCTTTTTGGGCCAGCGCCCCCATATCCATTATCCAGGTCCCTTGCCACCCCCCATCAATGAAAATGTAGGCTGATTGTCTCCCCTGAATATTAATGTTGACTATTATTCTGTTATATCATTAAATATCATGTCATTGGATGCCCAATAACTCATTGGAATATCATTATCATTAGTGTCTCATGTAGGGAGCAAAGAGCCATGTGAATAGAAATTATATTTACGAGTGTTAAACAAATGCAACAGTTAGAAATTTGACATTAACACTTTAATTAGGTCTTGTTACTGATCACGAACAGCAGCCAATCAGAAAGCAGTAATTTGGTGCAGATGCCAAACAAGAAGCATTCTTATCAATTGTTCCAATGGAAAAAAAGAGCAGCCTACCAAGGAAAAAGTCTGAGGCTACTGGGAAAAAGCAGAAAGATATGTATCCATAGCTAAGGTGTTCAACAGAATACTGGCGGCCTTTTTTCTTGGTCTGTGCCATTTTGCTGATATGATATGATTGTTGTTGTTTTATCCAGTTGATTAAATAGCCACACCTGCAGCAGTCAAATAAAATAACCAAGTAAAAGGTCCACACGGGTTTTGGAGTTACAGTGACATTCCAATATTTATTTAAAAAATGTACTGTGTGCCCTAAAAAATAATAATCGCAAAACATTGGTAAAACAGACTTATAGTGAATGGATTTGAACTGCGATTTTCTCATCCTCCCATATACAACAGAGATACAACAGACTGCATTAATGTCATCCTTTCACTTTTTATTCCTTGTTGGAATAATGCACACATCAGGCTTTACGTTTCAACTGATAAAGATTTAGAACATCTGTTAATATTTAACTTTTGTTGCAGGTGTTTCATTCTTGTGGTCAGTGCCGTTGTTTGGTTATCAGAACATTTCAGATTAAAGGTTAATACAGGGAGTTGAAACTGTTTGTCGATCAACAGACGTTAAAAACCTCCAGCTCTGAGTTATATGTTTGTTCCTCTTCTGGTTGTTTCACTGGTTGAAGCCGCTGATTAATTTTACCTTCATTCATCAGCTTGATTCAGATTATTTTCAGCATCTAAAGGTAATGTAACCAATAGTTTTCATCATGTTTCTGTCTGCAGGTGTTAATGATCTGATAACAGTAGAGATGGTTGTTATACTGATGAGTTATGTTGCTTTATTGACTGCATTGGTGGAATGAACGAAACACCAGGAGAAAGAAGTTAGAGTATTTATCAATACTCTTATCAGTTCTTTTTCATTACTAAAGAACTGAAGCAGCAGAATGAGGATACCAATAAGAAATAATATTAATCGACACACAAAACATTCACAATCAGACAAAATGCAAAAATTACACCTGTGTAATTAATGCCAAATTTTATTTTTAGACTTGTCACAAACTGTTGCAGAAATTTTGATAAAACAGGAGACACACAAACGTTAAATGTAAACCAGGAAACAAAGCTAAGCTAGCTAGCTAAATAGAATATTTGTATCGGCGATGTTAAAGTATATAAACACTGAAGCACAAACACTTGATTTTGCCTCACAAAGTGAAGCCTGTTTTTTATCCAGCTGCGTATCCAGCTCCTTTTTCTTCTCCTCCCCTTTGCGCTGACAACCATAACGGTTTTTTTTATGAGGGTATTAAACTACTGCAGATACTTCCGCAGTACAACGTTCATCTTATAACCAGTGCAAAGAGAGCAGACAGGTAGGTTTTCTCTTTAAATTTACATTAGTTTTGATCAACTTAAGTTTATGTTTTTGATGTTTTGGGACAAAGATTGAGTCAACTAAGAAATAAAAAATGTCCTTTTTATTTGTATTTCACTGTTACATGTTTTTTGTGATGAAGTTAGATCGGCACTCTGCATCCTCAGTGTCAGGTGTGCTTGTTAAAGTTTTTGGTATTGTTTTCTGCATTGAGTAATGTTCAGCTATATCCTAATGAATATCAACCACAATCCTAAATTTCAGTCAAGGCAACAAGGTTTCAAGTTGAAATATAAAAAAATACGTTAAACTGTTAAACGGCATCTTGAAAAGGGATACACAAAAGTTCTTACTCTTAATTTCCATCATGTAAAGTGACAGAAATACAGAAAAAAAATGTCTGATTAAATGATGTTCCAACATACAAAACTTACTTTTGCAATTCAAATACTATGGAGTAACTGTTGTAGGCAAATAGAATATTTGCATTGATTAACACAACAGTTGAGATGTTAACTGATAGAAATACGTTAACTCACACGCTTGGTGTTGCTTCAGTGTTGAAACCTTGTGACGTACACAACAGTATATCAGCAACAAGTTTTATAGATTTTTTTTACAAGAATACTAAACTATTGTGGATACTTCTGCAGTACAAGGTACAACGCACTCTTCAACCTCAGCGTCAGATGTGCTCGTTACTGTTTTTGATATTGTTTTTTTATGCAGAAAATGTTCAGCTATATCATAATGAATACGGAACACAATCCTAAAATTTAGTCAAGACAACAAAGTTTCAAGTGGAAATTTTAAATATATTTGAAAAACTTAACACAAAAGCTCTTACTCTTAATTTCAGTCATGTAAGAGAGGCAAACATACAGAAAATAATATACTAATACATTAAATAGAGTGCCAAGGTACCACCTTTCTGTAGTGAGGTTGAAAGTACCTACCAAGGAAAAAGTCTGAGGCTACTGGGAAAAAGCAGAAAGATATGTATCCATAGCTAAGGTGCTCAATAGAATACTGGCGGCCTTTTTTCTTGGTCTGCGCCATTTTGCTGATATGATATGATTGTTGTTGTTTTAAGATGTTATCCAGTTGATTAAATAGTCACACCTGCAGCAGTCAAATAAAATAACCAGGTAAGAGGTCCACACGGGTTTTGGAGTTACAGTGACATTCCAATATTTATTTAAAAAATGTACTGTGTGCCCTAAAAAATAATAATCGCAAAACAGTAAACAGGTAAAACAGACTTATAGTGAATGGATTTGAACTGCAATTTTCTCATCCTCCCATAGTCAGGCTGTAGCCACTAGCCAGCCGTACAGACGACTATGGTTAGAATTTTATCTTTATTTTATCTACAAACAATTTATTTGTCCCATTTTGCAGATATCACAGAGATACAACAGACTGCATTAATGTCATCTTGTCACTTTTTATTCCTTGTTGGAATAAAACGCACAAATTAGACTTTATGATTCAACTGATAAAGATTTAGAACATCTGTTAATATTTAATTTTTGTTGCAGATGTTGCATTCTTGAGGTCAGTGCCGTTGCTTGGTTATCAGCTTGCCTTAAAGAACATTTCAGATTAAAGGTTAATACAGGGAGTTGAAACTGTTTGTCGATCAACAGATGTTAAAAACCTCCAGCTCTGAGTTATATGTTTGTTCCTCTTCTGGTTGTTTCACTGGTTGAAGCCGCTGATTAATTTTACCTTCATTCATCAGCTTGATTCAGATTATTTTCAGCATCTAAAGGTAATGTAACCAATAGTTTTCATCATGTTTCTGTCTGCAGGTGTTAATGATCTGATAACAGTAGAGATGGTTGTTATACTGATGAGTTATGTTGCTTTATTGACTGCATTGGTGGAATGAACGAAACACCAGGAGAAAGAAGTTAGAGTATTTATCAATACTCTTATCAGTTCTTTTTCATTACTAAAGAATTGAAGCAGCAGAATGAGGATACCAATAAGAAATAATATTAATCGACACACAAAACATTCACAATCAGACAAAATGCAAAAATTACACCTGTGTAATTAATGCCAAATTTTATTTTTAGACTTGTCACAAACTGTCGCAGAAATTTTGATAAAACGGAGCACAATCCTAAAATTTAGTCAAGACAACAAAGTTTCAAGTGGAAATTTTAAATATATTTGAAAAACTTAACACAAAAGCTCTTACTCTTAATTTCAGTCATGTAAGAGAGGCAAACATACAGAAAATAATATACTAATACATTAAATAGAGTGCCAAGGTACCACCTTTCTGTAGTGAGGTTGAAAGTACCTACCAAGGAAAAAGTCTGAGGCTACTGGGAAAAAGCAGAAAGATATGTATCCATAGCTAAGGTGTTCAACAGAATACTGGCGGCCTTTTGTCTTGGTCTGCGCCATTTTGCTGATATGATATGATTGTTGTTGTTTTAAGATGTTATCCGGTTGATTAAATAGCCACACCTGCAGCAGTCAAATAAAATAACCAAGTAAAAGGTCCACACGGGTTTTGGAGTTACAGTGACATTCCAATATTTATTTAAAAAATGTACTGTGTGCCCTAAAAAATTATAATCGCAAAACAGTTAACAGGTAAAACAGACTTACAGTGAATGGATTTGAACTGCAATTTTCTCATCCTCCCATAGTCAGGCTGTATTGTTGTATTAGTAACATTAAATAGAGTGCCAAGGTACCACCTTTCTGTAGTGAGGTTGAAAGTAAGAGTGAGGATATACCACGTAATCATACCTTTTCCATCTTTTCCAACTTATAAAAAACTGTTTATTCTGCTCTGTTCTGCAATTTTTTGTGTACAAACACTTGACTTTTTTGTCATTAACCCTCTCAAGCTCATTAGCTTTCATCTCTATCTATAATCTCTCTTTTACTTCCTTGTACACAAGCACATGTATACGCATGTTTTCTGTGCTTGTTTGTGTTCTTGGGTCATCATTTATATGTGTGTGTGTGTGTGTGTGTGTGTTTATACTTTATTACTCACATCGTGGGGACACTAGTCTATACAGTCACATTGTGGGGACTCACCTCCCATTTAGGGTGGAGACTTGGTTTAAAATTAAGGTTAGGTCACTGGTGGAAAGTAAATAAGTATATTTACAATTATTTCCATGTGATGTTACTTTATACTTCCACTCCACTATATTTCAGAGGGAAATACTGCACTTTCTACTCCACTACATTTATTTGACAGCTTTAGTTACTTCTCAGATGAAGATTTGACACGATGGATAATATAACAAGCTTTTAAAATACAACACATAGTTAAAGATGAAACCAGTGGTTTCCAACCTTTTTGTCTTTTGACGTCTTACAAAAAGCAGTGTGTAGTCGGGGTCACATTTCACATGTCTATGAGTTGTTAACAGCTCCACCAAATAGTGATTTTTCCCTCTAAACTTCTCACATGCTTTCATTTCAATAAATGTTCAAATGATCCAATATTTCACTGAAATCATAGATTAGGGAAAAAGTCTAAAAGCTGTGTATCAGAACTTAGTTTTTTTTTTTTTTTTGCCTAATTAATTAATTTATCATCTCATGACCCTTCAGATTTATCTGCTGACCCTTTGGAGGGGCCCGACCCCTAAGTTGGGAACCGCTGGACTAAACTAGCTAACTGTATATAAAGTAGTGTAAACTAGCTCCACCTCCAGCAGCTACAACAGTAACATGCTGCTCTAACACTGATGCTTCAGTATTAATTGTTTCGTACAGCTGCAGGTGGACCCATATGCAAAAAGTAAAAACAGATAAGGAAACAGGAATAAGGTAAACATTAATTTATTGCTGAGCACAGTGAAGACAGGCTGCAGGTTCGGGGAAGCTTGAGCAGGTAGCTGAGAGCCAGGAACTGAGCTGGGGCAGGGGCAGTTAGGGGCTGAGGAAGCGGTCCCAACAGGGATCTGAAGAAGCTGAGTAGTGCAGGGTTCCAGGGCTGAGCAGACGAGTGGCAGGGAACAGGGTCCGGAGTCAGAGCAGGCAGGACTACAAAGGAAACGGCGAAGAACAACAAAAACAGAAGAACAAAAGGCTGAATAGCAAAACTGGGAATAAGTTGGCTAGAAACATAGTGAGTAGCAGGGTCTACAATCTGGCAGGGTGGAGTATTTGTAGAAACTTGATTACAGAGACCAGGTGCAGCTGGTGTGCTTCTGCTCTGACTCCGGTACACCTGCAGATAATCACACACATACAGGGAGGGAGAGGGAAACAGACTCTCAGGGCGTGGCAGCAGAACTGGAGGTAGAGGGTGTGGCAGATGATGTCCCGGGGGCAGATGTAACATTAATAATCTAATGATGTCATATATAATAATATATCAGTCAGAGGGACCAAACCACTACTTTTACTGCAATACTTAAACTACAGTTTGCTGCCAATACTTATGTACTTTTACTTAAGTAGGATTTTTCATGCAGGACTTTTACTTGTAATGGAGAATTTTTACAACGGTACATTGGTACTTTTACTTTAGTAAAGGATCTGAATACTTCTTCCACCACTGAGTAAGGTTAGGGTTACATTAAGGTGAGGTTCCAGGAAATGAATGTAAGTCAATTTAATGTCTTCTGAAGTGATGGAAACATGAATGTTCGTGTTACAGGTAGAGGATGTTGTGTGTGCTGGTTCCTCTCCTCCTGTTTGTCGTTACTGAGACTTCCGCCTCGCCGTCCCTATCAGGTAAGAGGAACAATTAGATGCAAACTCATACCTTTCCCCACACCATCTGTCTTGTACGCATTATAATTAAGGAATACTTCACCCAAATGCAACAGTAGACTCCTCATATATTTTAAAACCTTCTAGTTAATAATTTGTCTGTAGGGAATGAGTCAGCCTCTTCCTGCCCACCTCGATGGCACCTGTTTGGGCAGCGATGCTTCACTTTCTACCCCGTGTGGAGCTCCTGGAGCAATGCTAATGTAAACAAAATAAAACACATAATATACAAATCATAATACATGAGATTTAAATATTTCATGGTTTCCTTATGGTTTAATGTGCGTTTGTCTTTGTCAGTCCATGTGCTCTCAGACAGGTGGTAACCTCGTATCGCTCCGCACACCAGAGGAGAGGCAGTTTGTGAGTCAGCTAGCAAATACAAACACTTCTGTCTGGCTGGGTGGATACCAGATACCACAGGTAAAGTGTTTTATCGCTGTTATACTTGCATTTAGTGGCAGTTAAAGGTACCTCTGATTTTGTTTGAAAATCCAAAAAAGCTTGTTGTCCTTGTGTAACTTTCTGAAGATGGTTGCGTGGAAGTACACTGAGAGCCACTTGAAACCAAATCCCTTGAGTGCATACCACATACTTGTCCAATAAAGCTGATTCTGATTCTGAATACTTTAACCAGGGTGGAGCTCTGCCTAAAAAAACATTGCTCTAATGTAACAAGTATCTCTTTTTGTCTCTGTTAATCTCTCTGAAGAATGACTCTTGGTTTTGGAGTGACAACTCCACCTTCAGGATCAGCAGCTGGGTCAATCAGAGGCAGAAGGAGACCAGAGTCGGTGGAGCTTGCATGGAAATGACACCAAAAAGTAAAAAAAAAAATCATTGTAGATTATAGATGAATAATTATAGATCTATTACAAGGCAACTTGTTTTTACTAAATGTCAAGATGTATGTGAATAATTTAGAAGAATTTATCATGATTTGTTTTTTGTGTTGTATAATACTGGTGATACAGCTAGCAGCTCTGTTAGGCACAGTGATACCTTGAGCTAAATGCAAATTTTAACATGATAATATACTCACACTTACAGTATAGTGTTTACTATGTTCACCAGTTTACTTTAGCGTGTTGTCATGTTAACATTCACTAATTAGCACTGAACACAAAGTACAGCTGAGGCTGATGGGAATATCATCAGTTTTGTTGGTATTTCATCATAAACCAACATATTGGGCAACTTTAAATTTAGACCAGATAATGGTGCTAGAGGTAAAGTTATTACAGTTAATTGTGAGGGGGGACGTCAATGTGTGGACCAAACTTCAGGGCAATATATCTAATAGTTGTTCAGACCTTTCAGTCTGTGTTGATGGCGCTAAAGGAAAAGTCAGGGGGTCACCAAAGTCAAAAAGGATTCATTCTCTGTGCACCATGAATGTCTGTACAAAATTTAATGGCAATCCATCCAATGTTAATATATCTCAGTTTGGACCAAAAAATTGACATTGTCATGCTATCATGGCTACAAATACATGCTTGATCTTGTATTGTGTTTCTTAAGAATGTCTAAAAATGGACATGAAACAAAATCCCTTGTAAAAATAATGGAATAACATAGAGACAGAAAGTTTGGTGTAAACAAATGAGCATTTGTGTTTGTTTGTGTTCAGGTGGAGAACTGCATAGCGCCACCTGTGGAGAACTCAGATTCTACATCTGCTCCAAAGCCAGGTAACCACCAATCCCAGTAGATGTAATGGTGGTGGTAAAATGTTTGTAGTGTGAATTCAAAAATTGTGGTAGTTTTCAAGTAAACCAAAAAAATACTTCATTAGATGTTGTGGATACATCACAGCATTTTCATTAATTGAACATTAAACAAACAAGAAGTTAGGTAAGCTAGCTAGGCTACACAAGCGTTAATCTTATTGATACAAATCATTTTAAAGGAAATAGTTCAACATTTTGGGAAATATACTTATTCACTTTCTTTCCAGGAGTTACATGAGAAGATCAATACTACTTACATTTTTGTATGCTAAATATTAAGCTAGAGCCTGCAGGTGATTAGCTTAGCTTAGCACAAAGACTGGGAGCAGGGGAAAACGAGGAGGCAATCAAGGTACTTAAAGTAGCGAAATTAAGCAATGTTTTTATACAAAGAACATTGCAGACTGAAATACAGGAACTAAACGTTGGAAATATGACAAACAGCACATTAAGCTACTTTGTGGTACTCTTGACTCGAGCAAGAAGTGCTGGCTAATGATAGCACTATAATGTGACCTGAAAAGACTTAATTAGCACAAATTAAGTTAATTTTTCAGTGTCAGGGTTTGAAAACCCCACAAACAAACAAAGAAATGTAAAAACAATGAATTGTGATTTTATGGGGAGTAACACACAAGGACTATTTCTTGTCCAAGTGTAGTGACTTCTGGGGATTTATATCTATCAGCCATTAATCTATGAGATCAGAGAAGTTTCTTGGGCATTAAAAACTATGTATGCGTGCGTATTTCAACACAATAAAAATCACTGGGTTGAAATTTTACACAGTTTTGGGTCACTACAGCACCAGCACAATACTGGATTAATGTTACCCAGAAAGCCACTCAAGACAAGAGGTTGTTTTGACCCAGTTTTGGTGTTATTTTTTATTTTACTGTTGGAAAAACTAAAGCTTTATAATATGCTCTTCTCTTTTTAAACTTACATGTCACAGTTTGTTATTGATTGTTAATACCTGGTGAAACCTTTGAATGTCATATGCACATTGTTTTGTACAACAAACAATACATTTTTTAGCTAAAGCGTGTTGTGTGACACTGGGTCAAAATAACAGATGTCTACAGAGTAACCCAATGTTGTATTGGTGCCATGGAGTTATCTGTGGTGAAGGTCAGTGAATTGAAGCAGTAGATGCTTGGGGCCTGGGAGGTTTGAGGTAACAAAATCTTTACTTCCCCTGCAGCTTTATGTGATATCCTATGTGTCGATGATGTATTAAATCCCAGCATGTATTGTGATCGACCACATGTGTTACCTACCTTTTTTGTCTGAACTTAAGGCTCACGTCTCCCTCTTGTATTATGTGCAGATTGACATGTTCTTGAATTACACTGTCATTTTACATTAGCCTAAACACTGTCATCTCCTCTGTCCTTCTCCACCTCCAGTTCTGCTGTTTTCCCCAGCAGCAGTAAACCAGTTAAGCCAGGTGAGCATTAATGTATCATGCATAACTGGATTAACCATTTTTCTAATTTTAGAGAGTTACATGGTGGGACTATTTCTTGGTCGGTGGTCAAATAATATTTAACTAAATACTTTTACTAGTACAATTTCAAGGTACTTGTACTTGAGGGTTTCCATTGTATGCTACTTGATACTTCCACTTCACTACATTTCAAAGGGAAATATTTTGTACTCCAATACATTTATTTGATAGCTTTAGTTACTGTTCAGATTGATGTTTTACATTTAAAAACACATAGTAATCTTCTGAAATACAACAGATTGTTAAAGATTGAACCAGTGCTTACACAAAGCAGTGAAGCGGCTCTTCTGTCATGCTTCAGGCTGTGTGAGTTGTATGCAATTCCACTAAAGAGACATTTCCCCTCTAAACTTCTCACATCGATTCATTTAAAAAGCCATTTTAGGCCCAAAGAGGATAAAGTCCAATATTTAAAAAAACAAAAACAAAACATTAGTCTAAAAATTCTTTTTTTAATTATTTCTTTTTTCCCTCCCGTTAATCATCTCACGACTCCTCATATTTATCTGGTGACCGCTTGGAGGGGCCCGACCCCTAGGTTGGGAACCACTGGACTAAATTATCAGACTGTATATAAAGTACATAAAAATGCCGCTTACACAGTGATGGTGACTAGTACTTTTACATTTATACTTTAAGTATATACTTTATATATTTTACTGTATATAAAGTAGTTCAAATTAGCTTTCACTGTTTTATTTCAGCAATATAAGATCAGTGTATGTTTCTCTCTCTCAGGCCTTGTCCCCGGTGTGAGTTTGTTTGATGTTGTGTGGGGTCAAAGCGACTTTTTGCCGGAGGAGATTTTCCGTTCTTCTTCATTCCTTAAAGAGGTGCGGTCCGGTCAGCCGACGGAGCGCTGCTACACCAGCTTCACCCAGCAGGAGGCGCTTTATCTGCACCGAGTCAGCCACACACTGGAGGTCAGATGTCATCCATTTTGGCTTTTCTCTGACTGAAATATCTCAACGACCATCAGATGCAGTGCCACAAAATGTTGTGCAGACACTCATGTTCCTCAGTGGATGAATTCTAATGACTTTGGTGATTCTTTGACTTTCCCTCTAGCGCCAGCGTCAGGTCAAAATTTAAATTTGTCCACGTATCCTGTGAAATATCACATCTTATTAATGGACTGACACAAGATTTTTTACAGATATTCATGGTTAGCAGACATATTATCTTAATGACTTTGGTGATCCCTGACCTTTCCTCTAGCGCCACCATGAGGTTTTATTTTTGATTTTGAGTGAAATTTTTCTATAACTATTGGATGGATTGTCAAGTACCTGCAAACAGTGGTGGAAGAAATATTCAGATCCTTTACTTGAGTAAAAGTACCAATAAAGCAATGTAAAAATACTCCATTACATGTAAAAGTCCTGCATGAAAAATCCTACTACAGTAAAAGTACATAAGTATTATGAGCTTGATGTAGTTAAAGTATTGCAGTAAGAGTACATAAGTATTATGAGCTTGATGTAGTTAAAGTATTGCAGTAAAAGTAGTGGTTTGGTCCCTCTGACTGATATATTATTATATATGACATCATTAGATTATTAATAGTGAAGCATCAGTGTTAGAGCAGCATGTTACTGTTGTAGCTGCTGGAGGTGGAGCTAGTTTACACTACTTTATATACAGTTAGCTAGTTTAGTCCAGTGGTTCCCAACCTAGGGGTTGGGCCCCTCCAAAGGGTCAGCAGATAAATCTGAGGGGTCGTGAGATGATTAATGGGAGAGGAAAGAAGAAAAAACAAAGTTCTGATACACAAATCTGTTTTCAGTTTTTGGACTTTTTCTCAAATCTTTGATTTTTGCTGAAATATTGGATCATTTGAACATTTATTGAAATGAAAGCATGTGAGAAGTTTAGAGGGAAAAATCACTATTTGGTGGAGCTGTTAACAACTCATAGACATGTGAAATGTGACCCCGACTACACACTGCTTTTTGTAAGACGTCAAAGCCAAAAAGGTTGGAAACCACTGGTTTCATCTTTAACAATGTGTTGTATTTTAAAAGCTTGTTATATTATCCATTGTGTCAAATCTTCATCTGAAAAGTAACTAAAGCTGTCAAATAAATGTAGTGGAGTAGAAAGTACAATATTTCCCTCTGAAATGTAGTGAAGTGGAAGTATAAAGTAGCAACACATGGAAATACTCAAGTAAAGTACAAGTACCTCAAAAATGTACTTAAGTATAGTACTTAAGTTAATGTACTTAGTTACTTTCCACCGAGCGGCCAGTAGTAAGTGTTAGCATGCTAAACTAAGACTTGTAGCACTCCTTTTTCATAATCTTTCAGACACTTCATTGCATTTTTCCTGCCACATACTTAAATTGTGCATATTGGCTTTTACCCGGTACAGAAAATATCACTGATATCACAATATCACTGTTCTTTTTTCCTTCTATTTTTATATTTATATCTTAAGAATTATAATGATAGTGACTAAGATGGTAAGTATTGAACGTGTACGTGTCTGTTCAGTAATATGGTCAAGAGGCCTGATAGTGATCCAGATCATCAGATCAGTGCATCACAAGCAAAAATCCTAAATATCTGATATTGTATAAAGCTGTAGGCAGAGAGAACAAACTAAGCTCTGGTTTGAGTGACGAGACGTTTGCTCTGTGCTGCAAATGTGATTTTGTTCCCCTATCTGAGGTGAATTGGTGTGATTGGTGGTGATGTAAGTGTCCTGTTTCTTCCTGCAGGCCCTGATTAGTACTAGCTTCCAGGGAGCAGATGACATGAGATCACTGCTGCTGGACGCACTTAAACACTACAGAAGCAGAAACCAGGTGAGACTGGATGCATCTTCACAGAGCATTTTTGACCACTAAGAGTCAGAATAACAGCCTGGTCAGATTAAATTGACCCACTGATCAGGAGAAATCAGAAGAAATTTAATGTCATAGAGGAGAGTTGGATCAAATCTTCATTGTCTCCTCCTCCAGAGTGCCATCGTCTCACCTCTCCCAAAGTGGCTCATATACTCCCTCCAGTCTTTCCACTCTGTGGTTTTGGAGGAGCCGGTCTATTGGCTGGTGGCTCTGTCGGCCCGGGCCTGCCTCCATAAGTATCTGGTGGAGGAGCTGCTCCCCTCTGAGCCCACACTGGTTTCTGGGCCTGAGGCCAACAGCTTCTACCAGCAGTGGAGGAGAGACAGTATGAAGGACGTCGACTGGATAAACAGGTAAATGTTATAACAGTTCTGTAACGCATTTAACACGTTTGTTCCACGCAGGTATACTTTAATTAGCAGGTTTTATTCCATAATTAGATAGAAGCAGACTGATTGATTTATTGAAAGGGGCATTCCCATTTATTATACACATGAAGGTCAGTTCACTCATTGGTTCATATTACTCCACCTGCTTCCTGGGAGTACCTGTGCCCAATTCTCCAAGTCACTATGGGCGTTTTCAAACCTAAAGTTTGTTTTGTACGGTCCGAATTAGCGGATGAGTTGGTAACTCACCTGGTTTAGTCTCCTTTCACATAGAAAAAAGATTAAAGTGAACCAAAATGCATCACTAAAAGCCAGGTGAGTTCATGTGAATGAGAGGGTGGTCCTTAATAAACTCCTATCTGCCAAATATCAAGAAGGCAATGTACTTTTTTTAGCAGCCCAGGTTGGACCTCAACTGCTGCTAGCAGCTCTTGATTTAGCACACCTGGCTATGGAAGCCATTTAGCTTGAACTCAGTTGGGTCAGAGGTCGGATCACGTTCCCACCACAAACAAATCGCTCCAGAATTGTTATGTGACTGGACCGAGACCACTTCATCTAAAGGGTCTCTGAGCAATTGTTTTGGAAAAAAAGGACAGATTTAAAAATTTTCAAGTGTGTCTTAAACCAACAGTCAGTGAATCCTTTTTTTCTTGCTGTAATCATTCGTCCTGTTCATACTGACCATTAGAAGATCCCTTCATAATGCACTTACAATGGAAGTGATGGGGGACAAAATCCACAGTCCTCCTTCTGTGCAAAAATTTATTTAAAAGTTTATCTGAAGTTAATATGAAGCTTCAACGTCCAAATGAGTCAAATCAAGTAGATATCTTTCAACGTTGCCAAAGTTCCTCTTTTTGTTACTATACTTCCACCGCAGCTCAACAGAGAAACACTGTCCGAGGAAACACAAAGAGTGAATTTGATGCTAAAAAGACTGTAAATGTGTCAGATATCCACTTGATATGACTAACTCAGACTGCTGAAGCCTCATATAAGCTTCACATCAACTTTTAAATGACTGTGTGGACACACTGTGGATTTTGGCCTCCATCACTTACATTGAAAGTACATTTGAAGGATCTGCTGCGTTAATTTTGACTCTGTCTTTTTTTAAATCTGCCTCCCACAAGTGTGTGACATGTTTAAGCTCAGGAGCCAAACTTTTTCCAAATTCATGAAAGGTATTTTGGGAGGAATATCTCTGAAAACTTTTTTTTTTTTTTGAAGAACAAAAGAGTGTGATCGAGTAAAACAGGATAAGAGAAACAGTGTTTTTTTCTGTTTTTTACTTGTTTGTGACAGGTACAGAAAGGTTTTAGAGAAACACCAGGATCACATGGACGAGTATCAAGCCATCAACATCTTCAGAGAGCACATGATGAACCAGAAGAGTCTCTACCAGGCTGTGTAAGAACAAATCAATATTTACAGCTATTGATCTATCTGTCTGTGGGGGATCAATGTGGGTCTGAATGTGTGTGTTTCTCCTGCAGAGCCTGTGATTAGAGGATGATGAATGTTGATGAGGTAAAGGTGAGTCATGCATAAAAAATGCAAAAAAATATCCATCTTAACAAGTAATTTAGTGTCATTTTCTTAGTTATTTTTTAAAATTCAGCTGTTAATAATCTCAAACTCTATTTTTGTATTTTCAGTATTTTTCCAAATGAAAGCAATAGGCTTTTGAAACGAGATTGAAACAGACCTCTCCATCAGGATCAAGGAAATAACCTCATATATCTTCTACAAGGTTTTCTTGTAGTCACAAAACCTCATGCGAGAAATGTTGAATTTAAGGTTCATTATACTTTCAATGCATTGTTTGCAATAAGAAATACCTTTTTGTATTATTTCTAATAGGGGTGTCACAATATACTGGTATTGACGATAATGGTGATATTTCAAAAATGAAATATTCATATCATGTTAATAATACACATCTGATAATACCATGTGAATAATCCAGCACCTCTTAAATAATTTCCGTTTCTTTCATTTCTCACTTTCCCCCCGGGGGAAAAATTGGACAAGCTGCCCACAATTAACTGGTCTTAAATCTGAAATATGTCGTGTAAGTGTAATTGTTTTTTTTGTAATTTGTGTAGTGAAAATCTGATATTGTGACAGCCCTAATATCCAATAATGCCAGTCTATTACTACTTACTGTATATGTACAATATGTTGTCATCAACATCAACAATAAAGGGAAATAAAAGTTAGTGAGACTTTCTGTTCATTTGTGTTTTTGTTTATATCTTGGTGTGATGTTTACACTCAGAGATAAGTAATCACAAACAGAAACAAACAGCTGTCTCTGTCTCCCCCTGCAGGCTGACACAGGACACTGCACTCCAGAAGTATTTCACTTACTACTGTACAGATACTACTATCACTAGTACTTTATTCTGCTGTTACTGATACTGTTACCACTACTTTTTAAACTATTATTACTACCACCAATATGATCTACTAGTATTGCTGCTACTACCACTATTACTGCCACTAACTTACTAGTACAACTGTTGCTTACACTTCTACTGCTACTTCTACTACTATTACAACAAGTAGGCTCCCATTAAGTTTACTGTAACTGTACTCATGCTTCTATACTACTGTTTCTACAAATACTATCACTGTTTATATCTCTATTACAACTACTGGTTGTCATAGCTTGTACTGCTACTATTACTGCAATAATACTATTGTTTATGGAAATACTACTACCACTGATACTTTCAATATTTTCAATCACATCTACTCTACTGTACTATCATTACTTTCAGTACTACCATTATAACAATCACAACTACTACTCTACTACTGTAGTACATTTACTTCTACTATTCTAACTATCACTACTTCTACGACAAGGGCTACTCCCACTATTACTCCTTTTACTACTACTGCAGATACTGCGTCTGCTAGTCTATTAGCCAATACTAAAACTATTATTACTTCTACTTTTGCTGTTTCTAGCACTACTATTACTTATAATATTATTTAAAGTACTAGTACTATTATTATCAATATTACTACTTCTAACTACCCTGAAACTGCCACTATTACTATTACTACTACTACAACTACATTTCCACTTCTATTGCTATAAATACTGTACCACTACTACACTACCACTGGTACAACAACCACTTGCTTGTACTACAGCTGGTACTACTACTTTAACTTCTGCAGGCTACTAGCACTAGTCTGCTGGTTGAAACTAAAAAGGTTAAAGGTTATATATGTGTATATATATATATATATATATATATATATATATATATATATATATATATATATATACATATATATATATATATATATATATATAAATTCAGTTTGGGACTATGAATTCGTATCAGTCATTTCTATTTTATTTTATTTGTACACACATAAGACTGCATAAAACCCAGATAATAATTAAAGAAAAACAAAACAAACAACAAAAATAAAAAGCTAACATAATTTAGGAAAATACAATGATGAAATAAGTTATGACAATAAGCACACAAATGAAAAAACTAACCACTCAGTTGACAAAAATCCCATAAAAACAAAGAAATATATGAGAGACAGTACGGAGAAAAAGAAAAAAAATAGACATCAAGAAACAATGTGATGACAATTTCCTTTTAAAACTTTCAAAATATAACAAGCTCTTGATAACATGTACTTCCATATCTTTTTGTTCTCTTGTTAAATTTCATTTTATCTTTATCTTATATTTCTCTTTAAGTCATCATTGTAAATCTTTTGATATCATCTTGTGTAGCCAGATGAAGCATTTTTTTAACGGAATAGTATGTCCCTGGTTTTATTTCATGGTATCTACTGTGTACTGGTTTCTACTGGCAGTGGTGTTAGTATTCAGATCCTTTTAAAAGTCCTGAATTGAAAATGTTACTTAAGTAAAAGTACAGTAGTATTTTCTGCTAAATGTACTTCAAGTAAAAAAAGTACTTAATATGCAGACTGCCTTCTTTTAGAGTGTTATTGAGTGTTATTATTATATTATATTGTTTGTTTTTAACACTTACAAATACATTTAAGGGTATTTTAATGCTGCAGTTCATCAATGTGGAGCCAATTTTAGGTATTTTGGGTAGATTAATAGTAATAGTACTGCATCATATTATATTAAGTGTATCATCTGTTTTTTTATAATAATAATTTAATAATAACTTTCACACAAAGTGCACTGCAATTTTTTAAAAAGACAGCAGGAAAAGTGGTTATTCTTAAAAACATATACAAATTCTGATATCTGCATTTTAGATCAACAGCTAAACTAAATTGCACAAGAACGGAAACACTTGAAAATTGGTCAAAAGCCTTATAAAGCAATATATGTAACCTCACATGTGTGGCTGTAGAATGGTAAAAAGGACTGATGTATCTCTATCACCTCATATTAAATATGTGTGACTTTAATGTGGGTGCATATGTGTATGTATGTGTGTGTACATGTATACACTGTACGTGTGTTGAGCCTCCGTTTATCTACATGTGTGGATAAGTATCTCTAATACATGTAGAACTATACAAGCTTTATTTATTAATTATTATTATTTATTATTTACATATATCTTATTTTGTTTCCTTTCTTGTCCATTTCTTTTTGACTTGTTTTTTCTTGTTTTTTGGGGGGGCTCATTTGCTTTTTGAGTTGTTAGCTATGTATTTTTTTATCCAAATGGAAAAACAAAACTCATACATATGCTTGTGTACAGGGGAGTAAAATAAAGAACATAGATAAAGATGAAAGTTAATGAGCTTGAGCATGTTAATAGGAAAAAAAAGTTAATTGTTTGTACACAAAAAATACAGAATGGAGCAGAATGAACAAGTTTTTTCTGAGTTTGAAAGGATATAAAGAGTGTTAGTACATCCTACAGAAAGGTGGTACTGAACATTGGCTCTCTAGTTGATGTAACAATACATCATTTTCTATATGTTTGTCTCTCTTACATGACAGAAATTAAGTGCAAGAACTTTTGTGTATCCTTTTTCAAGATGCCTTTTAAATTTTTTACATATTTTTAAAATTTTCACTTGAAACTTTGTTGACTGATTTTTAGGATTGTGATTGGTATTCACTGAACATTATTCAACACAGCAAACAATACCAAAAACAGTCACAAGCACACCTGAAGCTGAGGTTGAAGACTTCCGAACCAACATTATCACAAAAAAAGTGTAATAGTGAAATACAAATGAGATTTTTTTCTTGTAGAAAAGGAGATTTTGAAACTGAAGTACCTCAAATTTGTGCTTAAGTACACTATAAAATGTAAGTTGTTGTTTCATCTTAAAATTATGAGTGAAAGAGCTGCCTTAAAATTTTACATGAAGTCAACAAATAAAAATAGTTCTTCTAACGCTACCAAAAGTTGTCTTGACCAGATATTGCATGTTGTATAAACCTTGGCCTTCGTTTGGTGGATTTAGATTTGTTAATTTCCTTCAACTCTTCAGGCAGTTGTTTGGAATTGTAAATCTAATTCAGATTAATTTTGATTGTCCTTTATATTTTATTAATTTGAAGAGTCAGTTTTTCATCTAAAAACTTGCAGCTTTGGTTGTTGCTGTTGTTCTGTAGAGTCAGTACAAAGATAACATATTATACTATCATTGTAGTGTTCGGGGGTAGAGACTGAATTCAATACTAACCTTCATCATGGTTTGCATTGTTTTTATTATGAAAACAAATAACCATGACGTATTTTAACGTGTATTAAAGACATTCAACAAGTTTCCATCATGTATGTTTTCTTCAAACTACAAAAAAGATCTCTGGAGAGTTTTTAAAGGACCAGTGTGTAGGATATAGTGGCATCTAGTGGTGAAGTTGCAGATTGCAACCAACTGAATACCCCTCCCCTTCCAACCTAGGGTGGCTGCAAAACTCGTGAAAAAAGTGGAAGGCCCTCTCTAGAGCCAGTGTTTGGTTTGTCTGTCTGTTGGGCTACTGTAGAAACATGGCGGTGCAATATGGCAGGCTCCATGGAAGAGGACCTGCTCCCTCTGTAGTTATAAAGGGCTCATTCAAATATTCTTATTTTCAGGTGATTATACACTAATTAAAACATACTTATGAATATTATATTCCATTTCTGCCAGTGGATCCCCTTAAATCACTGGTCCTTTAACTCTCAAACAATGCATGCTGGGAAATATGCTGATATGGTGAACCTGTTTCTTTAGAAAATTAATTTAATAAGTTGAGTGAACTCACAGCAGTTCACTCATTCAACTAATAATTCTAAGTCAAAAGGAGTCTGTCCTCACAAGAAAAACGACACTATAAGTCG